>NW_025900192.1:0-328948 GCF_022539505.1 Lolium rigidum
GGACCGGAAAATCGTCGTAGGACTTTGCCTGACGCAGTTTCGACAACAGAACCCATATCGTCGGGTTAGGCCCATAGGCGACGAAAAATGCCCCTTAGTTGACGATTTTGGGACGTTGTCTATCAGAACTTTTCTTGTAGTGACTTGAGTAGCACAATAGTTGAAGAATAACATCTACTTATTAAACTAGATTACAAAGCTCATGATCACATAAAGATCATACATGGAGAGATAGATAGACCACATAGCTACCGGTAAAGCCCTCAGTCTCGGGGGAGAACTACTCACTCCTCATCATGGGAGTCAACAAAGGCGATGAAGATGGGGGTGGAATCGATGGAGATGGCTCTGGGGGCAATTTCCCATTCCGGTAGGGTGCCGGAACAGAGACTTCTATCCCCCGAATCTTATCTTCGATGACGGCGGAGCTACGGAACTTTTCATGGACGGAGGCTGGATTATTTAGGGTTTTCGCGTCGGGAGGCTTCTTATAGGCGGAAGGGCAAGGTCGGTGGAGGCCAGGGGTGGGCCGCGCCAAGGCATGGTGTGGCCTCTCTCTGGCCCTTCTCCGTCTCTGGTCTGGACTCCGTCTTCGCTCCGGGAAAATAGAAACTTTGGCTTTCGTTTCGTCCAATTCCGAGAATATTTCATGTATAACTTTTCTGAAATACAAAATAGCAGAAAATAGGGAACTGGCACTGTGGTATCTTGTCAATAGGTTAGTTTCGAAAAATGTATAAAAGTGCAACAAAGTGTAAACAAAACATATAGAAATTGATGTAAAACAAGCATGGAGCATCAAAAATTATGGATATGTTTGCAACGTATCAGGTAGCAACCGCTGATAAATGGTCGCCCACAATAGCGCCCAATAAATGAATTAGGGAACATACCGACGCAATTGAACGAACATGTCTTGGGCGGCGAGGCTAGCTGACGCAACTGGCAGATATTTGGGTATCGAAGATGCGACATATACGTTCAGAATCTATCCCAACTCCAATCATGTTCTCCAGCGTAGCGAGGCTCGAAGAGACGGTGGATACTACGGCGGTGCGGCGGGGGTGGGGTTGGGGTGGCGGCGTCACCCTAGGGCAGCAAAGAAGGGGAAGATGAAGCAAATCCGCACCGCCGATTTTGCTATCCCTGACGTGCGGGACCGGGTTAGAATAGGAGGACACTCGGTGCGATCGTGTATCGTCCGCCAAGAGGCATCCTTGGCGCATATTTGGGCCACGTTTACGTCTCCACGGACAGCACGATCACTATGCATCGGGCCGCTGGGCCTGGGTGCAGGCGTATTTTTCGATTGCGCAGTCGCAAACGGACGCTCTGCATCCGTTTATGTCGTCCCGTTGGAGATGCCCTAAGAGAATGACAAGTCATTGTCCGATTTTACTCAATAATGGCTGATACTTTTAACTTTCTTGTTTGGGAGGCTCATATTGTTTCATTGTCTGTATTGCTGTTTATCTCCCGAACCGTGGGATTTGCTGTTGTTTACTCCCTCCGTTATCTTTTAAATCTACGTCTTATACTATATTTTCTTCTCATACTAGTCTATATTTTAGCATTAAAATCGACATCAACATAGAAAAAGAAGTTGTTGTACTTTCTATTAGATGTCATTAATTTTAATGTAGTTTGAATTGGTTTTTTACATATAAAAATAGTAGTATTAACTGATTCGCTAAGGCTGGCCATAGTGAGTAGTATCATATAGTAGTATCATGTATATGATACTTTCATACGGTACTACATCTATAATGCATAGTATTGTAGACTAGTATCATAGTTTTGCTATATTTATTGATTTGTAGAATCCCAATACAAATTTGTGTATAAGATTTATTTGACACTAACTTTTCTCGTGATATGCGCTATGATATTGTCTACATATGATAGTCTAATCTTCTCTCTTCTCCATAACTAGCAGGTTAACCCGCGCTCTAGCGCGGCTAGATTTTTGAGATATTAGTGAGAATCATGTTTTGGATTTTTCAAGGTGTTTACTCGTATGAGCTTTGGTTATTATTTAGAACCATGTGATTTTATATAGTTATGAATGATAGTTCTATAAAGAAAGAAGTGAGCCTAGCTCACTTGGTTAGGGAAGTTGATGTACAACTCAGCCACCCAGGTTTAAGTCTTCAGGGATGCGAATTTGGGTTCTTATTATTTTTTTAAAAAAAAAGATAGTTCTATAAAGAACTTGTCAACGCACAAAATTTCTACACATTAATTGCTAAGTACATTATCGGTTTTGTAGTCGAATTTTCTTTTCATCTTTTTGGTCATAGAACTAAATCTAAAATCACACTCATATCTAAATCTTGTGTTCTTTTTCTCCGACTTTCTTATCATGAAGGCTACGGTAGATGTATTATTTGATTAGTGCAATGTATTCTTGCCCATATACTAATCATAGTGTAATTAGTGTTGTCATGTTTTCATCTACGGAGTAGTTGAAAAAGAAAATGTTATAACATTACATTTTATAATATCTCGCTCATCATGGCTCGTATTTCTAATTTTTACTATATTGTGCCATTATCTTTTTATCTAATGATATCAAACTTTTAAAATTTCTTGATCTTCCATCTTTTTTTTCTCTAGAGAGATTAAAAACATATATGTTTGTATCTATGTACAACAAAAACACATCAAGGAAGTATAGTAATTTCGAAATGAAAAATATAGTGGAAATCTCTCACCTCCTTAAATTATGTTTTGTGTCCAAAAGTAATATTTAATTGAATTCTTACCGGACAATATCTTTTGCAGATTCTACAAATTTGAAGTTTCCAAATTAATATTTAGAATCTTTGATGAATAATTCTCGGTTAGAACCTTACAAACGAGTGGCGTGAATTATATCACTCTTCAAAACTGACGGAAAACTAATTGGAAGTCGCGTATTGGCTGCGTTGACACGAAGACTTGGGACAGTCGGGCGTTCAAGTGAACGTGACCTCATACTAAATGTATCATAGTCAAGCATCGAAATGAACCATGCAATGGATTCGTACCCGCTTTTGAGTATGTGCCCTGGATGTTCATGAACCTAAACAACTAAGATATTTCGACTCTATAGTCCAACCTTTATACTCTACTTTCAGGGATTAAACTGCTCAACCACTGTCCGTGTAGTAGTGCCTCTTCGCGCTGGACTGCCCGAAAACGAAAGTATGACCTGAGCGTGTTGAGTTCACTTTGTCGGTCCGGAGGTCCATGACCACTGCGCGGAGTACGTAGACCGCCGCAAAGTGTGATAGTCCACTAAAAGTGTGATAGTCCACTAAATACCACCGCTTTCTCAAGATGTGGATGTCAATGAATCTAATATGTAGACGATATCGCTTCTCACCAGATCTATATCAAGCTTGTCATGTAGACCTTGCTACCAAGGAGAAACTTCCTCGGCGTGAGGCCGATAAAAGGTGTCATCACTCATCGAGACTCAGTACCTTCCTCGGCCTTGCAAACCTACAGATCATGTTGGGATTTGATCGATATGAGCAAAGCAATATATATCACCCAGGCCCCTCACGGGGTCATAGTTAGTATGTTACCAAATATATAAATATGAATGTCAATAATACTTGCAGATGAATTTTTCATTGATATTATAAATATGCTGGATATATTTTCTTGATTAGACGTTTTACCTACATATGGCATACTCAAAACATATGCATATATAACAGACAAAATAATATAAATTCCACATGAGAAACACAATTCCCGCATGGGCAGCCATTCCTTGGAAGTTGACCATTTACCAATTTTAGCAGAAACAATTCGAGCATTCCTTGGTTGTAATTTGTTTAGTAAATGGATGAGAAATTAGAAGAAGTTATAATTCAGATAATAGTATGTAGATATATATATTACAAAAAATTATGTACCTGATAGGCTGACATGTTGGTGATCTCTGAGTGGTAGTATCTGCAACTGATGCGATAAAACATCGTATCATTATAGGAAACGACTCACGGCAAAGCGTCGCGCCGTATTGTCCGCGGCAAGGAAGGACGTCGGGGACACATGGACACTTCTTTGCTGAAGGTGATAATTTGCCGTGAATTTTTCCGCTTTTTTGCCGAAGGTCATCCTTTGCCATGAGATTTTTCCCAGTTCTAACGTAACCTCGCTTGGCAAAAAATAAGCCTTTTCCATGTTCTGCACAGAATACTCACCGTAAAGTCGAAGACCTACGGCAAAGAATCTGCTTCTTGTGGTTATATGCTGCTGATGATGTACGTCCACCTTCACAATTTTATTACTATAGTAACTGTGATATTAGTTTAATCAACTAATATAATTTTATCATCATAACAAACTGGATCCAGCAATGCACAACCACTTACATACTCTGAGGAGAACAGACGAGGAAGGCTAGCGGTCTGATGTTCCTGGTTCTCCGTTCTAAATACAATTACATAGGAAAATCAAGTGAGTTAAAGCAATGCACATAGGCTGATCAGCTGGTGTATGTATGATATGACCAGATCGCACCTATCATGCTTTTTAAAATTCTATCTCAGCCTATTGGGCATCACAGATCACGTATAAAGCAGCTAACGATCTGAATTCATATAAACTAATAATTGCATCCACATGCATCGTGCATCACTATAACTCAATATAGGATCGTGGGTATTTCAGTTGTAATTCAGCAAGCAGAATACCAAACCTGGAGTTCGAGGGCGATGGAGTTGGTCCGGTGTCGGAGAACCACTTCCATGTCCCATCTATTTGGAGCTAGTCCAGTGCCGGAGAACCACTGCCATCTCCCATCTATTTGGTTTCCCTGACAACAAATTGAAGGCTGGCCTGCATGCATGTAGTCACCAGATCACGTACTCGATTTGTCCTTCCGGCAACCGACGCTCTTTCCTTGATGTTTCCCGTGGAATTTGTGGTCGCGGTCATGCGCCAAAATAAAGTCAAGTGTGGCAGGCTTCATATTTTCATATACGACTTCTGCACCATCGGTTTCCACCGTCGGCGGCGCTGTGGCTGCACGCTGAAACGAATCTGGCAAGTGGTGTGGTAGTATTGGACGAATTAGACGCCGCCTTTGTCATAATCTGAAGCAAATATGACAGATCTATTAGACTTGAGGAAGATCAGATATATACGTTTAGGGTTTGCATTGGCCAAAGAGATAGAGTTTCTGTTGAGATATTAGTGGAGACGTGGAGAAGTTTCTTTTTGCCGTAGCTCTTGTTTGTGCGGGAAGATAGACATGTGTATCTGGGCATATTGAAATATGTGCGGAAGTTAAACTTGGCCATTGTTTTTTATATGATTATGTTTAGCTAAAAGCAAGTATAATAAGTCCTAATCAGCTGGCTATAAGGGTTAAAATAATATATTCATGCTTAGTTGGAGGAGAGAGAAGAGGAGTAGGCTCTCATGCAAGAGCCAGCTCTAGCACGTGCTTCTAGGCACTTTGTGAGAGTGAAATGTGGGCCAGCCATTGATAAAGTAGTACATGATTATAGCTCACTATTATACATGTTGGCTCTATGTTAGCTACAAATAACATGGCACATGACTTATAGCCAGCAGCTAGCTATACTATTAAACTTGCTCTAATCTAAACCGTTGGCTGTTTGTTGTTTTAATAATATAATAGATAGAACATTACCTGCCACATCAGCATTTTTGGTAGGGCTAAGATGCATGATACTCCGTACTAGCTAAGATACTAGCACTATGGCTAGTCTAATGGTCTTAAAAATTGTAGAATGTAAACTAAAAGAGAACTAAGGGAATATCTACTTAACCACCATGTGCTTTGATCCTAATAATATATCCACATGGTTAATTAACTATGGGGTTTAGTCATGCCCGTGATCAGAAGATGTTTATGTTGTTGTATTTTTAGTTCCAAGACCCATCATAGTACGTCACATATTTTACAACTCAAAATGTTATAATGCCATGGAGTTTTTATATTAAGAAATGATTTCAGATCTAACTCCTCATTGGCGGGGTCTTAAATGCTTCTACATGCGCATAGTAGTTATCCAACCATTTATTATGATATCCACCAGCTGCCGGGTTACTGAAATTTTACAAGAAGCAACTAATATGAGGCAAATGATGGTGGGTGTCACTACTTGTTAGTTAGTAATAAACTGAAATTAATACTTTCTTCCAAAGGAATAATATTTTATAGATTCTGCATCCCTTGCACATCCTACATTAGTTAACACTACCGTTTATTTTATTTCAAAATACTAATATTACTTTAACATATCGAGACTGCATTAGAGAAGGAGGTCGTGGCTGGGAAATGCACTTTGGCTCATAGGAGCATATGTTCCCATTATGTGAATGCACATTTCAAAGTGTCAAAAAATTCTAAACTAAATTTTTACATATACATCTAGACATTTTATGTTGGTACACAAGTTTTCAAAAAAAACTAAAAACAATTGTGGCTCCTGTAAAAAAGACAAGTTTTGATGCTATAACACGACTACGTACATGATTTTTTTTTGTCTTTTTTGTACACGCCATATAAAATGTTTTTTCTCCGCGAAAATTTGTGCACTAACAAAGAATGTCACGATGTACACCAAAATATTTATATCAGAATTTTTTAACATTTTTAAAATTGTTTTTTAATTATTTTATATAATGAGAGCATTTGCTCCTATGAGCCAAATTGCCACCTCCGTCGTGGCTGCACTATCTTTTGCCAATTGGCGCTGCGCCCTAGGCTGGGTCATGCAGTCTTAAAGTTCAGGTGACAACATGAATGCTTGTTAGAGATTAGTATAGCGAACTTTATGATAGTACTACTAGTAGTATTAAAGAATAGAGAAGGTGGCTTTAATTACCCCAATTGATCTAATGCCATGGCCGGAATGATGTTTTATTCTATCATTGAGATGTGGCAATGTGGCATCAACCTGCGGGACTTTCTTTTTCTATGGTGTTTGACTCAACTTATCCTAGTGTTGTCATGGTACGTGTGCTTATGCTGAACCGCTGAAGATCCTACGACAAGCGATTGATATATGCTGAAAAGATTTAGTTTGATTATGTTTCTCGGAAGTGGTAGTCAAGTAAGGTTGAAACCTCAACAAGTGAGAAAATAGTTTATAATGGTGGGTTTCATCAATTGAACGAACTTAGAGAAAAGAATAAACTTAAAGAAACATGGATAAACAAAAAAAAAGTGTGTACACATCGGATACAACTAATTTAGTCAACTTCGAGAGAAGCATATGTCAAAGTTAGTGGAGACCATTATCTCCTGCAAAGAAGGAAGTGATCGAAATATGGGTGCTCTTTTACGAAAGAAATATACAGGAAGATAAGGAGGGGAAAATGAGAAAAATGAGAGTGGATAAATAGAGGTCGAACTACATGTAGCTCTTTATTTTTAAAATTTTAAAAATTATATTTTTTAGTTAAAAAATATCTGAAAAAATCTCAATGTAACTAATACGAAATCTATGAACATGTAATTCTCAGTGTAAAATTCTTTGCATTGTAGACTACACAAAAATTAAAATTTTCATTTTTGTGTAGCCTAGAATAAAAAATCACATTAAAATTTTGCACGTTTGTAGATTTCATCATTGGCAACATCTCGGATTTCTATTCAAATTTATTTAAAACTTTAAAATATAAATTATGATTTTTTACATATAAAGAGCTACATGTAGCTCGGTCTCAATTTTGCAGTTCCCGATGCACTACTATCCCTATCTCAGTAGATGTATTGTTTTACGGTACACAATGAATTGCCACACACGTACTGTCCTAGGGATGTGTAAGTTGTGCTGAAATGTACGACCAAGCACATTATCAATGCATTTCTAAAAACACACATTTATTTAATGCCGAATCCGAGAGGACACACATTCTGCAAAAAAAATGTAATGCCGAGCTTGAGAGGACACACATTTGTATTAGGACATCTCTGGTGTCTCCTAGTTAAAACCCCACCAGCGGTCGTGTCATGAGACTCACCCCCATGTGTGCCAGGTTAATCTTTTGCCGTTGGTTGTTGAGCCCTTCCACATATTGGGCACTGCATTGGTAACCTAGAGTCGCTTATTCGCTTGGCCGTCCGCGAAGGATCCATCTCCAAGAGTGTGGCCAACTCACAACTCCAATTGAGACCCACTTCCTCACGATGTAAGCTCTCGAGGACATGACCTTATGCAGACAATTACCCACAAATACATTTACCATCTAGACGGGTGACATGGGTGGCGACGGAGAACCTAGACACCAAGGTCCACCCTTCCCCAGATCTTCCTCATTTCACCGCCACCAGATGACCACACCGGGCTAAGCCTGTACGTTCGACGACAGCAAGCCCATTCATGTGGATCCAAGTTTCGGTAGGAGGGACAACGGTGGAGACGTGAGGCAGGAGGAGGTGCGAGATGGCGGCTGCGATGATCATGATGTCGTTGTTAGGCAGGGTGTACTCCTCTTGAGCAGTTTCTAGCTGGGTTCAGATCTAATCGGTTGATTTATTGCTAGCAGAGGAGTTTGCCCATGTTCAGATCTAGTCGTGATGGGTGTCCTAGTTAGGTTGAGGCATTGCTAGCTTGCTACCGCTACTGCCTGTTGGGGTTTCTTCTCTCGATCCACATGTGAAGACTACAGAGAACATCACGTTGCAGGAATTATCCCTAAGGCTCGTGGCGTTCAGAATGTGGCAGGTAACAATGAACAGTTGCAATGGTTCCACGACGCGACGATACTTAGTGGACTAGCTCGGCTTCATCATCTCCCTCTAGTTCATGGTAGTGTTGCTAGTGCAGCGAGGCAAACGTGTTCTTTGATGTCAACTGACTAGCATTGTCGTAACTCGCCAAAGCACCCCATGCCATAGATGTCACATATCTTGGGTCCATGGCATGTGCTTGCCCGATCTTGGATGGACGGAACACTCCAGGCTAGCGGACCTCAAGACACGGTAGGAGTTAGAGTGCTTGACTATTGTTTGGCATTGTTGAGGCTTGAAGGTTTGAAGGTAACGATAACATTGTGTGGTTGAGATTTCGTGGTGCTCTGAGTACGGATCTTGAGTTCTGGAGCGAACATCCTTTGTTCTAACCTTCATTGGTTGTACCAGTCAATGATTGTGCTTTTTCGTCGGTACCTTGTGGAAGGCATTGTACATAGTCTATTCAGACTTGCTCTCCAGGGTGAAAATCAAGATCTGACCATTACTGACCGGATCCAGCAACGACGACGCAACCCATGTGCCATTTTGGGCAGTGGTTGATGTTGGGTACTTGGATGCCACTTTTTGTTTTCTTTTAGTTTTTTCATAATTGGCTGTGTGTATCCTGCAATATCTGGATTTGCTATGCATATTGAGTTGGTGCATAGGCTAGATATACTCCCTCCATCCCACGAAGGTTACCGGAGATTTAGTAAAATTTGAATTTATGTAGATGCTATTTAGTGTCTAGTTATATAAAAAAAATTATAAATCTCAGACAACCTTCTGTGGAACCGGAGAGAATATTTTGTATATTTTTTATATGAAAAATATTGCTCTTTATGAGAAAAATGGAAAAAGTTATAACTTGTAATTGAAAAATAAATCAAATCATAAACTATGAATCCCGAAAATTGACACTTTAAACTTATCAACGCTGGTCAATTTTAGACCCTCTACATATTTGACGCACCAGAAATACTACAATCCCGGGCCGAGATAAAATGCTAGTCCGCTATTTGGGCCCGCATGTCATATTCATCCCCTTCATGATTGTTGGGCGAGCAGCAGGCTAGTTGCGCTGGGCGTCAAGCAAGATTTTTCGGTCATGCCTAGGGAGGCGGGCGCTACTAAGAGCAAATATAATAAGTTACAGTCACCTGATTATAAGACATAAAATATAATAATTTTGCTCAGTTGGACAAGTGAGAAGAGGAGAGAGAATGTAGTTTTGCTCTCGTGCAAAAGTCAGCTCTAGTACTTGCTCCTAGCCATCTTGTGAGAGTGAAAAATGGGTCATGTATTAGTAAAGTAGCATATTTTTATAGCCGACTATTGTACAAGTTAGTTATAAGACCATCTCCAACCGCGTCCCCCAAAGCGGCCTCCAAAGAGATTTAGGGCGCGCCGGACAAAATTTCGTTCACAGCCACGCGTCCCAAGGTCTCCTTCCGTTCGCCGTGGCCCAATAAGGTGTCCGGCGCCCCGAGCCATCCCCGCTTCACAGGGGACGCTCCAGGCACGCCGGACACAACGAAATGCGAGGCGGGCTCCTACCTGTCGGCGACCACTTCCATAACGGTTGGTTCGCGTCTTTTATTTCTCGTCGCGCCTTCCCTCCCGCGCCTCCCACCCCTCCGCTGCCGCTCGATTTGCAGGCCGTTTCAACGGCAGATCTCTTCTGAGTCGGGCACCGTCGTCGCGGCTGACTCTCTCGCCGGTCTTTTCGCCGCCGCCGCTTCGCCAGCGCGTCCCAGAACGTGGCGTCAAATCCGCCCCACCTCCACACACATAAGGTGTTCGACGCCTTGTCAGGTAGGCGCGATAGGTCGATGTTCGTTGCCTCGTCTGACGTGGCTGAATTTTAACCATTAATTTTGCTTCAGACATGGATAGCGACGACGAGATGCTTGTCCGACTGCTGGAAGACGAGCAAGCCTTCGACGACGACATCCGGGAGCATTTGCTGATCATCGCGTCCCTCCAGAACATGCTTGACGCCGAGGCGGAGAAGCGGAAGAGGCCGCACCGTGGAGGATCAAGGCCGGGGAGAAAGAAGTCAAAGCCCCGACAGAGGATGGACGGGCATACCATGTTGCACAACAACTACTTCGCAGATGACGCAACACAGGCCACAATTTTTGGCGCCGGTATAGGATGAGCAAGGGTTGTTCATGAATATCCTCCATGGCGTTCAAGTTGAAGCACGACGTTGTACGTGTTGCCGGGTTCTCGTCGATTCAGAAGTGCACCGCCGCCATGAGGATGCTTGCATAAGGATTATCAGCAAATGTCGTGGCGCCTTGATCTAGCCCCATTTATTACATTTGTTTAGTTGTTTTATTGTTTGTTGTATTTTAATTTAAAAACAATTTTGGGAAACATATTTATTTGTGTGCTATGTCTAATAAATGGTTTTGTTTTCGAAAATCCTATAAAAAGTTTGGGGGCGGTGTTTGGAGGACGCGGGTGTGGAGCGACGTCCCCCAAACGCTCGATCCGCGCCGTTTGGTAAACGCTTTGGGGGGCTGGAGATGCTCTAAGTTAGTTATAGAGGACATGGCAAGCCCTTATAGCCATCTGATGGCTGAACTATTGTTCTTGCTCTAAGGGATGCAGAGAAATTAACCGAAATCCCTTTCCACTAGTACCCGCACCGCGCATCCTCTGGTCTACGTCGCCGACGAAGAGCACAGCGGAAAAAGTCCAAAACAAACCTTAAACTTGTAGGTGTTAGCTAAATCGAACCCTCAACTTTGAATCCTTGTAATCGGTACCCTGAACTCTCGAACCCCGGTCTATTTTCAACCTTAGGTCTATTTGGCACACTGGGAAAGTAACTAACCATGTCGGGATAATATGCTAGTCTCATTGACAATACGGACCCACTGGTCAGGAACTTGATCAATACCAAACCTATATTTCTTTTTGCCGACAACTTCATCTTCTACCCCTGCACATTGCATGGGAGGCTACTCGCCGCCGGCAGTAGGCGACACTGATATTGCTTGCGATGTAATGGCGGATGTATTGGTGGCTCTTCGCCAGATCTTGCTTGCGCTCTAATGGCGGCTGTGATGCAATGTCCCTGCTCGCCAAGCCCCTCGAGGCGTCCTCGGGGCACTGTCGCGGCCGACGGAAAGCTTCTCCGTGCCCTAGACGCGGCAGAGGACGAGCTTCAACGCGCGGTGGTGGCTCACCCGGACAACGACGGTGCGGGTGCAGGGGACGAGAGGGACACGGTACAGTCTGCCCGGAGTTGAGGAGCGAGCAGGGGACCTCGCCCTGTTCCGGACATTGTGATGCACATGGCTGACCACAACGATGGGGAGATTGGTGGAAGGGGACTGGAGCCAGAGAAGATGAATATGACAGGTGGGCCATGTATGTCAGTGAGAGTAGCCTATTACCTCAGTTAATTTAGACCTTTTTTCTGGGTTTAAAATGCCACGTCAGAGAAATCCTAGCTTAAAAATCTAGGGTTGAAAATTGACTGGAATTCAAAAGTTTAGAGTGACGATTACCGAGATTTAAAATTGAGGGTTTGATTTAGGTAACATCTACAAGTTCAAGGTTTATTTTGAACATTTTCCAGAGCACAGCGAACGCGATGTCGCTCGGCAGGAAGATAGCGTCCTCGAGCGTTCAGCACGTGCCTAGGCAGAGGTGCGTCGTCGTCTGGCTCCACGCGCCCCTCGATACAAGCGGCGCGGCACGCGTCCATATACCAGCGGGCAGCGGCGTCGTCCAGCTCCGGCGTGCTGCGCACCACGCCGAGGAGGTACTCTGGCTACCCCTACGGCCCTACCAACTCCACGAATCTGCGTGGGGAATTCACTCAGTCGTGGAAGCAATAGAGTGCCGACCACGGCGATTTACACAGAAATAACCCTTTTGTCAAACTATAGCACAGACTGAACCTCCGGCGAAACTATTTCACCCATCTAACCCTTTTGTGTGGCGCCCCTCCCATGGGCGCCACACATGCCCATGTGGCGCCCGTCCTGCCGGCGCCACACACCCATCCGACGTGGCCCGTCGACGCTGAGCTGGTGAGCCGATCCGACGTGGCAGCCCGTGTGGCGCCGCTCGCGTCGGCGCCACACTTTGAAAGTGTGGCGCCCGTGGCAAGGGCGCCACACATCCACTTATGTGTGGCCGCGCCAGCCCGCCCAGCCCGACCCATCTTCTTTCTCCTCCCTCTGTTCTTCTTCACTGAGCATAGGCGCCCGGTTCTCTCTCGCCCCCCTCAAATCCGTACTCAAATCTCTTGGATTTCGTCAGATCTGTCCGTGGAGATCGTTCCCAACTCGTTCCTTGAGGTAATCTCCTCCGTTCCCCTTCTTTTCATCCATTGTTTTTGTGTATTTGGTTGAATCTACATGTGAAACCCTAGATGTGGATTTGGTAGATTTGAGGGTGGAGATGCATTTGGTTGGATGTTAGGGTTGTTGAAGTAGGAGAAATGGTAGTGTGCTAGTTTGTATGGGTAGATTATGTTGATTATGCTAACTAATGAACACATGTGTGTATGTGTTGTTCCCATTATGCTAGGGGGATGGAAAGAATTGTTCATGTTCATCATGTGGACAAGGATGCTTTCTTGAAGGGAAACATAGAGCCGGACCCGGAAGAGGTTGACTTGGTGTTTGACCTTAGCCCTACCTTTGCGGAGGTGGTAGCACAAGTGAGGGTTGAGTTGAATTGGAATGAGCCAAATGATGGTGTTGAGCTAGAGGGAAGACATAATGTGGGGTTTGGAATGCACACATGTTGGAAGACAATGCATATCAACTCCGGGCAACGTTGGTCCGTTTACAAGGAGAAACCGGCCCTCCTCCCCCGTTCGAGAGAGGAGTCCACCACCCATGAGCCAAGAAGAAGGCACCCAATCTCCCATTGTCCAATCTCCCATTGCCCAACAACCTCCATTGGATAATGAGTATGACGAGCATGACGATGGTGATGATGGTTTCGAGATGAATGACAACAATGTCGGTGATTTGGATAAATATTTGACTCAAGAGGAGATGGACCACTCCATTCCTTATTCCCGATGCTATGCGTCGGACTCGGATGATGATGGACCCGAAGAGGAGGTTGACGAGGATGGCTTGACGGCTAAGGAAGCCGAAAGAGCTGAGATCTTCAAGAAGGTAACCGGACGGGATATCCGGGTACCATTGTTCCGTGATGTTAGTCTTGCGGATGGAGCCGTGGTTGATGGTGGCAAAAGTTTACTTCTTGGAGCTAGGCCAATTTCGAAGAGAGATGTGGATGGTAGGACGGCTATTATTTGTAAAGGGCTCACGTTTGATACCTTCTTGGAATTGAAGATATGGTTGAAGGAGTTCTCCATTAAGCATCATCGCCCTTACATTGTTGTTCACTCGGACTTGAAGAAGCGGTACACGCTAAAATGTGTGGATAAAAGGTGCCATGGGTTGTCCGTGCAAGACCTTTCAAAAAAGGGCCCTCTTGGCACATAACAAGTTGTGTAGCCACTCACATGTGCCGGGGGCCGAAGCTTGATGGCAAGGATGCACAGCCGGACCACCGTCAACTCACATCCGAGTTCATTGCATACAAGCTCTCCGCGGAGATATCATCACTTCCTATCATGAGCATTAGGTCCGTGCAAGATACGGTCAAATCCCGGTTTGCGTACGACGTCAAGTACGGGAAGGCATGGAAGGCCAAACAAGCCGCATTCAAGATGTTGTACGGTGATTGGGAGGAAGCATACAACCGAGTCCCTAGGTTGTTGTTAGCGATGGCCTCAACTAACCCGGGCATGGTGCATGTGGTGGAGCCTTCCGCAACCAAAATGACATTGCATGACGGTAAAAGAGTGAGGGTATTTCACCGTGCATTTTTGTCATTCCAGCAATGCACGAGGGCATTCGAACATTGTAGGCCCGTCATAGCCGTGGATGGTACCTTCTTGACCGGGCAGTACAAGGGCACACTACTGGTGGCAATAGCAAAGGATGCGAGCAACCGTTTAGTACCACTGGCTTTTGCATTGGTAGATATTGAGAACAATGATAATTGGCAATGGTTTTTCCATATATTGAGGACGAGGGTCATACCACCCTCAAAGGAAGTGTGTGTCATCTTCGATCGTCATCAAGGAATTCTCAATGCGGTGGAAGAGGCAATTCCCGGGCATGCTCCCTTGCATCACCGATGGTGCATGAGGCATTTTTGTGCAAACTTCTACCGGGCATGCAAGAGCAAAGAGTTGTCTGACCTTCTTCAAGATTGTTGCCTCGCTTACTCTGAGCGCCGCTTCGCAAACCTATACAACGGCTTGCTCAAGTACAAAGACCTCAACGCGGGTGGTCAAGAGTTTCTTCATAGACACCTGATAACCCACAAGTATAGGGGATCGCAGCAGTTTTCGAGGGAAGTAAAACCCAAATTTATTGATTCGACACAAGGGGAGGTAAAGTGTAACACCCCAACTTTTTCAACCTTGATTAGTTGTTCTTATTTCAAAAATCAGGGGGAACAAAAACTTTTTCTATAGACTAATTTAGATGTATTGCCTTGATCTGTTTGTGGTGATGAATTGCCTTGATCTGTTGGTAGATGAATTGTCTTGATTTTCTTGTTGAGTTTTGTCTTGAGCTGCCTCATAGATCAACACCTCTAGTGGTCAAGCAAGCAACTCACCTAATAAAACACCTATGTGACTCAGGAAAAGTTGTTTTCCTTTTTCCACATCAAACTTTTCTACTCATGGCAACATGAGTGTGCCTACTTAAAATTCCTCTTTGTGTTTAAGCTAGCTCAAATCATCCTTGATTCCAAACTTGCACCCTTCTCTTATACCCACTCATCCTTGTTGGTTTTGAGGCCATGTCGACCATCTGTGTTGACAGGCTTAAAATGTCCAGACTTTGGCAATTGATCTCTAAGCACCCACAAATGTTATTGTTGGCTTCAATGCATGGATCTCATCTATGCAACATTCTCTTCAACCTCCAAGTCTTGCATGTCTCAGTCTACCCTTGCAACTCTCTTAATTCACTTGACCTTGCACTCTACCCTTTGTTTCAACTTTGGATCACTTCCTTCTCTTTTACCTCTTGTTCTATTCAAGTTTAATCTTCACAAAACCAAGAGTGGGAATGATGGGTACATTTTGTAGCCACCATCTACCCTTGGGAACACTCCTCCCTAAAATTAGCTTTCTTTCTCAAACACCCTATTGTTTTTCCTTCTTTAGTTTTGATCAAACCTACTTCTAGTTTTATTAAATCTTCCCAAGATATTTCTTCAAAGAAAACAAGGAACTGAAATGGGTTTTGTTTTCCATCCCATTTCTACCAAGTACTGATTTCTAAAAACATTATTTTCTATCTTGCTTTCTTTTCAGAAAAAGGCTTGTTTATGGTACTTATACCAATTCTGGTTTTCCTCTTGATTATTTCACACTTGAGAAAAACTCTACTTTACTTGAGAAAGTAAGTAGAATATTTTGAACTCCTATGTTCCAACTAGTTCTCTCAACATTCTCAAATTCCATTCCACTTGAGTTCATTCCCAATTGTCCCTAGACAATTGAGATGTTTCTAATACTTTTCAAATGAGTTCTTTTTCAAATGACTACTTTTGCACATCTTATGCACATCCCTGATCTACCCCATTGTATTCCCTCATCCTCCAATTCTTGATCAAGTAGATGATCATTTGGTACTTTCAAATGGACTCCCTTCAACTAACCCTAGACTCAGGGAGTAATTCAAATCCCTCCCAATTGACCTCTTATTTGAAGAACAAGTTATATTTCATCATACCCATCTCGATCCTCTATTCTTTTCCATCACTACCTTGACCTCATGAATTGAAGATTTATGTCACCTTCATACTCCTTTTTATCTATATGTATCTACCCCTATCTTTTATCATCATCAAAGTCACTCATTGACATTATCTTCTCAACATCATGCATTGGTCTACACACATGAATGTTGTGCACCTTTCTCATTGTTCACTTGTTTGGCAAGATTGTAGCCGGCCAATTTGGGTATGCATTCAAATTTCGGCCAGCCATTTCCTCCTCACTTTCTTCTCTTGCAAGCCTTGACTCCCAACTACCCCAACAAATAAATGGGCAGCCACCCACCATAGCCAATCAAAGAAGGAGGCAGCCACCATCCTCCCTCTTTATAAGGAGGTTGGCCGGCCACTCCACCTCCCCTTTGCTCATTTTTCTCACTCTCCACTCCCTCACACTCTCCCCCTGCCCTCCACCACGAGCTGCTGCTCCTCCTAGCAACCATGGCCGGCCATGGCCATGAATATCCACCAAGATGAAGCTCCCCTCCTCCCTCAAGCTCCTCCTCACCATGAGAGCCTCCATCTCCATCTTCTCCCCAACTCTAGATGGTTTAATCTCCTCTTCTTCTTCCTCCATTGCTAAGATTGGATCTTGATGCAGGTGCATGTTGGTCCAAGCATGGAGAAGCTTGAGCAATCCTCAGATCTGAAGTTCTTGAACAAAGTTCGTCCAAATCCCTGCAGTAATTTCTGCTATCTTGCTGTTTCAGATTCTGGTACGAATTTGTAAAATCCACAAAATCTCGTGTGCAGATCCAAATCGAGTGATTCAAAGTTCCGCTGATAGGTATTCAAAAGATCTACAACTTGGCGTTGGTCTCATCCTCAAATTCGTTACAGATTCTCCCTGGTAAATAAAGTTCTGGAAACATGCAGATTCACTGTTTGTTAGATTTGTTCCGTTTTACCAAACCTTTTTGAGCAAACTCAACTGCGGGTGAAAGCCCTCTTCAATACCTTGATTTTGGCGGTAGTTTCACTTCGATTGACCTCCTGAAACTGAAATGGTTCACAGATCAAAATCTGGACAGATCTGGCTTTGTCGAATTAAACCAGGAGCTTGGGAACGAATTTTTGAATGAAACAAATTGGGTAAGAACCAGATTTTCAATACCTTTCCGATGCAGCTGACCTCATATTTTTATGAGTCGTGTACGATTTGTGGTAAATTAAACTTGTTCTGTGTGTTCTGCAGACATGGCTGTTAGCTTTTAAATCACCAAAAATCCATTTTTGAACCTAATTGAGTGATTCCAGTTCTGTAGGACTACGGAATGTTTTCTTAATCTTCTCAAACAAGTTTCAAACCTTTATCTGTTCTGTAACTCTAGAGGTAAAGCAAATGGTATAGACATGCAGTAATCTTGTCAATCCATTTGTGAGAGTTTCAGAAACAATTTTAACCCAAATCCAATTGTGTATGCCTCTCTGTTTAAATACCTTTCATATGCCAGTGGTCCCATATTTTTAGGATTTTTCTACGATTTATGGCTTACAGATCTTGTTTTCTGTACAGTCAGATTCAAACAAATTACTAAATTTGTAGGTTTAATATTTTTGAGTGAATCCAATTGGGTTAGTCTTGTATTAGTACTGGCCATCTAGGAAAAATAGTGTTAGTCTCTGTTCATGCATTTTTGTTACTGTTAGTAATGTGTATGTGTGACATGGGTTGTTGTAGCAAAACTTTTTGGTTTATTTGGAAACCTTAACCACCTCTTTGCATTAAAAATTGGTCAACCAATGTTTTATTCTTGCAAAACAAAACCTCTGCAACTTAACCTTAGTTCTATTGTTGGCTTAAGTTTTCCAATGATGTGGAATATTGTTTACTTCCTATTCTTGTGTAGTGTTATGTAAGCTTTATAAAATAGAGAGAATGATTTCCCGCTTTTCCAAAAATGTTTCAAATTATAATATGAACGTTTGTGATGCCAAACTAATGCACTTGTCCTCTTTATGATGTTATCTACCAGGGAATATTTGGTTTATGCCATGGTGATAACCGAGAGAGGCAATTGCTAAGCATGGTACTCTCATACCTTTATTAGGTAAATAAAATGGCGTTTCTTCTAGATGCTTTGTAGTATCTATATGTCCTTAATATGTTAGCCTTAGTAGAGTGGTTAGTTTTTGATTGATGCTTGTTGCTTATTGTTTTGTTGGTGCAATGTGTTTGATTGTGTTCCTTTTATATTTTCCGACGATAGATGCGAACGATTCCGGAGAAGAAGAAGTGGATCGGACAAGGATTTTATTTATATTGTTGGTATTCTTATATTGATGAAGTTGAAGAAGTCCAGGGACAAATAAGCCAAGGCAAGCCATCTCTTGATCTCTGATTGACGTGTCTCATATTGTTGTCACTTTATTATTACTCTTGTCTCTTGATCTTGTGTGTGTTAGTCTCTTTATCTTGTCGATGCATGCTTTGTCTTAAGCATGATGATCCTCTTGGTCATACTTCATGATCATCTTAGTAATTGTTGGTATACTTGTTGATCATGGCTATGCCATCCTACCTTGTTGAGTTACATGCTTACCTTAAGCATGTGACACTTCTTGTCGATTCACTCCTACACCCCTTGTGAGTGTAGTAGTAACAACATCATGATCTTGGTGTACTCTCATTTTGAGATGAGTATGCCTACCTACCTTAGGTATGTCAAATATCGTTGACCACCCTCACTTCTATTAGTGTTGGTTGGTTAACACCATAAATCTGAAAGTATTTTCCCTCTTATATTGACAACATGCATGCTTACCCTAAGCATGTATGCCCCCTTGACCACCTATATTAGCATCTTCGTAGTGGCATGATGATTAACATCATGACCCTTGTTTAATCATACTACTTATGTTGTCCCTATGCATGCTTATCCTAAGTATGTATGATCCCCTTGACACCTCATTTATCACCTCCTTAGTGGTATGATGGTTGGCATCATGCCACTGTTGTCTCTTAGTTCTTACATGAAACCATAGGTTGGGAACCCCTTGGAAAAATACCTTGTTGAAAAGAATTTTTGGAAAACCTTGGGTAAGTTGGACTTACCTAAGTGTGTGTTTATGAAAGAAAAGGATCTTGGCAAAGATGGTTGGAAAGAGAATCTTGTTTATGAAAACTTTGGCGCCTAAGTATTCACCCGTGACAATTAACCCGCGCAACCACAGCTACTCCAACGTGGGCACGGAGCTTAGCTTGACGTTTGTTCTTCTTAGCATGAGGCACCGCACAAATATACAAGGGTACGGTTACCCCCGAGTCCGGGTTGTCATGGTTGGGACAATAGTATAACGGGAGGCCTTCGGGGCTGACCCGTCCGGAAGACACTATGGGTCTCCTGGCTTGGCGGTGGAGCCACGCTCAAAGGGAGGTGAGCTGCCACGGTGCCGGGGAGGTACATACTCCATAGGGTAGGACCTCTTGCTAAGTCGAATGGGCGAAAGGCTATGTTCGGGTATCCGTCGTGGCATATGTTGTTATGCGGGGATGATGCCCACACGATAGGTATCCGGATAGAGGTGGGGAAAGTGTGCAAACTCTGCGAGTAAAATCTATTCGAATAGCCGCATCCGCGGTCATGGACGGTTGGAATGGTCTGTTGCTTAGCCTCGATGAGCTTTGTTTTTACAAAATTGTTTGACAAAGGAAAGGAAAGAACTTGTTTGAAGTACCGGAAGGGTACGGGAAAGGATGTGTCGACCATATGGAGATGGTCGGGAAGGATAAATAAAATTGGGTTACCCCATCCTAGTGTTTTATGTTGTGGAACTCTTTTGAAGTATCTTCTTCAACAAAGATATAGAGATGTCATAGAACCCTCTTAGTGTCCCCTTCAACTCGTGATGTGGGATGCTATATCCACAAGAGAAACTGATTCTCTTTCACATGCTATATCCACAAGAGAAACCGATTCTCTTTCACATGTCATATCCACCAGCAGAAACTATTCTTCCTCTCTTGTCTTCTTTAGTTAGAATTGTTATCACCCTCTTGATGGTTTGCGAGTACAATTCAAATGTACTCACGGCTTTGTCCCCGGCTATTTACTTGGCCAGACCCGGAGGACTTCGACAGATGAAGAAGGAGTTGACGACGTCTATGCGAGCTAGGAACGTCTTCCCGGCCGGTTGCTCGTAGGGTTATGGCGGATGACTTGGGTACTCGCGTCGTTGAAGTGATGATGCTACTCGATGTTTAGTTAGGCCCTTCGAGGCTATTATGTAAGTATTGGTCATGTGACCATGTTGTAATTTTCTTATTCCGCTTTGTAATGGATGGTGTAATTTGATATCAGTTCGGTTATGTGTTCACGGCACACTGATCATGGGAACGTGAATGGTATACATAACAGGGTATTTCGGACAGCTAGTCCGGGGTCCCCACAGAGCTGGTATCGAGCTATCTCGATCGTAGGAGACCTTAGTTAGCATGGACGTTAGTTAGGAAACAAATACTTGGAGAAAACTATTTATGAAACAAATTGTTTCTTTAATCGGAAGTATAGCTTCTACTCCTCTTATTTACTCAAAGCTTCCGCTTTATAAAAAGGTTTGAAAATTCTTGCTCTATTGTCTCATCCACTTCAAACCTACATATTGGACGATGTCCCCAACTCAGACCGGAGACTCGAACTCAAAAATCAATCAATCCCTCATGAAGAGGCAAGTACCTCCCATTGCAGCTATTGAAGATTGGATGTCAACTTAGCAGCACACATAAAGGGACAGGAAGAGCATGTCTTTGGTTGTCGCCAATTTTGTCAAGGAGCTGACCTTGTTCCTCCATGGACTTGCACCTTTTTGCAGTCATCCGGGATCAAGTCCTCAGTTTTTGACTAGTAATTTTTAGGCCAGCCACCAGAAGTTGTCGACTTTGGGAGTTCCTCAACAGCTACCCCTCTGAAGACCTCATGTCCCCGGGATGTTGAGACTAGAAGATCTACACAGTTTTCTCCTCCACCTCAACATCGACGAGTCGACATCAGGCCTGCGTCACCACCAACTGTTACAAGGATCCCTATTGAAGTCGATGCCAGCAATATGAAGACATCGACATATGTGACCAGCCCCAAACCAATAGGATGGATAGGACAAACTCAATCGTTTTGATTGAGCTACCCCGCGCATTAGGAGTTTCTGGGTACTTAGAGTATCATGTTTGGTGTGCTGATTGCTTGTAGTTCCCTCGTGTGCTGCCTTGAATGTTTGTATCTCGTTTGCTGTGTGCATGTATGTCTTGCTATTTAGACGTTTCCGCCCTTTTTAATTGTTTGAAATTTGTGAAACAGAAATTAAAAATGGAAATCTTCCGAGTGTACTCGTTTTGCTAATAAAAATAGTTTGGTAGCTCCGATTGATGTGATTCCAATTGCACTAGAACCAGTATGAAATTATCTTTCAGACGCCACTGACCTTGTATTTTTAGGATTTTTGTGCGATTTTTAATAAATAAAACTTGATCACTGTTTCTGGTTAGTATTTTTGAGTCTCAAAAATTGAAAAATAAATATTTTTGAATGATTCCAATTGTGTTGATCTTGTTTTGTTACTGTGCATCTAGGAAAAATACCAGTAGCCTCTGTTAGTGGTATTGTGTCTCTGGTTATGGTTGTATGGGTGTCACGTGCAATGATAGGATTAAAGTTTGCCTCGCCGATGTATTGCTAACTATTAGTTAAATTGGGTAGATTAACGAAAGACTCTAACTCTAAACCCGTTGGAAGTTGTTTTTCAACCGTCAAGAAAACTAACCTGACCCCTATCTACGCCGACTTCCTTCAAGATCAGCTGGAGCATCTCCACTACGCCAAGAAAGAAGAAGCCCTACCTTCAAGAGTGACTGCACTGTTGAAGTGATGATGCTACTCTGATGTTTAGTTAGGCCCTTCGAGGCTATTATGTAAGTATTGGTCATGTGACCATGTTGTAATTTTTTTATTCCGCTTTGTAATGGATGGTGTAATTTGATATCAGTTCGGTTATGTGTTCACGGCACACTGATCATGGGAACGTGAACGGTATACATAACAGGGTATTTCGGACAGCTAGTCCGGGGTCCCCACATAAAGAATACTTATAAGCCTAAACAACTGAGTCGTCAATTCAGCTGCACCTAGAAAAGCACTAGTAACAGGGGTGATGTGAAAGTAGCAGTAATATGGGAGCAATAATAACAGTAACACAGCAGCAGTAATAGTAACATAGGAGCAATGGCACCAGAAAATAGTTGATACTACTTCCAATGTCATGTAGAAACGAGTATATGATGATGAAAGATGGACCGGGGTTCCCAGCTATCTACACTAGTGGTAACTCTCCAATAACAAGTGTTGGGTGAACAAATTACAGTTGGGCAATTGATAGGATTCAAAGCATTAAGTTAGAACATCCAGCTTATTAATCATGTAGGCATGTTTTCCATATATAGTCGTACATGCTCGCAATGAGAAACTTGCACAACATCTTTTGTCCTACCAGCCGGTGGCAGCCGGGCCTCAAGGGAATCTACTGGATATTAAGGCACTCCTTTTAATAGAGCACCGGAGCAAAGCATTAACACTTGGTGAAAACATGTGATCCGCACATCACCGCCATCCCCTCCGGTTGTCCCGATTTCTGTCACTTCGGGGCCTTTCGTTCCGGACAGTGACATGTGCATACAACTTGTAGATACAATCTAAGCAATAATTATAGAGCTTAAATCTAAGATCATGCCACTCGGGCCCTAGTGACAAGCATTAAGCATAACAAGATTGCAGCAACAATAACTTCACAAACTTTATAGATAGACTAATCATAATGTATCATCCATCGGATCCCAACAAACACAACACCGATTACATCAGATGGATCTCAATCATGTAAGGCAGCCCATGAGACCATCGTATTGAAGTACATGGGATAGAGAGTACCAACTAGCTACTGCTAGAACCCGTAGTCCATGGGGTAACTACTCACGGAGCATGATGGAGGCGATGGCGTCGATGGAGATGGCTTCCGGGGGCACTTCCCCGTCCTGGCAGGGTGCCGGAACAGAGACTTCTGTCCTCCGAATTGGAGTTTCGCGATGGCGGCGGCGCCCCTGGAGTCTTTCTGGAGTTTCGTCAAAAGGTATCACGTTTTTAGGTCAAAAGGGCTTATATAGGCGAAGAGGCAGAGTCGGAAGGGCGCCAGGGCTCCCTCCCCATAGGCCGGCGCGGCCAGGGTGGAGCCCGCGCGGCCCTGTCGTGTGGTGGCCCCCTGGCCCGCCTCCGACTCTCCTTCGGTGTTCTGGGGTCTTCCGGGAAAAATAAGATGTTTGGCGTTGATTTCGTCCAATTCCGAGAATATTGCCCGAACAGCCTTTCTGGAACCAAAAACAGCAGAAAACAGGAACTGGCCCTTCGGCATCTCGT
Source organism: Lolium rigidum (assembly GCF_022539505.1). NCBI lineage: Eukaryota > Viridiplantae > Streptophyta > Magnoliopsida > Poales > Poaceae > Lolium > Lolium rigidum. The sequence continues at coordinate 23,959 of NW_025900192.1, forward strand.
TAATAGGTTAGTTCCGGAAAATGCATAAAAACATTATAAAGTGCAAGCAAAACATGTAAGTATTGTCATAAAACAAGCATGGAACATCAGAAATTATAGGTACGTTGGAGACGTATCAACACCTCATATTTAACTCAAAGTGGGCAAGAGCTTATGATGAGGATGGGAGGAGATATGGCCAAATGACAAGCAACATGGCCGAGTGCTTCAACAATGTGTTGAAGGGTGTCCGTGCATTTCCCGTGACGGCAATCATTCAATACACATTCGAGAAGTTGAATGTCTATTTCCAGAACTACACCGATGAAACGGAGAAGGAAATTGCTAGGAATTGCGAGTTCCCAACGAAGGTTGAAGAGTTCGTGGAATTTCAGGTGAGGAAGGTGTTGGAGATATGCCCAAGAGACAATAATAAAAGTAGTTATTACATATCTTTATGTTTATGATATATGTTTATATACCATGCTATAATTGTATTAACCGAAACATTGATACATGTGTGATATGTAAACAACAAAGAGTCCCTAGTATGCCTCTTAACTAGCTTGTTGATTAATGGATGATTAGTTTCATAATCATGAACATTGGATGTTATTAATAACAAGGTTATATCATTGTATGAATGATGTAATGGACACACCCATTTAAGCGTAGCATAAGATCTCGTCATTAAGTTATTTGCTATAAGCTTTCGATACATAGTTACCTAGTCCTTATGACCATGAGATCATGTAAATCACTTATACCGGAAAGGTACTTTGATTACACCAAACGCCACCGCGTAAATGGGTGGTTATAAAGGTGGGATTAAGTATCCGGAAAGTATGAGTTGAGGCATATGGATCAACAGTGGGATTTGTCCATCCCGATGACGGATAGATATACTCCGGGCCCTCTCGGTGGAATGTCGTCTAATGTCTTGCAAGCATATGAATAAGTTCATAAGAGACCACATACCACGATACGAGTAAAGAGTACTTGTCAGGAGACGAGGTTGAACAAGGTATAGAGTGATACCGAAGATCAAACCTCGGACAAGTAAAATATCGCGTGACAAAGGGAATTGGTATTGTATGTGAAATGTTCATTCGATCACTAAAGTCATCGTTGAATATGTGGGAGCCATTATGGATCTCCAGATCCCGCTATTGGTTATTGGTCAGAGTGAGTACTCAACCATGTCCGCATAGTTCACGAACCGTAGGGTGACACACTTAAAGTTGGATGTTGAAATGGTAGTACTTGAATATGGAATGGAGTTCGAATATTTGTTCGGAGTCCCGGATGAGATCACGGACATCACGAGGAGTTCCGGAATGGTCCGGAGAATAAGATTCATATATAGGATGTCATTTTATGTGAATTAAAATGTCGCGGAAGGTTCTATGGAAGGTTCTAGAAAAGTCCGGAAGAAACCACCAAGGAAGGTGGAGTCCACATGGGACTCCACCTCCATGGCCGGCCAACCCTAGTGGGGGAGGAGTCCCAAGTGGACTCCCCTTAGGGGCCGGCCACCCCCCCATATGGGAGGTGGAACTCCCACCTCTAGTGGGAGTCCTAGCTTGGCTAGGTTTCCCCTCCATATGGAAGGTTTTTGGTTCGGGTCTTATTCGAAGACTTGGATACCAACACTTGGGGGCCACCTATATAATGAGGGGCATAGGGGAGGGGGCCGGCCACCCCAAGACCACAACCTGGCCGCCCCATTGAAGTGGCCGGCCACCCCCTCCCAAACCCTAGCCGGCCCCCTCTCCTCCATATCTCCCGCATAGCTTTAGCGAAGCTCCGCCGGAGTTCTCCACCGCCACCGACACCACGCCGTCGTGCTGTCGGATTCAAGAGGAGCTACTACTTCCGCTGCCCGCTGGAACGGGAGGTGGACGTCGTCTTCATCAACAATCGAACGTGTGACCGAGTACGGAGGTGCTGCCCGTTCGTGGCGCCGGAACCGATCGTGATCAAGATCTTCTACGCGCTTTTGCAAGCGGCAAGTGAACGTCTACCGCAGCAACAAGAGCCTCATCTTGTAGGCTTTGGAATCTCTTCAAGGGTGAGACTCGATACCCCCTCGTTGCTACCGTCTTCTGGATTGCATCTTGGCTTGGATTGCGTGTTCGCGATAGGAAATTTTTTGTTTTCTATGCAACGTTATCCTACAGTGGTATCAGAGCCGTGTCTATGCATAGATGGTTGCACGAGTAGAACACAATGGTTTTGTGGGCGTTGATGCTCTTGTTATCTTTAGTTGAGTACTTTGCATCTTTATGGCATAGTGGGATGAAGCGGCTCGGACTAACTTTACATGACCGCGTTCATGAGACTTGTTCCTCGTTCGACATGCAACTTGTATTGCATAAGAGGCTTTGCGGGTGTCTCGTCTCTCCTACTATAGTAAAGATTCAATTTACTCTTCTATTGACAACATTAGTATCAACGTTGTGGTTCATGTTCGTAGGTAGATTAGATCTCTCTCAAAAACCCTAAACCACGTAAAATATGCAAACCAAATTAGAGACGTCTAACTTGTTTTTGCAGGGTTTGGTGATGTGATATGGCCATAATGTGATGATGAATATGTATGAGATGATCATTATTGTATTGTGGCAACCGGCAGGAGCCTTATGGTTGTCTTTATATTTCATGTTGAGTAGTATTTCAAAGTAGTTGTAATAGTTGCTACATGGAGAACAATCATGAAGACGGCGCCATTGACCTTGACGCTACGCCGACGATGATGGAGATCATGCCCGAAGATGATGGAGATCATGTCCGTGCTTTGGAGATGAAGATCAAAGGCGCAAAGACAAAAGGGCCATATCATATCACATATGAACCGCATGTGATGTTAATCCTTTTATGCATCTTATTTTGCTTAGATCGCGACGGTAGCATTATAAGATGATCCCTCACTAAAATCTCAAGATAATAAAGTGTTCATCCTTAGTAGCACCGTTGCCAAGACTTGTCGTTTCGAAGCATCTCGTGATGATCGGGTGTGATAGAATCAACAAGTGCATACAACGGGTGCAAGCCGTTTTGCACATGCGGATACTAAGGTGGCCTTGACGAGCCTAGCATGTACGTACATGGTCTCGGAACACGTGATACCGAAAGGTAGAGCATGAATCATATGATTGATATGATGAACACTTTGAGTGTTCGCCATTGAAATTACACCTTGTCTCGTGATGATCGGACTATGGTGTGGTGGATTTGGTTCGTGTGATCACTAAGACAATGCGAGGGATATTGTTTTGAGTGGGAGTTCACCTAGATTTTTAATTATGTTGAATTAAAATTTGAACTCAATTTGTCATAAACTTAGTCTAAACTATTGCAAATATATGTTGTAGAGATGGCGTCCCCAATCAATTTTAACCAGTTCCTAGAGAAAGAAAAGCTTAAGAGCAACGGTAGCAACTTCACCGATCGGTTCCGTCATGTGAGGATCTTCCTCTCGGCGGAAATCCGCAATATGTGCTTGATGCACCGCTAGGTGACCCTCCTGCGAAACCGAAACCGATGAAGTAAAAGCTGTTTACGAGACTCGGAAAACTCGGTACTCTCAAGTTCGGTGTGCCATCCCGTGCGATCCGGAATCCGATCTTCAAAAACGTTTTGAGCACCACGATCCTCATGAGTTGATGAATGAGCTGAAAGCTATTTTTGAGACTCATGCGGCCGTGGAATGCTATGAAGCATCGAAACATTTCTTCAGTTGTATGATGGAAGAAGGCAGCTCCATTAGTGAGCACATGCTCGCCATGACCGGGCATGCGAAGAAACTCAGTGACTTGGGAATAGTGATTCCTAATAGATCGGGGATTAATCGTGTCCTTCAATCACCGCCACCAAGTTACAAGAACTTTGTGATGAACTACAATATGCGAGAACATGAACAAGGAGTTACCTGAACTCTTTGGCATGCTAAAAGCTGCTGAGATTGAGATCAAGAAAGAGCACCAAGTGTTGATGGTCAACAAGACCACCGGCTTCAAGAAACAGGGCAAGTCTAAGGGAAAATTCAAGAAGGGTGGCAAGAAAGCTGCCACGCCTCCTATGAAACCTAAGAACGGCCCTAAGCCCGATGCTCGAGTGCTATTATCGCAAGGAGAAGGGACACTCGGAAGCGTAATTGCTCCAAGTATTTGGCGGATCCGAAGAGCGGCCTTGTCAAGAAGAAGAAAGAAGGTATATCCGATATACATGTTATAGATGTTTATCTCATCGGTTCTCGTTCTAGTACACTGGGTATTTGATACCGGTTCGGTTGCTCATATTTGTAACTCGAAACAGGAACTAAAGAATAAACGAAGACTACCGAAAGATGAAGTGACGATGCGCGTTGGAAATGGATCCAAAGTCGATGTGATCGCTGTCGGCACACTTCCTCTACATCTACCTTCGGGATTAGTTTTAAGCCTAAATAATTGTTATTTTGTACCCGCGTTGAGCATGAACATTATATCCGGATCTTGTTTAATGCAAGACGGTTATTCATTCAAGTCCGAGAATAATGGTTGTTCTATTTTTATGAATAATATCTTTTATGGTCGAGCACCCGAAAAGAATGGCTTATTTCGTTAGATCTCGATAGTAGTGATACGCATATACATAACATTGATGCTAAGCGAATTAAATTGAATGATAATTCTACTTATATGTGGCACTCGTCGTCTTGGTCATATTGGAGTGAAGCGCATGAAGAAACTCCATACCGATGGATTACTTGAATCACTTGACTTTGAGTCACTTGATAGATGCGAAGCATGTCTAATGGGAAAAATGACTAAGACTCCATTTTCTGGTATGATGGAGCGAGCTACAGACTTATTGGAAATCATACATACCGATGTTTGCGGACCAATGAGCGTAGCATCGCGCGGTGGTTATCGTTATGTTCTAACCTTCACAGATGATCTGAGTAGATATGGGTATATCTATTTCATGAAACATAAATCCGAAACTTTCGAGAAGTTTAAGGAATTCCAAAGTGAAGTAGAAAATCAACGTAACAAGAAGATTAAATTTCTACGATCCGATCGTGGAGGTGAATATCCGAGTTATGAGTTTGGCATGCATTTAAAGAAATGCGGAATACTTTCACAATTGACACCGCCGGGAACACCACAACGAAACGGTGTGTCCGAACGTCGTAATCGAACTCTCTTAGATATGGTTCGTTCTATGATGTCTCTTACCGATTTGCCGTTATCATTTTGGAGTTATGCATTAGAGACAGACCGCATTCACTTTAAATAGAGCACCATCAAAATCCGTAGAAACGACACCGTATGAATTATGGTTTAATAAGAAACCTAAGCTATCATTCCTTAAAGTTTGGGGTTGCGAAGCCTATGTAAAAAAGTTACAACCGGAAAAGCTAGAACCCAAAGCGGAGAAATGCGTCTTCATAGGATACCCTAAGGAAACTATAGGGTATACTTTCTATCACAGATCCGAAGGCAAAATCTTTGTTGCTAAGAACGGAACCTTTCTTGAGAAAGAATTTCTCACTAAAGAAGTGACTCGGAAGAAAAGTAGAACTCGATGAGATTGATGAATCTATACTCGTTGATCGGAGTAGCGCAAGACCGGAAGTTGTACCTGTACCGCCTACACCGGCAACAGAGGAAGCTAATGATAATGATCATGAAACTTCGAACGAGGAAATTACTGAACCTCGCAGATCGACAAGGGAACGTGCCACTCCTGATTGGTATGATCCTTGTCTAAATGTCATGATTGTGGATAACAATGATGAGGATCATGCGACGTATGTAGAAGCGATGATGAGCCCAGATTCCAACAAATGGCAAGAAGCCATGAAATCCGAAATGGGATCCATGTATGATAACAAAGTATGGACTTTGGTAGACTTACCTGATAGCCGCAAGGCTGTCGAAAATAAATGGATCTTCAAGAGAAAAACAGATGCCGATGGTAATATTACCGTCTATAAAGCTCGACTTGTCGCAAAGGGTTTCCGACAAATTCAAGGTGTTGACTACGATGAGACTTTCTCACCTGTAGCGAAGCTAAAATCTGTGAGGATTTTGTTAGCAATAGCTGCATTTTTCGATTATGAGATTTGGCAGATGGATGTCAAAACGGCGTTCCTTAATGGAGACATTGAGGAAGAGTTGTATATGGTACAACCCAAAGGTTTTGTCGATCCTAAAAATGTCGACAAAGTATGCAAACTTCAGCGTTCAATTTATGGACTGAAGCAAGCATCGAGAAGTTGGAACCGACGTTTTGATAAGGTGATCAAAGACTTCGGGTTTATACGATGCCATGGAGAGGCCTGTATTTACAAGAAAGTGAGTGGGAGCTCCGTAGCATTCCCGATATTATATGTAGATGACATATTATTGATTGGGAATGATATAGAACTATTAAGCAGAGTGTAAAAGGTTATTTGAATAACAGTTTTTCAATGAAAGACCTTGGTGAAGCATCGTATATATTAGGCATCAAGATTTATAGAGATAGATCAAGACGCCTAATAGGGCTATCACGAGTACATACTGGACAAGATTCTAAAGAAGTTTAGAATGGACGAAAGTAAGAAAGGGTTTTTACCTATGTTACCGTGCAAGGTCTTGAGTAAGACTCAAGGACCGGCTACGGCAGAAGAAAGAGAAAGGATGAGTCGGATCCCCTATGCTTCGGCGAGTAGGCTCTATTATGTATGACATGCTATGTACAAGACCGGATATAGCGCATGATGTTAGTTTGACTAGCGAGATATCAAAGTGATCCAGGAATGGAACACCTGGACAGCGGTCAAGAATATCCTGAAGTACTTGAAAAGAACTAAGGATATGTTTCTTTGTTATGGAGGTGACCAAGAGCTCGTTGTAACAAGTTACACCGATGCAAGTTGGAACACCGATCCCGATGACTCTAAGTCACGGTCCGGGTACGTGTTTATATTGAATGGTGCTGCAGATAGTCGGGCAAGCTCGAAGCGAGTGCACGGTGGCGAAGTCTTCAACGGAATCGAGTACATAGCGGCTTCGGAGGCTTCATCGAAGCGGTATGGATGAAGAGGTTCATTGTAGAGCTCGGTGTGGTTCCTAGTGCATTGGACCCACTAGTCATATACTCGTGACAACATGGGTGCCATCGCCAATGCACAAGAACCAAGGTCACACAAGAGGCTGAAGCATATCAAGCTGCGTTACCACTCGATTCGCGAGTACATCGAAGATGGAGAAGTAAAGATTTGCAAAGTACACACTGATCTGAATGTAGCAGATCCGTTGACTAAAGCTCTCCCTAGGGCAAAGCATGACCAACACCAGAATGCCATGGGTGTTAGGTTCATTACAATGTAATCTAGATTATTGACTCTAGTGCAAGTGGGAGACTGTTGGAGATACGCCCAAGAGGCAATAATAAAAGTAGTTATTACATATCTTTATGTTTATGATAAATGTTTATATACCATGCTATAATTGTATTAACCGAAACATTGATACATGTGTGATATGTAAACAACAAAGAGTCCCTAGTATGCCTCTTAACTAGCTTGTTGATTAATGGATGATTAGTTTCATAATCATGAACATTGGATGTTATTAATAACAAGGTTATATCATTGTATGAATGATGTAATGGACACACCCATTTAAGCGTAGCATAAGATCTCGTCATTAAGTTATTTGCTATAAGCTTTCGATACATAGTTACCTAGTCCTTATGACCATGAGATCATGTAAATCACTTATACCGGAAAGGTACTTTGATTACACCAAACGCCACTGCGTAAATGGGTGGTTATAAAGGTGGGATTAAGTATCCGGAAAGTATGAGTTGAGGCATATGGATCAACAAGTGGGATTTGTCCATCCCGATGACGGATAGATATACTCGGGCCCTCTCGGTGGAATGTCGTCTAATGTCTTGCAAGCATATGAATAAGTTCATAAGAGACCACATACCACGGTACGAGTAAAGAGTACTTGTCGGAGACGAGGTTGAACAAGGTATAGAGTGATACCGAAGATCAAACCTCGGACAAGTAAAATATCGCGTGACAAAGGGAATTGGTATTGTATGTGAATGGTTCATTCGATCACTAAAGTCATCGTTGAATATGTGGGAGCCATTATGGATCTCCGGATCCCGCTATTGGTTATTGGTCGAGTGAGTACTCAACCATGTCCGCATAGTTCACGAACCGTAGGGTGACACACTTAAAGTTGGATGTTGAAATGGTAGTACTTGAATATGGAATGGAGTTCGAATATTTGTTTGGAGTCCCGGATGAGATCACGGACATCACGAGGAGTTCCGGAATGGTCCGGAGAATAAGATTCATATATAGGATGTCATTTTATGTGAATTAAAATGTCGCGGAAGGTTCTATGGAAGGTTCTAGAAGGTTCTAGAAAAGTCCGGAAGAAACCACCAAGGAAGGTGGAGTCCACATGGGACTCCACCTCCATGGCCGGCCAACCCTAGTGGGGGAGGAGTCCCAAGTGGACTCCCCTTAGGGGGCCGGCCACCCCCCATATGGGAGGTGGAACTCCCACCTCTAGTGGGAGTCCTAGCTTGGCTAGGTTTCCCCTCCATATGGAAGGTTTTTGGTTCGGGTCTTATTCGAAGACTTGGATACCAACACTTGGGATTCCACCTATATAATGAGGGGCATAGGGGAGGGGGCCGGCCACCCCAAGACCACAACCTGGCCGCCCCATTGAAGTGGCCGGCCACCCCCTCCCAAACCCTAGCCGCCCCCCTCTCCTCCATATCTCCCGCATAGCTTTAGCGAAGCTCCGCCGGAGTTCTCCACCGCCACCGACCCCACGCCGTCGTGCTCGTCGGATTCAAGAGGAGCTACTACTTCCGCTGCCCGCCGGAACGGGAGGTGGACGTCGTCTTCATCAACAACCGAACGTGTGACCGAGTACGGAGGTGCTGCCCGTTCGTGGCGCCGGAACCGATCGTGATCAAGATCTTCTACGCGCTTTTGCAAGTGGCAAGTGAACGTCTACCGCAGCAACAAGAGCCTCATCTTGTAGGCTTTGGAATCTCTTCAAGGGTGAGACTCGATACCCCCTCGTTGCTACCGTCTTCTAGATTGCATCTTGGCTTGGATTGCGTGTTTGCGGTAGGAAAATTTTTGTTTTCTATGCAACGTTATCCTACAGAAGGCGGACTCCCAAACTGCTACATGTTATGACAATGTTGACTGGGTTTACCAAGTGAATGAGCCGGGAGGCACCACACAAGGTGGTGTCCAACACGGAGGCCGGGCTTTCCGTGTGTCCCTAAAGACATGTGAATGCACATGTAGGAGGCCCTCTTTGCTTCATTTGGCTTGCTCCCACTTGCTAACAGCGACACGCACTAGACGTGTCGACTACAATAACCCGCTCACCGTTCGGGAGTCCGAGTTCTCAATCGAAGCCACAAAGAGGACATGGGCTCCAAGGTTTTCTCCTTACTTGGATCAATCACAATGGCCGGAGTATCATGGAGTGCAAGTTTGGCCAGATCCGGAATGGAAGGTTGTGAAACGTGGAAGAAGAAAGACAAAGAGGTATCACGGAGATATGGATAGATGGGGTCATTCGGGAAACAAGTTATTCCAAGAGGCTCGTGAGGCAACTAATTGTGGATCATGCAATAGTAAGGGCCACAATAAAAGGAAGTGTACATCCGACAAAAAATCAAAGGGCAATGATGCAACCACAAGTCAAGCATCAAGTAGCCAACAAGCTTCAAATCAACCTCGAAGCCAACATACCCCGAGCCAACAAACCCCAAGCCAACAAACTCCAAATCAACCTCCTCCAAGCCATCAAGCTCCAAGCCAACCGTCTCCGCGTCAACCTCCTCCAAGCCAACAAGATCCAAGCACACAAGCCCCACGGCAACAAGCTCCAAGCACACAAGCCCCACGGCAACAAGCTCCAACGCAACAAGCTCCAAGTCAACAAGCTCCAAGGCAACAAGCCCCAAGACAACAAGATCCTACGCAACAAGCTCCAAGGCAACAAGCCACAAGGCATCAAACACAATGGCGACAAGGTCCAAGGCAACCAAGGATTCATGTTGGGCTTAGTAGAGGTCGGCATGGTGGCCATCGGGGTACTAGTATGCTAGGATACCTAGCGGGGCCTTATCCGTATGTGTCTCCAAGTTACTAATTGCATTTTACTTTCTATTTTCCTATTCCATGACTAACTTTGGTTTTTCAATTTGGTTTTCAGGTATGGCAACTCAACCCACCAAGGGGAAGGGGGCATGGGAGGGCAATGAGAAGGAGAAGTCCGTTTGGGAGGAGGCGGTAAGGACGGTGCGGAAGAGGGAGAAGGAAGAACTTGAGAGGAAGAGGCGGGAGGAGATAGCTAAGAAGGAGGAAGATGACCGTATGCAAAGGGTGTATGAGGAATACCTATTGCGCAACAAGAGGAGGAATGACAAGCTGAAGGCCGAACTGGACCGCGAGGCATGGGCAAAATTCCTGAGGAGCTGCCAACTTGAGCAAATAGCGAGGGAGAGGGCCAATAGGATGCACCTAGAAGAGGTGGCTAGGGAGGCTGAACGCATCAAGGAGGAAAGAGCTCAAGCGGAAGATGCAAAGACGGAGGAGCGCCACCACTTCTTCGATTCGGTCGTTCAGTTGGCTCGTGACATAAGGGAGAAGGAAGAATTGGCTGAAGAATCTAAGAAAAAGAAGGCGAGGGGGTATGGAGCCTTTGCCACGCAGTGATGTCCCTTTGGCTATGTTCTTGTTGTCAAACCTTTATGTTGTCGAACCTTTATATGTTGTCGAACCATGATGTTGTGTGAACCTTGATCTTCTCGAACCTTCATGTCATTGAACCTTATTGTAATTGGAACCTTGATGTCGTCGAACCTTATTTGTCGTTTGAACCATTATGCTCGTGTCGTACATATTCAGTGCAATGTTGTATTCAAAACTGTTTGAATATGGTAGGATTTTTCATGGGTTTAACACAAGTCAACGTGTGGCGCCCTTCACACTGGCGCCACAGTGCACTGTGTGGCGCCCCTCCCATCGGCGCCACACATGCCAACATATATCAACTTTTGGGTCGAAAACATCCAGGGGCTTCGGACGATTAGTCCTTAGCCGTTTTGGCGAGGCTCTTTGTGTGGCGCCCGTGGCATCGGCGCCACACTGTGAGGTGCGGCGCCCGTGGCATCGGCGCCACACATAGAGCCTCGCCAAAACGGCTAAGTCCCACACGATTTGTCTTATAGTATGTTTTGGGCAATTACAAATGGATGTGTGGCGCCGATGAGAGGGGCACCACACAGTGCAGTGCGGCGCCAGCGGGAAGGGCGCCACACATTGACTTGTGTAAAACCATGAAAAATCCTACCACATTCCAACAAAACTGCCATCATGTCAACAGCTATTTCATACATACATCATATCAACAGCAATTTCGTACACACATCATAGACATAACATCATCATACCTAACATCGTAGCACATAGTTTCATACAATTTAAGTTAGAATTCAAACAACACGTAGCAATGAAGATAGAGTTCACAACACTCTAAGTTCTAACTATCGGTGTCCGAGCCGGATTCGCCGGTGTGGTAGTGCACGCGGCAGGCTGTGTCGTCGAACACCTTGACGATCATCTCGCCGTCCCCCTTGTAGAGGAAGGTGAGCTGGCAGCCGGGCTCGAGCGCGAGGTCACGGGCGAACTTGTCCCACCCCGTGTGCAGGTACATCTTGCCCTGCCCATCGAACAGGACCTCCACGGGCCAGCGGTAGAAGTTGCAGCTGGCCTCCCGTAGATGCAACTTCGCCGGCTCGACGCCATCGACGAACTCGGCGAACTTGTCCGGTAGCCGCTTGATGCCGAGTGGGTCATCGTCGATGCGGAGGAGGAACTCGAAGCAGCATTTGTCATGCGAAGACGAGGAGGGTGCAGGTGACGGTTGTAAGGGTATTTTACCCTTATCCATTATTTTGGTAACAATATGTTATCACCAGAATTTGACCGGATCAGAGGTGGGCCGCGATTGGAGATGGGCTTGAAGAATATACATGGAAGAAATACATGAATCGGCCTTATATGCAAAGTTTGGGCTAGTTTGCCCGTGTATCTGTAATATAGTAGGATACGTGTCGGTTAGATGGAGTTTGGGCTCGTGCCCGGTTGGGATTATTCCCACATTAGAAAGTCTACGGACTATAAATATGTATCTAGGGTTTATGAAATAAACAACAATCACGTTCACCACAAACCAATCTAGGCGCATCGCCAACTCCCTTGTCTCGAGGGTTTCTTCCGGGTAAGCATCATGCTGCCTAGATCGCATCTTGCGATCTAGGCGATACACGTTTATTCGTTGTTCATGCGTTGCTCGTATCGAAGCCTTTTTGATGGCGAGCAACGTAGTTATCATAGATGTGTTAGGGTTAGCATTGTTCATCGTATCATATGTCGTCGTCGTGCAACCCTTAGACGTCTAGCCGTCCTTACACCTATCTTAGGTGTAAGGGCGGCACCCCGCTTGATCATTATTTAGTAGATCCGATCCGTTATGATTGCTCCTTGTTCTTCAAGGATTAGTTTAATATCTGCATGGTTAGGCCTTACAAACGGGTTGAAGGATCCAGTGGCGCGTAGGGTGTAGTTTGCTAGCCCTAGACAGGATGTTCCGAGGATCAACTTCGTGTTGGTTTTTAGGCCTTGTCTAGGGTCGGTTTACGATCACCGTACGTGGCCGCCAGGCTCAATCACGAGTAGGATGTTCCGATTATGCGGTGAAAACCCTAAATCGTAGTAGGTCGTTTTAGCTTTATTTCGATCAAGCAGGACCACCATCTGATCGTACACCTCGTACGCATCATGGGTGGATCGGCTCCTTGAGCCGATTCACGGGACAACCTGAGAGCCGATCGAGGCTCGTATTTAATGTTTACGTGTATGCCATGCAGGAAACTAAGCGAGGCACATCCAACACCTTCCTGACCAGGTATAGGTCAGGTGGCATGCCCTTGCATCAGCATCGGACGTGCGTGCCGAAGTCTTTGCGGGCCGTCGCTCGGAGGGACCAGGGCCAGCCGCTGTCCTGGGAGCCTCCCGGCTCTACATTGTTGCCCGTCGCTGCTCGCCGGTGGGTTTCTGACCACAACACATTCTGGCACGCCCGGTGGGACAATCTTCGACATCAACCGCATCGCCATCTACATCCGAGATGGCGGAAGGCACTCCGATCAAGTACGAGGATCCGACCGACGAGCTCAAGAAGAAGCATGACGAGATCAAAGCGGTCCTCGAAGCCGACCTCATCGGCTCTTTTCACGTAACCCGCTCACATGGCATCGGGTGGAAAGGGTTCTCACCTGAAGGCGCGCTCGATGGAGTGGACCTGTCCGCCCCGTCGGAAGAACGCACCGGGTCGCTGCGTCGAGAGATTAACTTCATGGTGGCTCATTCGCTGCACCGCCATTCCGAGAGCCTCGGTGAACACTTTGGAGCGTGTCGCTCCGCGCGTGATCCAGGAAATCACGAGCCATCGGCATTCTCCGTCGGGACCAGCTCGGGGACTCACCAAGGAGAGATGCCACTCCGAGTCCCGTCCACCGCTGCCGTTTGCGTTGGTAGCACCAGAAGTGCCGAGTTCATCGGCATACGTCGTCTACAAGATCGGTGGTGACCCTAGTGACTACCAATTCTTGCATGAGGCGCCTAAGGAGATCCCTCGCGGATACACGTGCACATACGTGCCAGACTGCAGTAACTGGGCACTCTCGAACCAGGCTGCAACAGCAGGGACTTCTAGAACGACGAGGAGGAACTTCGGGAACAGATCTTGAGAAGCGTACGTGGCTAGCTAAGTATGCCACTCCGACAAACCTCCGCAGCTCAGCTCCTGCAGCTTGGCTCGTAGCTGGAAAAGCAAGCATGGCTGGCTAAGTATGCCACCCCGGCGAATCTTCGAGTTCGACGCCTGCAGCCATCACCGCGGATCAGATCCGTACAATCTCGAAAGACCAGTTCGGCATGATGCCGAAAAGGAGGACAATCGGCTATTCCAAGCCGTACCCCAACGAGTACGAGTTGATCCTGCTACCACCCAAATATCGGCTCCCCGATTTCACCAAGTTTAATGGATCGGATGGTTCCAGCTCCATCGAGCATGTGAGCCGATATTTGGCACAGCTGGGCACGATCTCGAGCATCGAACGAGCTCGCGCGTGAGGTTCTTCGCACAGTCCCTCACAGGACCGGATTTCGGGTGGTACACATCGCTGCCACCAGACTCAATCCGGACTTGGAAGCAGTTGGAAGAGCAGTTCCACATGCAGTATCACTCAGAGGCTTCCGAGGCTGGCATTGCCGATCTAGCACAAGTACGACAGAAGCGCGGAGAGACAGTGGCAGAATATGTCCACCGCTTCAGGACCGTTAGGAACCGATGCTATTCGGCTCATGTGACTGAAAAAGAAGCAGTCGAGTTGGCGGTGGTGGGTCTCGCATCACCGGTCAAGGACGTGGCCTCCCAAGCAGACTACCCTTCACTGGCGCACATGGTGCAGAAGCTATCAGCATATGAACAGCGCCACCCAGATGTCTACCAGGATAAATTCAAATGTGCGGTGGTCCTGGTTGAGGCAGATGAAGATGAAGGTGCTGCGGGAGATCAAGAGGTAGCAGTGGCTGAATGGACTCAAGGGGCAAGCCCCGTGTCCTGTAAATGGGATAAGCCACAAGGTCCTCCAAAAGGGTTTGACTTCGACGTGACCAAAGCTGAGCAGATTTTCGACCTCTTACTCAAGGAGAAGCAGCTAAAGGTACCCGAAGGCCACAAGATCCCCACGGCTCAGGAGTTGAACGGAAAGCCATACCGCAAGTGGCATAACACGTTCACGCACGCCACCAACGACCGCAGGGTGTGGCGTCGGCGAGGTCCAAATGGCGATAGAACAAGGGCGTCTAATTTTCAGCCAGTACGCCATGAAGGTCGACACACACCCCTTCCCCGCCGTTAACATGGTGGAGTGCACTTACCATGGAGGGTGCCAGCCAGGATTCCCATGCAATATCAACATGGTAGGACCTGGGCACCACTCTGGTAAGGACGGAGATGAGGGCAGCTGCTCTCATAGCAAGGATACAGAGGAAGCCGCTCCACGCGATCGGCTCCGTCACGATGGCAAGCGCTACATCACAGAGGGAGAAGTGAGGAACGTAAGATATCAGCGACCTCTCTCTGATCACCTCCTCAACAAGTATGTGGGTCAATACGACCAACGCCGGCGATACAACGATGATGATGAAAGAGATCGTCTGGCTAGGGACGCCAGGAGACACCGTCGGCATGATCGCGACGAGGAGAGATATGAGCGCCACGCCAAGGAAAAGTCGAGAGAGCAAGACGACGTGGATAGGCACCGGGACCGCCCCTTCTTCAGACACTGCTGGGATTCAGGAATGAGCCGATTGCCTACAATCGGCAACCGCCTGAATGTAGACAAAAGAAGAAGGATGCAGCTAACGTGTCCGTGTTCAAACGTCTAGGGCCTCTCCCGCCTCGGAACAAGCACGCCGAGTCCGCTCGGGTAGAAGATCTCGAGGAACTAGAGGACGATGATGAAGAAGACAAGTATCATCGGCCAAGGTGGTGCCCCGATGGGCTCAGCCGTTCCCAAAAGCGTAGGGTTCAGCGACTACGTGGGTTGGAGGAAGCCGAAAGGTTATACCCGCACACGTTGAGGAAGGCGCGGCCTGATCCGGCCGCTAAAATTCAGCGAACCCCGGACGAAGAAGGTCGGCCACAAAGGAAAGAGTGGCGCCCCGGACAAAAGAAAGCCGATGATGAGACATCGGCTGGCACAAACATGGTGTTCATCCTTCCAACGGAGTTTAGTGCTCCATGATTAGACGAAGCACTCGTGGCACAACTTGATCTGCGGCCCACGGCCGGTTATCTTTGAGAAGCCACGAGAAAGAAGCTACGAGCATCCGAAGGCCCCGTACTTGCGAGGCTACATCAATGGGCAGCCTCGTCAACAAGATGTTGGTGGACACCGGAGCGGCGATCAACATTATGCCATACTCCATGCTACGTCGGTTGGGACGCTCTAGCTCGGATCCGATCAAGACCAATGTGACACCGAGCGATTTCAACGGCCAAGCATCCGACGCACAAGGTGTTCCGAACGTGGATCCGACCGTAGGAAGGAAAACCGTCCCTACGACGTTCTTTATTGTCGACGGCAAGAGCACCTATGTCTGTCCTACTAGGGAGAGATTGGATCCACGCCAACCGTTGCATTCCATCCACGATGCACCAATGCTTAATACAGTGGGATGGAGATGAAGTAGAAGTCGTCCACGCAGATGATTCAGCCGAGATTTCAACGACTGGCATGAACGTTTGGGAGACAACAGGCCAAGAGCCACTCTCAGGCATCAATTTGGACGACTGCAAGCGCATCGACGTGACAAAGGACGGGGTTAGGCTGGTTTTATCCACCGGCCTGACCGTGTAATAAGAGCAACATCTATGGACAAACGTGGCGATGCCGATCCATGTGATCGGCCCCAAGGATCTATGGAGGAACATTGCAAAACCTTCATTGAGCAATTCAATCAACATGGAGGCCGATTCCAGCAATCGGCCAAAATTATCCTCACCGTACATTCTGCCTGGGTTCAACGTCGATCTAATGGGCAATGGGTTTACGTCGGCTGATGAGCTGGAAGAAGTCCACACTGGTCCTAGCAGAGCCGACGTTCACATGTAGTGCCTTGGCTAACCACAGAGCCGATATCGGCGGATACACGGCGAATCGGCTCGGGGGCACCTAATCGGATGAACATGTGCGATACATGTGCAGTGAAACATTGGGGGCCGATAGAAAAATCGGCCCGTAAAAAAAATTCTCATGATATACAGCCGATGCACGGACATCGACTTTAGAGCTAAGGAACAAAGCCGATGCACGGCCATCGACTCTAGTACAATTACACAGGATCTACAATGAGCTGATTTGGTGCCAGAACCTTCTCTTCGAGGACTTCCAACCCTTTGTCGGTTAAGCCGTTGATGTTTCGCCTTCAATATCGGCTTTCAACAGAAGAAAGGTGATCGATGGTGGCAAGTTTGCTCAGATCCGCTCAAGTTCGGGTCCATTTGTCTGAACTATATGTCCTCACCGCCGTTCTCGCCTTGACTGAGGCTCGGGGGGCAGCTGATTTGGTAGGCACTCTGTTTTTGGAAGCCGATTGGAGTGTCATCGGCTGACCCTGCATCATAAACCTCTTCGGAAGTGGCAGGTTGTTGCAGAAGAAGATCACCAGAGTTGCTGGAAGGAGACCATAGCATGGGCATTGGGTGTTATTGCCCTTGGGTCCGCTGCAGTTGCGAACCTGCACGATTGACATCTGTGGTTCATATGGTCGTGGGTTGGATCTGTTCAAGCGGCGATTTGGGGATCTGAGTTTTGCTCTTTCGGACAGGTCGCAGATTACCATTTGGATAGATAATGGAGTTGGCTTTGCTCGCGTTGCATGGCAAAGTCCGATGCACTACCATCGGCTCTTGATTTGCTAACTTCTCTTAGCAATCGGTAAAATTGGTAAGAGGACAAAATCGGCTGAGAAATTTCTTCTTCATTAATAAGGGGGTCTTTACAATGAAGAGCCGATTGCTCAAGAAAGGAAGAACAAAAGAAGAGCCGATTGCTCAGGAACTACTAATCCTACATTGCTAATCCTCGCTGGCCTCATCATCGGCATCGGAGCTGCCGTCGGAGCTACTTCCGGAGGATTCCTCGTCGCTGCTGCCCCAGCCCTCGGCCGGAGCCTCTTCTTCCTCGTCATCATCATCATCCTCGCTGTCCGCCCAAGCGCGGAAGCGCTTCGCCGGCGGATACCCAGCGGAAGAGGAGGAATCATCCTCCTCCTCTTCCTCTCCTTCCTCGTCATCATCATCGTCCTCGCTGTCCGCCCACGCGCGGGAGCGCTTCGCCGGCGGATGCCCGGCGGAGGAGGAGGAATCATCCTCCTCCTCTTCCTCCTCTACTTCTTCTTCTTCCTCCTCCTTGTCGGAGGAGGTGGGGTTCGCCCAGGAGTGGAGGTCGTCTTCACTCTCGCTCTTCAGCTCCCCTTCGATGAGGAACTCGAGGTCGTCCTCCCCATCGGTCAGAGGTAAGTCACCATCTGACCCGACGAGTGCTTCGGGTGGGCCATCTGGTATGTGGTCAAAGTTCCACTCCTGCTCGCTCGAGGAGGAAGATTGGAGGGAGAGGCCTGAGGAGATAGAGGAAGAGGAAGACATTGCTACAGGGAAAGAGGGTTTTTTGGGTGCTAATGGACAGAACAGAGCAAGGGGATGAAGTGGCGGACCGTTCGGCACAGGTTAAATAAAAGGGGATATAGTGGAGATTCAATGCCACAGCAGTTTCCGAGGAAGTGGTGCCCAACAAAAGAAAAAAATTTGCCAGGTCACGCGGAAGTGGAGGAGGCAAGGCATCATGATGAAGGATACTGCGACGGTTCTGCTCTGCCACGACATGACCCGACAAAGAAAAAAACAGAGTGATTTTGGAATTGTCATTTCCAAAACCAGGGGGGCATGTGTTATCACCAGAATTTGACCGGATCAGAGGTGGGCCGCGATTGGAGATGGGCTTGAAGAATATACATGGAAGAAATAAATGAATCGGCCTTATATGCAAAGTTTGGGCTAGTTTGCCCGTGTATCTGTAATATAGTAGGATACGTGTCGGTTAGATGGAGTTTGGGCTCGTGCCCGGTTGGGATTATTCCCACATTAGAAAGTCTACGGACTATAAATATGTATCTAGGGTTTATGAAATAAACAACAATCACGTTCACCACAAACCAATCTAGGCGCATCGCCAACTCCCTTGTCTCGAGGGTTTCTTCCGGGTAAGCATCATGCTGCCTAGATCGCATCTTGCGATCTAGGCAAGTACACGTTTATTCGTTGTTCATGCGTTGCTCGTATCGAAGCCTTTTTGATGGCGAGCAACGTAGTTATCATAGATGTGTTAGGGTTAGCATTGTTCATCGTATCATATGCTGTCGTCGTGCAACCCTTAGACGTCTAGCCGTCCTTACACCTATCTTAGGTGTAAGGGCGGCACCCCGCTTGATCATTATTTAGTAGATCCGATCTGTTATGATTGCTCCTTGTTCTTCAAGGATTAGTTTAATATCTCGCATGGTTAGGCCTTACAAACGGGTTGAAGGATCCGAGTGGCGCGTAGGGTGTAGTTTGCTAGCCCTAGACAGGATGTTCCGAGGATCAACTTCGTGTTGGTTTTTAGGCCTTGTCTAGGGTCGGTTTACGATCACCGTACGTGGCCGCCAGTGCTCAATCACGAGTAGGATGTTCCGATTATGCGGTGAAAACCCTAAATCGTAGTAGGTCGTTTTAGCTTTATTTCGATCAAGCAGGACCACCATCCGATCGTACACCTCGTACGCATCATGGGTGGATCGGCTCCTTGAGCCGATTCACGAGACAACCCGAGAGCCGATCGAGGCTCGTATTTAATGTTTACGTGTATGCCATGCAGGAAACTAAGCGAGGCACATCCAACACCTTCCCGACCGGTATAGGTCAGGTGGCACGCCCTTGCATCAGCATCGGACGTGCGTGCCGAAGTCTTTGCGGGCCGTCGCTCGGAGGGACCAGGGCCAGCCGCAGTCCTGGGAGCCTCCCGGCTCTACAGTGTTGCCCGTCGCTGCTCGCCGGTGGGTTTCTGACCGCAACACAATAACACCGTGCTAGAGTATTTGGCCTAATATGTTTATAAGGATAATCTCAGGTATTAGGCAATGAGGCATAAATGGTGTATCAAAGGAACAAGAAGGCTAAAGGAGACCCCCACTTCAACAACAATCAAAAAGGGGTCTACAGCGAGAATCCGGTCCGCAGCCCGGTCCAACGGGCCAGCAACCGGCCTGTCCGGCGCACAGCTCGGTCAACCGGTCGCCAACCGGGCAGTCCGGCGCACGACCCGGCCGATCGGCCGCCAACCGGGCTCTACACCGAACACAGCAGAATCCGGTTGCCGACCGGTCAACCGGCCTACTGCGACCGGCGAGTCCGGCGCACGCGCCCGGCCGACCGGTCGCCAACCGGGCGCCAACCGGCCGCCAACCGGAGGAGCTCCAGGACCAGCAAAGGGCGTCCGGTCACTGATCCGGTCTGACCGGCCTCACCACCGGGCTGTCCGGTCTGTGGCCCGGTCAACCGGATTTCTCGAGGAAAATGCTGAGGTGGCAAGTGACCAACGGCCATATTTCAAAGAACACTATAAATAGGCCTTCTCCTACCTCTGAACAGTTAGGCACTACACTACAAGTTGTTCTTGAGCTCTCTCTCTCTCTCTTACTCCATTGCTAGAAACACCAAAAGCCTCAGATCTACCTCCTCCTCCTCCACCCAAACTCAAATCCCTCCGGGGAATCGTTAGAGGAGGACCCGATCTACCGTTCTACCAAGCCAAATCTCATTCCCCCTTGTATTCATCAAGAAGCTTGCTTCCTAGGGTTCCTTGGAAACCCTAGGTGGGAAAGAGGAGTCCGGAAGCATCCGGGTTGTGGATTTGCTCCGGGCAAGATTGTGAAGGTTTGGAGGCTACCTCAAAGTCTACCACAAGTGAGTGAGCTATTCCTTCGTGGGATAGGCTCCGGAGAATAGGGTGAGCCTTCGTGGCGTGGGGAATCCTTCGTGGGACCTCCACCCCTCCAAACGTGACGTACCTTGTTGCAAAGCAAGGGAACACGGGAATACATCCTCGTCTCCGCGTGCTATCGGTTATCCCTAACCGAACTCCTTACTTGTGATTTAACTGCCTGTGAGAGCCATCGTGCTCGAGTTAGGTGTATACTCATATAGGTTGCTTCACCTAGTTTGCATTAGGCTCACCTTTATATTCCGCAAAGCCTAATATTGCAAAGAAAGAATTAAAACTTGTAGAAACCTATTCATCCCCCCCTCTAGGTTTACCATCTCTATACTTTCAATTGGTATCAGAGCCTGGACTCTTATTAAGGGCTTCACCGCCTTAAGAGTGAGATGGAAAAACTATTCGAGGGTCTAGATGAAGACTCTAACCTTTCGGTTAGAGAAATGAAATCTAGATTCTTGGCATATGATGCCGAGAAGAAGAAAAAGGAGGATGACTTACAAAGCCAAATGGCACAGATGACTGCCATGCTTAAGAACTTGACTAGTGGGAATCCTAGTGGGGCTTCGGCCTCTCAAGAGAGTTTCCATCAAGTCAACCATGACTATCCCAAAAACACTTCACCCATGCCTCATATAAACCATAGTGGGACCGTTCCCCATTTTGATGGAACTCACTTTCCTTTTTGGAAATCTGCTATGGAATCTCATATTCGCAGCTGCAGTGTGGAGCTATGGGAGATCATCGTTCATGGACATCGGGAGCCACAAGATCCTATTCGGTTGACATCAACCGAGTTCTACAACCGTCAACTCAATGCCTTCGCACGTGACAAGATTAGAAGTGGCATCAACCGCAAGCTCCTTGATCAAGTTGATGACATTGTCTCCGCTAAAGAGTTGTGGGATCGAATCATAGTACTCCAAGAGGGAACCGATTTGATCCAATCAGCTCTTTATGAGACCGCGAAGCAAGAGGCCCACCAGTTCATGATTCGAGATGGAGAATCCGTGGCCGATGCCTATGCTAGGCTTGGTGCCCTTAGAGTAAGGGTCAAAGGACTTGGTGCTGAGAAGTACAACGACGGTTTCGAGATGAATGAAGCATTCATAAAATCCAAGGTCATTGCCATGATTGCCGTCAATCAAGAAGACACCAACCTTGCACTCAACTTGCAAATCATGACCAAGAGTGCCGACCTCAACTCCGATGATCTAGTTTCTTATGTGGCCGCCAATGAAAACATGGCCAAAGCAGGGAAGAGGCTCAAGGCAATGAACCGTGTTGATGAAGCCTCACACACCCATGAAGCGTCACACAACCTTGCTCTCAAAGCTAGAGCCGACCATGGAAGCAAAGAAGACTATGAAATTGAAGAAGATGAAGAGATGACTTCAACTAGTGACATGGCTACCGACTTTGCTTTCTTTGCCAAGAAGTACAAGGCAAAGTTCCCAATGCTTCTCAATGACAAGAAGAAGAAGAGAACTTGCTACAATTGTGATGAAGATAGCCACTTTGCAAATGAGTGCCCTTATGAGAAAAGGGTAGACCAGCCAAAGTTCATCAAAGGGGTCAAGCCAAGATTGAAGCCAAACCCAATCAACGAACGATACAAGAAGAACAAGGGAAGAGCTTTTGTTGGGGCCGAGTACTTGTCCGATGAAGAAGAGGAAGATGAGGAGAAGGAGGCCGGAGTGGCCGGTTTGGCTTTCTCTAAGCCCGGGTCACTCTTCACATATGACTACTCCAAGGATTACTCCACGGAGAATGATGTTGGCTCTTCCTTCATGGCAAGGACAACTCAAGATGAAGACTCCGATGACTCCGATGACTCTCCCTCCTCTACAATCGTTGGTTCTTGTCTTATGGCAAGGGAAACCAAGGTAATGGAACCTCCACCTTCTCTATCTAGTGTTCTTGATGATGAAAATGAAAATCAAGAAGAATTAATTGTGCTTAAGGAACTCTATGATGTTAGATGCACCCTTCGTGGTGAAGCTCTTGTCAAGTTTGATTTCTTAATGGACTCACTCAAGGAAAAGGATGAGTCCATTGAGGAATTAGAATATCATTTGAATGAGAAGGAACGGAGATTCAATCTCCTAAGACAAGAGCTAAAAACCGAAAGGTGCATATCTCAAGGCCTTAAGCAACAAATTGAAACTTATGAACTTGATAAAGTTAAGGACCTAGAAACTATTGATAGGGCTCAATCTTTGACTCAAGTGCTCCATGCCTCAAAGGAGGAACTTGAAGTTGCTCATGCTTCTCTCACTAGGGATCTTGACCATCTTGAAAGAGCTAACAAGCTTGTTAAGGATGAGCTCAAGAAACTTGGAGAGAACCATGACCTACTCCAAGAAACCTACACAAAGGCACTTGAATCAATGAAGGATCCCATTGTTGTTGAAAAGCATGCTAGTTCCCCTACCTCTTTTACTAGTGAGCATGCTAAGCTTGTTGAGGAACATGTTCGTTTACAAGAGGAACTTTCTTTGCATGTTGAGACCAATGCATATCTAGAATCCTTGGTGACTAAATATGGTCTCGACTATCACCCTAATGAATCCTCTTGTGAGCAAGCATCTATTCTTGAGGAAAATGTTAGGTTAACAAAGGAACTTGCAAAGTTCACCACCGCCAAGAACAAGATGGGATTGGATGACCTCTTGAGTAAGCAAAGGTCAAACAATCAAAAGTTTGGACTTGGATATGTTCCCAAGTCTCACAAGAAGAAGATCTACAACAAGGAGAAACCCGCTCAAGATAAGAACAAGAAGGTCACTAATAATGGCAAAGCCACTAGTGGTGATCGCACTGGGCCAAACAATCACTATGCATTATTTGTTGATTATTATGGTGATGTCTATGCTAACTATGTTGGCCCTCCTAATGGCTATGCTTATAGAGGGTACTCAATTTGGGTACCAAAAGATATTGTTGCCATTACAAGAGAACCCATTAATCGATGGGTTCCTAAATCCTCTACTTGATTTTGTAGGGGTATTTCTCCGGTGGTCCAAAATGGGTGTTTGATAGTGGATGCACCAATCATATGACCGGAGGAAGAGGTGTGCTTGATCAATTCATTGAAGACATCAACAAGAAGTCAAGCATCACCTTTGGTGACAACTCAAAGGGAAAGGTACTTGGATACGGCAAGGTGGCAATCTCTAAGGACTTGTGCCTTGAGATGGTCATGCTTGTTGAATCCCTTGGCTATAACTTGCTTTCTATATATCATCTTGCCGATGCCGGTTACAATTCATATTTTACTAAGTATTGTGTGATGGTCTTTAGGAGTGACAATCTCAAATTGGTCCTCGTTGGATATGTGGAGAACAACCTTTACGTGGTTGACCTCTCGAAAGAGAGCTCCTCTCACTCCACATGTCTAATGGCGACCAAGCATGACGAAGGTTGGTTGTGGCATCGCCGCCTTGGTCATGTCAACATGAGGAATCTCAAACAACTCCTAAAGGGTGAACACATTGTGGGACTAACCAGGCATTTCTTTTGAGAAAGATCGTGTTTGCGAGTGCATGTGTAGCCGGAAAGCAACTCAAGAAGAGACATCCTATCAAGAGTATCGTCACCACATCTAGGCCTTTGGAGCTCCTTCATTTGGATCTCTTTGGGCCATCACATTATGATACTCTTGGTGGGAGCAAGTATGGACTCGTCATTGTTGATGATTACTCAAGATACTCTTGGGTCTTTCTCCTTAAGTCTAAGGACGAGACCCATAGGGAATTCATTGTCTTCGCCAAGAAAGCTCAACGCATGTATGAATCCGAGATCAAGGCGATAAGGACCGACAATGGCACCGAGTTCAAGAACTACACCATGCAAGAGTTTGTCGATGATGAGGGCATCAAGCATGAGTTTTTGGCGCCATACACTCCTCAACAAAATGGTGTTGTTGAAAGGAAGAACCGGACTATCATTGAGATGGCAAGAACCATGTTGAGTGAATTCAACTCACCCCACAACTTTTGGGGAGAAGCCATCTCTACGGCCGTCCACTACTCCAACCGGCTCTTCCTTCGTCCCCTCCACAACAAAACTCCATACGAGCTTCTTACCGGTAACAAGCCTAATGTCATGTACATTCGTGTCTTTGGATGCAAATGCCTTGTTAAGAACAACAAAGGAAAGCTCGGTAAATTTGAAACTAGAACCATAGAGGGCATTTTTGTTGGTTATGCGGAGAACCTTTGGCTATGTTCTTGTTGTCAAACCTTTATGTTGTCGAACCTTTATATGTTGTCGAACCATGATGTTGTGTGAACCTTGATCTTCTCGAACCTTCATGTCATTGAACCTTATTGTAATTGGAACCTTGATGTCGTCGAACCTTATTTGTCGTTTGAACCATTATGATGTGTCGTACATATTCAGTGCAATGTTGTATTCAAAACTGTTTGAATATGGTAGGATTTTTCATGGGTTTAACACAAGTCAACGTGTGGCGCCCTTCACACTGGCGCCACAGTGCACTGTGTGGCGCCCCTCCCATCGGCGCCACACATGCCAACATATATCAACTTTTGGGTCGAAAACATCCGGGGGCTTCGGACGATTAGTCCTTAGCCGTTTTGGCGAGGCTCTTTGTGTGGCGCCCGTGGCATCGGCGCCACACTGTGAGGTGCGGCGCCCGTGGCATCGGCGCCACACATAGAGCCTCGCCAAAACGGCTAAGTCCCACACGATTTGTCTTACCGTATGTTTTGGGCAATTACAAATGGATGTGTGGAGCCGATGAGAGGGGCGCCACACAGTGCAGTGCGGCGCCAGCGGGAAGGGCGCCACACATTGACTTGTGTAAAACCATGAAAAATCCTACCACATTCCAACAAAACTGCCATCATGTCAACAGCTATTTCATACACACATCATATCAACAGCAATTTCGTACACACATCATAGACATAACATCATCATACCTAACATCGTAGCACATAGTTTCATACAATTTAAGTTAGAATTCAAACAACACGTAGCAATGAAGATAGAGTTCACAACACTCTAAGTTCTAACTATCGGTGTCCGAGCCGGATTCGCCGGTGTGGTAGTGCACGCGGCAGGCTGTGTCGTCGAACACCTTGACGATCATCTCGCCGTCCCCCTCGTAGAGGAAGGTGAGCTGGCAGCCGGGCTCGAGCGCGAGGTCACGGGCGAACTTGTCCCACCCCGTGTGCAGGTACATCTTGCCCTGCCCATCGAACAGGAGTACAGGACCTCCACGGGCCAGCGGTAGAAGTTGCAGCTGGCCTCCGGTAGATGCAACTTCGCCGGCTCGACGCCATCGACGAACTAGGCGAACTTGTCCGGTAGCCGCTTGATGCCGAGTGGGTCGTCGTCGATGCGGAGGAGGAACTCGAAGCAGCGTTTGTCATGCGAAGACAAGGAGGGTGCAGGTGACGGTGAGCGTGGGGCCGTTGCTGCTCCACCACGGCGACCCCTTCCCCGGCCCCGGGGGCGCCTAGGGCCGCGGCCTCGACCGCCTCGCCGGCCACCAGGACCGGGCATCCTACATGTTTACATCAAACACCATATTATGACTCATTCCACTAACAAATATGAGTTATTCCATCACAAATACTACGCATATGTAACACATTTGAATGCATTTCCTAGGTAGATATTACACATTTCAACACATACATACATAGGGTTTCAACACATACATGTGAAATTTCATATCTAGGTTTCAACAAATCTATGGTTCAAACACATGCATACATGAGGCTATGAATTTCAACACATACACTACAATATAGAGTGCACAAAAAAAATCCATGTCTAGGGTTCATGTCCAAATCTAGCAAGATCTATGAAATTAGTGGATGAATGGAAAAGATTCGAAGGGGATTACCTCAAGGAACGAGTTGGGAACGATCTCCACGGACAGATCTGATGATTTGGTGGTGGATTTGGTGGGGGGAGAGGGGGGGAGAGAGAGAGCCGGCCGCCTCCTCTGAGAGAAGAAGAACAGAGGGAGGAGAAAAAAGATGGGTCGGGCTGGGCGGGCTGGCGCGGCCACACATAAGTGGATGTGTGACGCCCTTGCCACGGGCGCCACACGGGCTGCCACGTCGGATCGGCTCACCAGCTCAGCGTCGATGGGCCACGTCAGATGGGTGTGTGGCGCCGGCAGGACGGGCGCCATATGGGCATGTGTGGCGCCCATGGGAGGGGCGCCACACAAAAGGATTAGATGGGTGAAATAGTTTCGCCGGAGGGTCAGTCTGTGCTATAGTTTGACAAAAGAGTTATTTCTGTGCAAATCACCGTCGACCACTGCTTCGGCCATTGATTTCAGCTGGGCCAGAAGGAGATGGCGCCCATCGTTGGAGGCTTGGAGAGACGAGCGCTTATTTATTTTTCTTACCTGTGTATGGCGCCCATGATAAGGGATGGAAATTTGGTGCACATGGGCACCAGTGCTCCCTCCACTTTTAAATTTTAAATTTTTTAAAAATCTCACACTTCTATTTCTCCAAAAATTATGGCATTAAATATGTAGATAGATATGTACAGGATGAGTCTACGCAAAAATGTTCCGGTAAAAAATACTTTAAATTTTGAGAAATACAAAATAAACAAATTTATGATAAAAAGACGTACTATTTTAATACTACTGTACTACCATTTACTGTCACAAATTTGTCTTTTTTATAATTTCCAAAATATAACGTATTTTTTAACGGGACTTTTTTTGCATACACTCATATTGTATATATCTATCTATATATTTAACACCATAATTTTTAGAGACACAAAAGTTTGAGGTTTTAAAATTTTTTAAAAACTGAAATTGAAGGGAGCACTGGTGCCCATGTGTCAAAGACACTTTTTACCATGATAAGCCTCTTGCATTGGAGGAGAAGGCGCTTAAATAAGTTTTTATTTAGTAAGCTTTATTTTTTCCTCCATAAGGGTTTAGGTAAGCGTCTACCATTAGAAAAAAACTTAGCAGATCCTTCAAATCTCGACTTGTAAAAACAGGAGTACAAGAAGCTGTAAACTTAATTTAAAGGCTGAAAATGCATCGCGCAGACAACATCTTTACAAATATGGCACTAACAGACCCGTGTGTCAGGTTATTTTTCCTTTTTTCCCCTTTTTGCTTGCTTCCTCTCTTTCTTTCTCTTTTCCTGAGCAGCCCCTGCCTCCACCCCGCGCCACGACCCCTTCACCCGCCTCGCTGCCGTCCCTCGCCCGCGCCCGCCGCCTCGCGCAAGCCCTGCCCGAGCGCCGCCCTCGCCCCACGCCCGTGGCTTACGTGCCACCCTGCCTCCGCCCGCAACGCGACCCCTCCAGCTGTCCGCGTTGGTCGCCCCTCCACCTGCTAGCACCGGTCGGCCCTCCGCCTGGTCACACGATGGCTATCACAAGGAAAGAATGCTCGGGTATAGAAATAACCGAGGCACACAGAGACAAATATGTATTCCCATGTTCCATTCCTTTGCAAGAAGGTATGTCACGTTTGGAGGGGTGGTGATCCCACGAAGGATTCCCCAACGCCACGAAGGCTCACCCTATTCTTCGAGCCTATACCACGAGGAATAGCTCTTTCATTATGGCTAACTTTTCCTCCACTCTGGAGATGGCAAACTCCAAAACCACTTCACAAGCTCCACGAAGGAGAAGTCCGAGCCTCTTCACAATCTTCCTTGAAGAGATCACCGGTGCGCCAACCGCCAAGCCAACTAGGAGGTCTCCCTGCAAGAGTAACAAGCTCACGGTCTCTCACTCGAACTAAACATGGTGGAGAGCTCAACACTATGAAATGATGCAAAGAAAGAACACTAGAGGTACACAAATCCTTCACACTCAAATCCCACCAAAGCAACACATGCTAGAATAAGATTAGAGAGGAAGAACAAAGGAGGAAATCAACAAATGACTCCAAGATCTAGATCCAAAGGGTTCCCCTCACTTAGAGGAGAAAATGATTGGTGGGATTGTAGATCTAGATCTCCTCTCTTAGATCCCTCAACAATGAGCAAGAATCATGGGGGAATCAAGAGATAGGGCAAGTTCTTCAAAGTCAACAATGGAGGAGAGAGAGTGGAAGAACTTATTTGACCCAAGGTGGAAGAAGGGCTATTTATAGCCCAAGATGTCGTTGGGGGGAAAAAGTCGGGCTGAGAAAACTAGCCGTTTGAGGCAAAGTCGAGAAACCCGGCATACAGCTCGGCAGGGCCGGACCAGGTGCCGGGAATTTGGGCAACCTACCCGGCATGCCGGGGCAGAGGCCGAGCTACCCGACAGCATCACCCGGCAGGCCGGGCCAGAGGCCGGATTGACCAGGAGGCTGGGCCGGTCGGCACCATACCTGGTGGACCGAGCCAGATGTCGGCCCACCCGGTAGCAGCACTCGGCATGCCGGGCTGTGTGTCGGACTGACCGGCAGCAGCACTCGGTAGGCCGGGCCAGAGACCGGATTTCGGGACCCCTCAAAAACCTTTTATTTTTTTCTTTTAAGCAGAAAGTGCTCCCGAACTCCGATTGACATGAAACCAATTTTGTTGGAAAGATAGCGACAAATAGAACTCCAACAAAAACGGTGAAGGCGTCCAAACTTGAAAACTCAATAGAAGACGCATGCGGATTTCGTTTCCGATGAACTTGGGCTTTTTGTAAATCTAGCAACAAGGTCAAGAACCTCACACAGAGAAACACCAAGAAGCAATAGGGATATGCAAAGTATGCAAAGGATTGAGCTCCCTAAGACGATGCGATCAAGTTACCAAACCGAAAGCCCCTCTTGATAGTGCAGCTATCTATCCTATAATCCGATCTCCAACAACCACATTGAGACCAGTAAAAGGAAAACCTAGCAAGGACATACCTTTGCCTTGCGTATCCCGCGTGATCTTGCCGATCACTCTTCAAGATCCACTCAAGCCGGAATGCCTCACTTGATCATTGTTGTTTCGTGAAGACTCACAAATGCTCCCCCATACACCATGATGGGATAGCTTCATTGATGCACATCTTCACATGTCCATCATCACCAAATGGACGTCAAGCTTCAAGAATATGATTCTCTTGAGATGCTCAACTTGAACTTGCCCAACTCAACCTTGATGACGATCAACACTTGATGTCATTCTCTCATGGACTATATGAGATCTCACTTTTGATTCATGCCCATGGAAAGATACCTAACCCATGTAGACAACACAAGGGCACATATATGATGGGTTAGTTCATAGAGCATAATTGACAAGCCTTACCATACCACATGACTTCACGTGGCACATTCTTCATAATTCATGTGTTGACAAAACTTGAATCTATTCTTCACTTTTTGTATTGGTCAACCTTGTATATTCTCATGCTCTATCATACTATCTTGAGGTGTATATATAATTCTTCATTTGTTTGCATGCTCTAAATCTTAGTCAACCATAGCTCAACTTATGAGACTATCATGACACCGACTTAGAGCCATAACTTAAATTCTTCACTTGGAATCAAGCACTCAAGATCTTGATCATTCATTGCTTATCACATAAGCTAGAACATGGCTAATATTGAGTTCCACGTAAGAACTCCATCTTCATTTCTTCTTCTTGATCATATCACATATATATCTTCAAATCAATGATCTTGATGCCAATACACAAGGTATATCTTTATCTTCATGGCATCCATACTTGAATCCAACACATGGAATACAATTAGTACATATGGAATATTCCTTCACATAAACTCAATGAAAACATTAGTCCATAGGGGTTGTCACTAATTACCGAAACCACACATAGGGGCAATATACCCTTACAAGGATGTTTATTTGCGGTGTTTCTGTCGCACCCAAGGTGTCACAAGTCTTAGGTGAATTGACTGCAAGAATTGAAATGGAAAGTGGTGAGTGTGAATAATAAGAGTTTGGAGTATTGATAGTGCAATAAAGTAAAGTGCATAAAATTAAACAACTAATAAGAAACAAATGAGTTTCTGCAGGTGGAAAAATAGGCGCGGTGGTGATTCGGTTCATGGTGATAGTGAATGTGCCAGGTGGAATAAATGTGATAAGTGAATATGATTCTTCATATTTATATCTGAGAAGGCAAGCAAGCCATTAGAGAGAAAGACTCCTCTTGATAGATTTCATCTTCTTCCAATAATCCTTCTAAATGTTACCAAAGCCATGGTCATCGCATCTATTAAGGTGATAAGACCGAATAAAGCTTTAAGCTCGGTGGTTTCTTGTGATTCCTCGAGTTTTGCTAGATCCTCTTTGATATCGGTTGTGTCACTCGGGGACATATTCCCCAAGCTTCTTTTCTGCCATAGTGATTATCTTTTTGGGTTTTTCTTCTATGATTGAAAAAGAAGAAGTAAGTATTTTTTGGGGTTTCAAGTAAAAGTAAAACAGTAAACTAATAACAGTAAATAAAAACGTAAAACTAAAAATAAGATAACTAACAAGATCTCTAGTAAACTTACCGGAATAGTGAAATCGCTTCCCCGGCAACGGCGCCAGAAAAAGGGTTGATACCTCCGATCCAGATTACGGATTGTAGTATGGTAAGCTTTTTTCCTAGAAGATCTAGGTTTAATCGAACATTGGGAAGCACCGCTAAATGGTTTATGAAGGAAACGTCTACAAGACTTTGCTAGTGTATTTTATCTTCAGTTTACCGGACCTATCTAGTTTACTTTTGAGGGGGTTGTGTTCAATGATGAAAATAGACCAGGGTTAAGGTTTCACCTACAGCTATGCATACATACATATATAAATAAAGCTTATATGCGTAACAAATAAAATAGAGATAAGAGATTTGTGAGTAGCACATCTGTAAATACCCTTGCCCTAAAGCTAGAGGTGACAAGAGCCTAATGATCCAACCATTATCCTCACAGCCGCAAGCAACAATAGCTTTTAAGTAAATATAGACCAAAGCCTTAAGCTAGATGATTATGCTAGGATCCCTAATGAATCACTAAATATGTACCTGTACTTTTCCCTTTCTCTGGGTTTGGCGATAGCACGCCGTTCTCCACTCATCCCATCTCTTTCCTTGATCCTCTCGAATAATATGGGTACCTGCAGATCATCAAAGACGAGGCAGATAGACAAGGATACAAGATCGCAAAACTCCTATTCAATCCTTAAACATAACATAAGATTAGATGCACATAAGTGCCGCGAGGATTCATCCCAACCCGCAGCCCGTGAGGACTACTCACATATAATATCAAGATCAAATACAAAGATATAAATGATTGTGCAAAATACTTAGATTGAAATCACAATATTCCCTACTACAATGGTGATGACTATGACTATGGAGGAGATGAAGGATGGAATGGATGAACTATGGAGATGGATCTCCTTTGGTGTGTTGCAGATGGATCTGGTGGATGGCGGCTCTGTTTGGCGACGAATGACTCTCTTTTCAGCGTTGGTCCCTTCACGATTTTTATAGTGTTTGACCTCGGGAACGCAGTGGGCAGGGCTTGCCTGTACCGATGCCCGTTAAATCCCCTGGAACTCCCTTTACGAGCATAGTCAACTTTTTCATGCTTTTGACGCGATTTTCTTCAGTAATTGCAGGTACATTTGCCATTATGACGTGATATCCTGCACAACATCCAAAAATAGAAGAGATTGCACCTCTTTGCATTGATTAGACATTAGTGGCAAGTTAAGAGGTAAACTTAGTCAATTTCTTGATTTAGCTAGGGGTTTAAACGCGAGAAAATATGGCGTATTTCACAACCATTAGTATGCGGCGCAACACTACATCATCCTCAACCAGGTCGTGGGGGGCGAACCGGCCGCCGCCTCTTCCTCGCCCACGCAGACGCCGATCTCCACCCCGGATATCTCCACACCAAGCATTGCCGCAATGCCATCACCACCGGAGAAGGAGCCCGTCATCGTCATTGCCGACGATGATCCCACCGTGGCAAACGCCGAGGAGATCGCCGCCATCGACGAGGACCCCGTCTTCCCGCCGAAGGAGGCCGAGGAGACTGCTATTTAATCGCCGTGTCTCATGTCTGTAATATGATCGCTAAACTTGTACCTCTTTTTGTGGGCGACGGTCGCCAAGTTTGTAGACGACGATTGGCAAACTTCTAGCCTATTTTTGTTTATATTGAAAGGTTAAATTTCAAATATAATATTGCCGCTTTCGCCGGGTTGTCCTCAGCTACCCAAAATAGTGGAGATGCTCTAAGAGCATCTCCAACAGACGCACTAAAAATCGGCGCGCTAAACCTAGGTTCCACCGCGCTGTAAACTAATAGCGCGCTGCGGTGAAAGTTGCCTCGCCGGATGCGGCATTTTGCGGCGCGTGCTCGGACGGTAAAAGTGCTCCTCCGCCGGGCGCGCCATTATGCAGCGCGCGGCGCGGCGCGAACGGCTACTTCGATCGTTTTCGTTTCGAAACAAATTAAACAAAACACGAAAATTTAATTGGAAATACGAAATATATTAAAAGTTCGACGGTACGGCGCGACATTTTATTAAACTACCCTAATTCTACTCCGAATCCCAGTCGAAGTCCGACGAGTGGCTGCTCGGAGTAGTGTCAGACACCGGCGTTGAAGTCCACTCGAAGGAGGAGGAGGAGAGGATGATGGTGGACGACCCTGCGCCGTTTTTCTTCTCCTCCTCCCTCCTCGCCAAATTCTCGGCCCTCGCCGCCTTCCTCGCCGCGGACTCCGCCAGGTGCTTCTCGCGGCTCGCCTTTTTCTTCGCCGTCGCCGTCGCCTTCTCCTCCTCCTTTTGCGCAGAGAACGCCTCCATCGCGGCGATGTCCTCGGGAAACTGGCACGCCCACTCGAAGCAGAGGCGCTCGTCGCGCTCGGCGATGAGGAGCCGCTGCTCCATCTCCCGTTGGCGGCGTTGCTGCTCGCACGAAACGGCCGGAGATGGCGGGGGACTGCAACGCATTTGTGAGCTGGGCCGCGCTTGCGGTGTCTACTTAGGGACGTTTTCGCGCAGAAAACCGCATATCGGCCTGCATAGGACGATGCAGGTCGGGTTTGCGGGATCTGCTAGAGATGCTCTAACACCCCAAACCAGCTTTGTTCATGTAACCGCATGTGTCCTGTAAATTTGGATCATGGATCGTAACACGATCGGGTTTTGCATCGTCCGGGATATCAGTTTGCGTCGTCTATTGGCCCGTGAATCACGGGCCGTGATCGGTTCAGATACACGGCCTACGCCGGCGCCTCCCTCTCTCACATCACAGTTCGCTGTAGCCGGTCGCTCCACCACACTAACTCGGGCCTGGCCCTCTTCCCCGACCCGATCCAGCAGCACGTGGCCGAGCCAAACCCTAGCACGCAATTCTTCACGCCGGCCAACCTTCGCGCATGGAGTCTTCCGCCTCCGGCGACGGTTCGTCCGCCGCCGATGCTGCTACTGCTACTGCGGCGGCGGCGCCGTCGTCCTCCTCAGGTCCCTCGACCTCTGCCCCCGCCTTCTCCGCCGGAGGCGTCGCCGGGCCCAGCGCCACCCACTACCTCGCCAAGCGCGTGCTCCACGGCAGCGCCGTGCAGCACGTCGCCCGTGGCCGTTTCCGCTCCGAGCACCTCTGGGAGATCGTACTCTGCAAGGTAGGTTCCAACCCTGCCCTCCCAGCCCCGCCGCTTGCCGAATCACCTACTAGCACTGATGGGATCGCCGTGTAGAGTAGAGCCTAACATACGGGCAGGCTTCATCAGTTATGATTGTCTTGTGATTCTAGTGGGAACGGGTGCTCTGCGTGCCGCGGACCATAGGGTTGGGGTTTGCTGGTCTGGATCCGGCTGGGATTGCTTATGCTCTCTTCACAATGCTCTTAAGGAAATGCGCCGGGAATCTGAAACCGGTTTCGTGGCTCTTCAATCAATTGGGTTGTTTGCGCTAACACGGTCTCAGTTTCAGTAGCATAATAATTAATTCGACTCATTTTCTCAACATGTCTCATTCATGTTTCTTCTCTCTTCATTTTCCAATCTATTTCACTTGATTGGAACGCTTTCTGAAATGCTTTTAGCGATAAATATATATGTTGGATGAACTAATATTCTAGTGTACCTAAGAAAACAACAAGCCCATCTGTTGTACCTATCTATCTATCTATCTATTGTTGCAACTCTAATGGATTATTTGCGCATCATGCTGTTGTTGCTTCTTGCCCTTATTGTTATTACTCCGTATTTTACTGAAAAAGTGGGTCATTGCTGCAGGAAACTTCACTAGAATTGGTTGTGGTTGGTGAGGATGGTGTTTTACAGTCAATCTGCGAGCAAAGTACATTTGGAATTATAAAAGATGTCGGCGTCTTGGACTGGCGCTTTAAACAATTCGGCATATGGCCCGAGGTGCTATTCATTTTCGTAACAGACGATAACATTTTGCATTTCTTTTTCTCGCTGTTTCAAATTTGTTTTTGAGGTGTTGAATTACTTGCTATTTCTTTCAGATTGAAGGGAAAGAAATTCTGGTTCTGCTCTCGGATTCTGGAAAGCTTTCTCTTCTTTACTTTTCTTGTCAGATGCATAGGTCAGTGCTGCTCTCGTTACTGTTACTTTCCGCCGTGCTTCTTTTCTTCGACCTGCTTGTGACACACCAGACAATAATGTTACAAATTAGTGCATTGTATTGTATATATAATGATTGTAATAGTTGAAAAAGCTAGAAAAGAGCATGCAATTTAGATATAGGGGGAAACATGTTTTTTTTTTTTGGTACGTAGGATGCATATCACTTTCAGCGCCCAACTCACGCTCTGAAGTAGCAGCCAGAATTTTCAGAATCTTGAAGCACATGCATACTACTACTGCAAAGCACCGATACGGATATGGGGACACAGGATACGGCAAATTCTAAAAACAGCAATATGACGAGTATATATAAATAAAATAAAATGCCATATAAAAAAGACAGGATAATTGATTGCGTAAGATAGGATCAAAATACTGCCCCATTTTTTGCGTCCTCAATGACTGAATGATCATCAATTTCCTCAATCCTCATGGTACTTGCAATCATAATCTAGTATTAAAAATTTGAGATAGACATAGCACATACGCATGACCAATTTCGGTATTTCAGTCTGTAGCCAGCACAGTAGCAACATCAACAGGTCAGCAGCAGTATTACACATCATATCAGAGCATCAGCAGCCACAATTCTGGGCGGTGTGGCACCATTCTGAGTAACGGCGGCGCGTGCGAGCAACTTCAGTCGATAGCATCCTCGATCCAGTTTCTCCGGGCAAACGAGCCAAAAGAGAGAGCGCTGGCTTATTAGAGTTAGTAGCGGGCTTCGACGGCCGACTGGCTTTTCCTGTGTCCCCGCCATGTTGACAGTTGTCCCTGCCGCATATCGGCGTTTGTTCTTTTTAAATTGGGAAAACCGTACACTCCATCCACACACGCAATGGAGGCAAATTGTATGCGTTCATGCCGGGTCATATCGGTGCTTCATAGGCATACTGGACTGCAAAAACTTGAAAGATAGGAGCAGATTGCTGTATTCCTCAATTCTAGGAAGTACCTTGGTTTGTGGGCGCAAAATTACAAACTTTATTTATTTTTACACTCCTCTGTGGCCATCCAGTGTGGGAAGTGGGAACAAAGCTCATCGTGATGGTTCCATGCTTCTAGGTAGACAAAATGAATATAGCGAGCTGATTTGATCTAAAGAAATTTAATAACCAGGTTTAGTATTTGTAGAAGTATGTTATCTGCTGGTTGTAAATCAAACCTTACATGAATTTAGTTGTTCTTTAGTGCATCGAAATTTCATTCTGCTCTTATCCTGTTGTGTTTGAGATTGATCAAAGTTGCTTAGATTGTTGGTCCACTATTCAGATAACTCTTCTTGATATGATTTCTTTTAGGTTTATTGCAATTGGAAATATTGAACTATCCAAACCAGGAAATATGAGGGATCAGCTGGGAAGAATTTTGGCTATAGATCATGAGTAAGTTGAAAGTTCTTCCCTGAATCTTTTGTTAGTGAAAGAATACTAGATTTGTTAAAATCGAGGCCGGTTATTTGTTACCAGTCAATGATATATATGTTGACCCCTGCTTTCTTGAGAGCAATCATTTCCTTTACATTTTGTGTTATGAATCTACTCATGGTTGGAATTTGTTATAGTGCATTTGTGCACTGAAGATCTTCGCATTATCTTATTATACTATTCTTTTCCACATTGAGTGCTTTATTTTGCAGCTATCTGTCTACCAGGTGGGAGTATTTGTTTTTGTGGCATGAGGAAATTTCAGTATTTCCTGTCTGACACTACACTTCCTGTTCATATCTGAGGGTTGATAGTTCTTTTTTGAGAAGGTGAACTCATATTCATACCAAGTCAAAGTACAGCCTCCCCTAAAAAAAAGTCATAGTACAGCCCAGATACAAGTACACGTACACATAAAGCCCAGATACAAGTACACGTATACATACAGCCACCAAAACACAGACAGAGCAGCTGTCCCAGCCAAACTACATGAAGCATCCTAAAAATAACACAAAATACAACGAAGTCCTTGTGTGCCTTTGTGCTTCCCAGAACCTTCACGTCCCTTCGAGCTCCACCATTGCCGGAACAGGGAAGAGCCGCCACCGGACATAACAATCTGGGCAAAACTAGCACCATCACCAATTGGCTTTGTGAGCCGCAAGAGCCACCCACAATGGTGAGATCCGATTGGCAGTGGACGTACATCGGCCGGGGACTCGTCCCGTGCTACCTTCAGTCTGCCCTCACAACCGGCCGTCACTGGAAAAAAGAAGCTGGACCACACCTCCAAGCTCGCTTCACTCCCAGCCATCTGCATGCCTTGGTGGAGTTATCACCTCAAGCCGAGACGCCGGTTGCCAAAAGACTACTATACGATTGCTGAAGCTAGGCCCCAGAGCACCCCTCCTCACTGGCTCGCTGCCGCGGTCAGAGCTGATGCAGTCGGCATGAGGAGAGAGCCTGGGGGATCCTATTTCTGCTAAGTGGCTTCGTCTCCCCACCGCCAGGACACCCAAACCTATACCTTACTGGCTAATCCATTCCTCCATGCAGAGATCCGGGTTCCCTCAGCCTCTCGGTGCCGTAAAGGCCGTTGGAGGCGAAGGGGACCGGGGGGATGTCGCCTTTTTCACTGTGAGTCGGGAGAGACCGAGAGAGTTCCAGCTCCACGATGTGCACGTTGACACTTATGTTTAACTTTGGAAATAATAAAGCTTTCACTACTGTGCTTTAACATGCACATTCTGGCTATTAGTTCACAATATGTAACGCTTTATATCAGGAGGATGTAATCCAAGAAATCATTTGAACTATGTAAAATGGTGCTTCGGTGACTGTTGAGGCATTTTATGCATGACTTACTTTGACCCTGACTAACAAAGTATCAATATTTCTCCATTACTAAGATTTGTTATTTGTGGAAGCTTTCAATGCATATGAATATGATACTGTTAATTATAGTCATGAATTCATAATTCTTCCTTATGATGCTTTAATGCAAGTCTATACTTTATTACTGGTTGATGTTTTCGTAGCCTAGTGAGCCCTTAGAGAACGGCTCGTGTCATGAAGTTATTGACATTCTGTCTTGTGTTGCCAGCTCTGCTTGGATTGCCATCAGTGCGTACGAGGATGCGTTTGCTTTTGTGCATGTTGGAAAGAGTCCCCATGTCTATGGTCCAAATAGAGGTAAAAATCTATGAGAGGTGGCTATTGAATGTAAATAGTGCCTTTCCTACTTCTGTTGCTTAAGCCCAATCTAATCCAGTACATTATTCCAGATTTGAAGATCTTCCATGTCATAATTTTCAGAAATATTTTTATCCACCAGAAATCGTAGAGAGGGCAAACATCATGCACGTTGTATATAAGACCAGTGATATCCGCGGTACGGTTTGGAGCATGTGCTTCATGAGGACTCGCTGTTCGATGGATGAATATTACCCTGTTGTGGCCATGATAATTAATAGGTTTGCTCGATCGTTACATACAGTTGCTATCTGATTCCCTTGTACTGTTATTTAAGTGGCGCAATTTCTTTGTTTCAGGAAGGGCTCTGATGTGAATGAATTGTCAGTGTATGCACTAGCTGCCAACGATGGTGGCATCCAGCACCTATCTAGTTTCTCAGAACCTGGACCTTTGGCGCTTGACATCTCAGAAATTCCTCAGCTGGATGGCTTTGCACTTCTATTTCGTGCTGGTGATATTCTATTTGTGGATCTTAGGGAACCGAAAGACATCTGCTGTACCATTAGGATAAGCATAACAGGCAGTCTGATTGGAGGGCAGATCAGTGTTGAAGATTCCTGTCGAGGATTAGATGTTGATGACGATGTTGCTGCTTGTGCTTTGCTAGAACTGAGAGACTCTGGAAATAACATAATGATGGATGACAATTACATGGCTATTGATGGTGTTGATAATGCAGGTAGCATGAAATCAAGGATTATTTGCTCATGGAGCTGGGAGCCAGATGCAGTGCGAGGACGACCGAGGCTGATCTTTTGCTTGGATGACGGAGAATTTCATACGCTGGAATTTAATTGGGATGTTGAAGGAGTGAAGGTATTGCCTGAGCGTGTCCATAGGGGGTTGCCTTGTAGACCTCTTTTATGGTTGAACAGAGGAATGATAGCAGGGTTTGTAGAGATGGGAGATGGAATGATTCTTCAACTTGAACATGGAAGACTGGTGCACAAAAGTGCAGTTCAGAATGTAGGACCTATATTAGATTTAGCAATTGCTGACTACCATGGTGAGAAGCAGGATCAAATGTTTTCATGTTGCGGAATGTGCCCGGAGGGATCACTGCGTGTTATACGCAATGGTATCAATGTGGAGAAACTTCTGAGGACCGAACCTATTTATCAGGGTGTTACTGGTTTGTGGACATTGAGAATGAAGAGAACTGATACATATCACTCTTTTCTTATATTAGCATTTGTTGAGGAAACAAGAGTACTATCAGTAGGACTGAGCTTTAATGACATCAGTGATGCTGTTGGATTTCAGCCTGATGTTTGCACTTTGGCGTGTGGTTTAATAGCTGATGGTTTGCTTGTGCAAATTCACAGCAAAGGTGTAAAGCTTTGTTTGCCTACAACATATGCTCACCCTGAGGGCGCTCCCTTAAGTTCCCCAGTTTCTTTTGTCTGGTATCCTGATGTCACTATCAGTGTTGGTGCTGTTGGACAGAATATGGTTGCTGTTGCTACATCAAATCCTTGTTGCCTTTATATTCTCAGGGTCAGATCATTATCTTCATTTCAGTATGAGTTGTATGAGACACAGCATGTCCAATTGCAATATGAAGTTTCTTGCATATCCATCCCGGAAGAGGACTCGAAACTTAGAACTGTATCTTCTGCAGTGGGTGGTGGTGATGTTAGGAAGAGAAAAGGGAATAATCTTGCTGCTAAAGTTGATGTCCGCATGTTTGCTGTCATTGGAACTCATAAACCTTCTGTGGAGGTTGTCTCACTGGAACCGGAAGAAGCATTTAGGCTACTCTCTATTGGGTCTATATCAGTAAACAATGCGTTTGGTGCTCCTATCAGTGGCTGTATACCTGAAAATGTTCGGTTTGTAGCATCTGAGAGGTTCTACATTCTGGCAGGTCTAAGAAATGGCATGCTACTCAGGTTTGAGTCAGACACGAGCAAAGACCATTATTTCCCTGGTTCCTTTTACAAGGATTCTTTTACACCTTGTGTTAATACACCCCTTCAGTTGATTGCCATACGCCATATTGGAATTACCCCGGTTGGCTTGGTAGCATTGCGTGATTCAGCTAATGCTGACATTATTGTTCTCAGTGATAGGTCTTGGCTATTACACGCTAGTAGGCACAGCTTGGCATATTCATCCATCTCATTTCTGCCTGCGTCCCATGTGACTCCGGTATCTTCCGCGGATTGCCCCAGTGGTCTGCTGTTCGTTGCAGAGAACTGTTTGCATTTGGTAAGTCACTAGGACTTCTTTGAATCTAGAAAGAAAAACATGTCTGCACATATTTTCTTCTGAGAGGTCAGGAATGATTGTGTTATCTCTCATAGTTCATATCACGAGTCACCGAGATTGATAACAAAGAATTGTGAAGGGTATAGT
Organism: Lolium rigidum; assembly: GCF_022539505.1. Classification (NCBI taxonomy): domain Eukaryota; kingdom Viridiplantae; phylum Streptophyta; class Magnoliopsida; order Poales; family Poaceae; genus Lolium; species Lolium rigidum. The sequence goes on from NW_025900192.1 coordinate 64,752, forward strand.
AGTGCAAACTAAGTTGAACTATAAGATTAGATCATTGTTGTTGTTTGATGCCTATTAAGTAGTAACTATATATACTACCTTTGTTCTGCAATCAATGTCTAGCTTAGAATTCATCTTTTAAAAGTTCGATACAGGACCTCCAGGAGGAGTCTGTGCGCCAGACTTGCCTTTTAGCATTAATATAAACAGAAGTAGTTAAATTTGACAGATGGAAATGATATTTGTAGATTTGTTGTGAAGAGTAATTTCAATGATTTTTGCTAACATATAATTAGAAAAGTAATGGTAGAATTTTTGTATTAGTGGTTGTGTCAGATGTGATAATAACTTCTATGGTAGGGGCTGTAACTGGTATGAAGCCAAGATGGAGGGAATTTTACTTCATCCCTCTCTTACGCTCATTTCATATCTTCCTCCATGAGATCTTTTCCTCGGACTGAAGAAACAGTGGCTTGCTCATGTCCCAAACAACTCCAGCAGTGGCTAAATTCCATGGCTAACCAGACAACCAAATAAGTCTTCTGACCATTCAAGTATTCTGGCCAACAAGCACTATGTGCAGATTTCTGCACTTCCTGAAATCAGCAATTCCTGAGCTACTACGAAAAATTTGATCAAGTATCTTCTTTGATTGTGATGATTGTTTAGTCTGCATGAATAATAAAATATCTAGCTTAACACTGTTTCTGGGATACTGAACTGTTTGCCAGCAAATAGGGTGCCCATTAGTCATTATCCAGGGCAGATCATGGTTCAGTTTTTCTTTGACCTTTGGAAGTAAGTTCCACTTTATTATTCCAATATGCATGTGCTTTGTGAGTTATTAGTTAGAGACCTGTAGGGAAACTGGGTTGGTAGCAGTTGTCAGAGTTATTACTTCTTTTATAGCACATGTGCTTTTGTTTTGGTGATGTTAGCTGATTTGAAATATTGAAACAGGAAATGTTGGCCAAGTCAGACCTCTTAGTTTTGTCCCTTCAGAACCCTACCGCGTTCAGATATACTTCTTTCTGTTCTAGGCCGTCAGTTATGTCCCTCATATGTTATGAGGCAATTACTGGCAAGCAAAAGCATGTCACTTTGTCTTTAGGGCTTTTGCTGTAGCTGTTGTTATGGATGGTGTTTCTATTTTCTCCCCTCATTCCTACATATGTTTGCACACATGTGTTGCCGTTTGTATTCCTTTTATGTCAGTCTGAAGCAATTTTTTTTTGTCAGGTTGAGATGGTTCATGGCAAAAGATTAAATGCACAGAAGTTTTCAATTGGAGGGACTCCAAGGAAAGTGCTATACCACAGCGATAGTAGAACACTGTTGGTTATGAGAACTGGTTTAACTGGTGCATCGTGTTCTTCAGATATTGTCCAAATAGATCCAAATAATGGCACCTTGCTTTCCAGATTCAAGTGTGAACCTGGTGAAACTGCAAGATGCATCCAGATTGCGAAAATAGGAAGTGAGCAAGTGTTAATTGTTGGGACAAGTAAATCTAATGACCATCCAATGATGCCAAATGGCGAAGCAGAAAGGTCTATATCCCATCTATTTTTGCTTATAAAGCAAATGTTGTCCTGTCACATATCTTTGATACTTAGCAATATTTACCCTTCAAGTTGCAATTGCGGTGTTAGTTATTATCTGTCTGTTTACCTCTGGCATGTCTGTTTGCTTACGCCATTTTGTATGATTTTTATTGTCGTTCATGAACTTCACACCATACTAATGTAGCCCTGGATGATCAGGCAACTGTTAACATATTGTATATTTGAATCACTTTGCCCATACATGGAAAAACTTACATTTCACTGATATCTACAACAATATTTAAACATTGAGCTCTTGCCCTTCATTCTTAGTTTCTTTTTCTTATGTTGTGCTATAAGAATGTAACTGGAATGGTTGGACCTGCAAAAGAAATCTTCAAAAATGTCAGACAAGTACGGTGCTTCATCAATCTACACGTGAAACCCTCCTCTAGATAAGGTGGAGTAGCTGCCAGGGAAGGCAAACACGGACTAGGTGGTGACTATTGACTAGGACACTACTGATATTACAGATCGTGTTCATTCTGGATTGAATGCACAACCATGGATAATGACCAATGACAGTCCAAAAATAGTTATTCTTTTCTTTTGACTGTCTGTAAGGGATCCCACACCTGGTGGCAACCACCTGTTATTCATAATTCTGTGCTAGACTATGATTCTAGTTCTACAGTAATTACACAAGTGAGCATGGGTGGGTTCACAAATGTATGTGCCAAGCTACTGTTAGGGCACCCAGTAATTGATGCTGTGTCTTGTTCCCAACCGATGATCTGAGCACTTTTAATTTGTTAAATTTAACACATCTTGTATTGAACCTAGTATTTCTTAAACAGAAACACAAACACTTGGCCTTTTTCATAAATATACATTTTGTTGCCAGTAATTTGAGGTTCATTCTTGCCTGTTAATTCCTGCCATGGTTTTATGTGCATGTCTTTTCGTTCGATTACCAGTTTTTTCAATGTAATTTATCATTCATTTTCGAGTTGGTTGCAGCTTAATAATTTATTTTTATGCTTTACGTTTCTTTTGTTCTTACGTTGTAGCTGCTGTACTTAACCTACCTTTTCCATTTCCATGACTTGTACTTTGAACTATTTTTAAGCTGTTTTTCTTCATGAAGCAGCATCAAGGGACGCCTAATTGTTCTAAGCTTGGATACTCTTGGAAGTCCTCGTGAGAGCAGTTCATTTATTCCAACTTCTAATTTGAGTTCCTCTTCTCACACGGGCTCATTCCCTGAAATTGTTGGATACGCAACTGAAGAATTGTCTAGCAACAGCATGTGCAGCAGTCCGGATGATGTTTGCTACAACCAAATTCAACTTGAACAGATGACAGGACATTTGAGATCACTGACTCATGTTACCTTTGCTGGTGCAGTTCTTGCTGTATATCCATATCTAGATCGATATGTGTTGGCAGCAGCTGGTAATACGGTATGGCATAATACAGCTGGTATCAGTTATTTCCTTAGCTTCATACTTAAGTCATAATTCACTTGGATCTTGCTTGATGACAACAACGAAGCAAGACCAGAGAAATAGCATTCAAAGGAGCATAGAGCTTACTATGTGTCTGCCACAGAAAAGCAAACTATCTTACTTAGACCGCCTAAACCTCAAATGACATAGATACCACAATTTATTCTGGAAAATAGCACTCCTTGGCTCCTTGCCCTCCCTGTCTTAAACACTTCGGCAAACAATGTATGCCGGGTGTGGAGGCAGAGTACCCTCATCATTCATAGTAGTGGGGATCTTTGTGACAATACCATGTTTTTCATGTTACTAAGTTAAATAGGTTCAGTTTAATTTGCCTACCATCAATTATGGGGAGAATCACGCTCTAACACTTGTTCCATATTTTTTCTCCATCTTCACAGCTTTGTGTATTTTGTTTTGTGAATGAAAATCCTCATCGTATGAAAAAGTACGCCGTGAGTAGAACACGATTTACAATTACTTGTTTGAAGACGTACGCGTCACGGATTGCAGTGGGTGATTGTCGTGATGGTCTTCTCTTCTATTCTTATAACGAGGTAACACTGGGTTTAAATGTTACACCTTCACAAATGATGTTTCTTGTTATGGAGTAACGCTCTTGTTATTACACCTAATCTTTTCTCACTCACTTTTTAAAAACTCAGAGTCTTAGGAAGTTGGAACTTATTTACGCTGATCCTGCTCAACGATTGGTTGGTGATGTTGCTCTTTTAAACTGTGAAACTGCTGTGGTATCAGATCGATGCGGGAGCATATCTGTATTATCCTGCCCAAGACTTGAAGGTAGACTACATGCGATGTATATGTCGATGAGTCCTCTTTCTTCTCCTTAGTAGTATTTCACATATACTCTTGTGCTATTTATTCATGGCCTAAGTGTTCAAATTATTATCTTATATGTTATAAACATGTAATTAGAGATCCTATCTTACCACAGAAAAGCTGTCAATATAAATTTGTTTTAGGAAATTTGTGGAGGGTTTGTAGTTTTGTGTATGTTTGTTTTCTGATCTTTGTGTTTGGATCCATGTTCCTGTGATCAAGCTTGCTCCCTAAATTATTGCAATCTTACGTTGTCAAGATCTTTGACATTTTTAACTATATCTTGCAGTTTCTGAAAGTCCAGAAAAGAACTTAGCTGTACACTGCTCATTTTTTATGGGAGAAATTGCTATGAGCATCCAGAAGGTAAGTTTTTGTTACCTAGGGCCTTAGAGCCAATCAGTTCAATTTCATCACATGGGAAGATACAAGGGAGTATTGGGATGGAAGGGATTTGTGTAGTCCGGTATTTAATCCTAAGAATTTGGATCCGCATCCCTCCAACCCAACATGCTCTTAAGGATCTCACCATTAATTGTCTGAGTTTGATCTTTGTTATGGCTTATCCTGTTTCTGTTCAGTTGCTCCCTGAGGAAAATCTAACCAACATCTGTTTGACTTCTCTATCTAGAACAGATGGAATCTTATAACTCGTTCATGTAATATATTGTAGGCTGCATTTAGGTACCGGCTTCCAATTGATAATGAGACAGACCCGGTGTTGGAGTCGGCTTATAACTGTGTTGTGGCAAGTACTATGCTGGGGAGTGTTTTTGTTCTGATTCCACTCACAAGGTATGTACCGAGAGTTGGGACGTAAGAGTTTTTCTTATGCGCATGACTTTTCAATGTTCTTCACATGAATAGAAAATCTGAAGTTCTTTAAGAGGAATACCATATCATGAATTTCAACAATTTTTGGTCAGTTTTTTTTTACGGAAACAATTTTTGGTCAGTTGGTTCCCTTGCACTATGCTAGACTTGATTTTTTGTTTTAATGCCATCTCCTCTAAAATGGAATTGTGTCATTGCCTTATGTAAAGAGGGCCCTGCAGTTACTTCATTCACATCTGTCTCGAGTTCTGATCCAGTTCCTGAAAGCGTGTGAATTGATAATGCAGTGAGGAGCACCATCTGTTGCAAGATGTCCAAGAAAGACTCTCCGTTCACCAGTTGACTGCTCCACTCTTGGGAAATGATCATGCAGAGTTTCGTCGACGTGGTATCCCGGTAGGATAATTTATCATCACTCTTTGAACAATTCTATTAGTATTATCGCTAACGTGGGTTATTAGTAACCTGTGCTATTTATGCGACAGTCGGGAGTACCTTCAATTCTGGATGGTGACATGCTCGTACAATTCTTGGAGCTCACCAGTGAACAACAACAAACTATTCTTGATGCTGCGCCTTCAGGAAAGGGACCACCCAGGTCTATCTCAATTTTCCAGGTCATGAGAACATTGGAGAGGGTCCACTATGCGCTGAACTGAGGGTTTATGCAACCAACTTGGTTAACTCGAACAAATACATGTACATAAGATTTGGTATAAGAACATACATCCTCAGCATTGATAAACACTGGAACATTCTGAATACAAGTGTTTGTTCCTTCTATACATAGTACATCTGCATGTCTCACATCACAAGCTTCTGATATCAACATTTTGGGCCAATGCTTGTGGCATATTTTATTTTTTACTGTTTTCTTTGGAAAGTTCAACCTTTCCTGTTCTTGAACAAGTGAGTTTATAAAGAAAAACCCAAACGTTTTAGTGATAGAACAGTATGTGCATAAAAATGCACCGGAGGCAGCAGCAGTTGCTGAATCAAGATTTATTTATTTTTTGCACTGGAGGCATAAAAATGCACTTAACCACAATTTGACAACCTCAATCTACCAAATACCCTGCACTAAATTTCGTAAGGATTAAAATTTTGAAGAAAAAGGAAACTCTTAAATCTACTGTTATCAACTCCTTTTACAGTGCACATATTTTTTTTTTTTTTTTTTTTTTTTGCTGGAAACAGTGCACATATTATCAACTATGGAAAAGAATCGTATCACAACTCAGGGTGCAGGCGGGACACACCGCGGAAGCCGCGTTTGCGCCACACATGGCCACTTCCGTTTGCGGTTTGCCTCGTGCCTCCATAGGACGACGATGAGGTCTATGAGGAGGCCAAGAACGACATCAACGACTTCGTTGCCTGCATTTTCCATGAACGGCCGACGAGATCGAGAGGCTCAACATCCTCGTCTAGGAGGTGGACCGACCGGTGCAGCCGCCGCTGTCCCGGTATGCCACCGGCATCATGCCGCCGGATCTCACGGAGGAAGAGGCCTTACGACGGGCGCTCCAGAACTCAGCCCTGCAACCACCGCCTCCGACTCCACCTCCACCGCCGGCGTACAATCCGTGGGTGGCTCCACCTCCACCTCCACCACCGGCGTATGTTCCGCCGGTTGCCAACTGGTCGTGGCTGGTAACGGATTTCGTCGTGCTCGACAGGAGTAGGCGAAGGCGTTAGTTTTTATTTTTATTTTTATTTTCATTTCTTCACTATGTAAATTATTTTTTATGTTAGAAAAGACAAAATCCAAAAAAAGACAAACGAAGGCGCGATTGATTTCGACCATTTAGACCGACGCAAACGGATGTGCGCGGACATTTTAAGCGTCCATTTTGCGTTGCGCCGCCTACGAGTGCGGCTCAACATGGCTAGAGGAGGAAGTACTGCGTGTGCGGTAAGCGTGATATTTATTGCTGAGCTCAGAGAGTCAGAGTTCCCGCATCGCTGCTATATGCCGACCGGGTCGGTAGGTACGGGGCGTCGCACACCCCTCCGACCCGGCGGCTGTAACTTGGCCGCGGCCCATTAGGTAACCTCCTTTTCTTTTTCTTTTTCGTTTTCTTATTTTATTTCCTTTTTCTGTTTATAGTTTTATTTTTAAAAACTAACATTTTACAGGTTTTTTTTTCTGTCTACAGATTTTAAAAATGTTCCATTTTAAATTCGTTCAAAACTTGAAAATCATCCAAAATGTAAAAATTGTTCAAAATTCAAAAAACGTTCAAAATTTGAATTTGTTCAAATTTTGAAATTCGTCCAAAATTTGGAAATTTGTTCAAGATTAAAATTTTATTCCAATATCGAAATTCGTTCAAATTTAAAATTCGTTCAAGAATGAAATTTTGTTCGATGTTCGAAATTCGTTCAAATTTTGTCAAACTTGAACATTTTTCAAATTTAAAAATTTTCGAAAATTATTTTTAAACAGAAAAAAACGAGAGATAAAAAAGAAAACAGAAAAGAAAACAGAAAAGGGAAAAAAGAAAACAGAAAACGGAAAAGAAAAGGAAAAAGAAAAAAAAGAGAAATAGGGAAAATCGCCTAACCGAGCCGGCCCACACCGCGCGCGGGGGTGTGCGGTGCGGTGCAGGCGCCGACCTGGTCGGCATCTAAAGGTATAATAGATGCCCCCCATAGGGGGCCTCACAACGATTTGAGCACGTGGACCGTCAGATCTTTTCATCGGTGCATCTCGTCCGTTTGTTTTGTGCACTCCTCTCACTAGCTAACCTCATGCAATGGCCGATTGTTACCCGCCTCCGGCTATATATGGGCCCCACCTTTGCCGGCCCCACATGTTAGCCACTGCAGCTGGAATCTCTGTCGGTGCGCACTGGAGTTGGGAAGTGGATCTCCACCCGTAGGGGTATTTTCAGTCTTTCGCACCTGCCATATAAAAACGAGATCGACTGACGGAAACCCTAGCCGCCTTACCCAATCGATGTGCGCTCTCACAATCCCCTCACTCCTCTGCGATTCTCTCGTCTCGGAGCTCGGTCGCCAACGAGCGCTTGAGGCGGAGGCTGTCACTGTCGTGCACGACAAGGAGGCGAGCGGGGAGGGCGCCTTGCTCTCCTCTCACTACCTAACCCCATGCAATGGCCGATTGTTACCCGCCTCCGGCTACATATGGGCCCCACCTTTGCCGGCCCCGCATGTTAGCCACTGCGGCTGGAATCTCTGTCGGTGCGCACTGGAGTTGGGCGATGGATCTCCACCCGTAGGGGTATTTTCGGTCTTTCGCACCTGCCATATAAAAACGAGATCGACTGACGGAAACCCTAGCCGCCTTGCCCAATCGATGTGCGCTCTCACAATCCCCTCACTCCTCTGCGATTCTCTCGCCTCGGAGCTCGGTCGCCAACGAGCGCTTGAGACGGAGGCCGCCGCTGTCGTGCACGACAAGGAGGCGAGCGGGGAGGGCGCCTCGCTCTCCTCTCGCTAGCTAACCCCATGCAATGGCCGATTGTTACCCGCCTCCGGCTACATATGGGCCCCACCTTTTCCGGCCCCGCATGTTAGCCACTGCGGCTGGAATCTCTGTCGGTGCGCACTGGAGTTGGGCAGTGGATCTCTACCCGTAGGGGTATTTTCAGTCTTTCGCACCTGCCATATAAAAACGAGATCGACTGACGGAAACCCTAGCCGCCTTGCCCAATCGATGTGCGCTCTCACAATCCCCTCACTCCTCTGCGATTCTCTCGCCTCGGAGCTCGGTCGCCAACGAGCGCTTGAGGCGGAGGCCGCCGCTGTCGTACACGACAAGGAGGCGAGCGGGGAGGGCGCCTCGCCCTGGAGCTCGGTCGCCAGCGAGCTCTTGAGGCGGAGGCCGCCGTTGTCGCGCACATCCTCCTCTCCCAATCGTCGGTGTCCCTAGCCCAGAGCTCGGCGTTGTCCCCGTCTTCTTCGGCAAACGAGGTCGGGCTGCAGACCTTCAGCTCGTGCTGCTCCGCGCGAGCAGCAATGGCGCGAGAAGAGGCCCAGCCACAGGCACACCCCAGCGGTGGCGCAGGTAGGCCCCTCCTTTTCCGTGCTTCCTCCTCCTCGCCATTCTTCCTCCCTCCGTCCTCTGTGATTTCTCCCCTAAGTCGTCCCTCCCCTGCAGCTCCCAAATCCTAGACATGAACTGTTTGAATTTGAATCATGTCTGATGTGTGTAGACATGAAACTGTTTTCAATGGCTTCTCAAATCAGGTCCACTCTTGATCTATTGTTATGATATTTTTGTTGTGTTGTGAACATTTTTAGTAGCTCTCTCACGGAACAACTTATCTCACACTTTACACTGTTGGGCCCTCTCTCATGATGACTTTAAAAGTAATTATGTTAGGCGGCTGCCTCTTGAGAGTGCTATTAAATTATTGTTTAGATAAAAAGGATTAGAGGTATATTATATTTTCATATGGTCTGTATTGTAAACACATGTCGTGATACTACTAATACACATAATATTTTACCCAGTGATTGACTATGTGAAAGTTTGGGTGGTGTGTGGATTGATAAGACTTACTTCTACTATTACACCATCAGTTCATATAAATGTTTAATACATTCCTCTATTTTTGTGGTAGTATATAAGAGTTTGCTACTTCCTGATATTGTTATCTCAATTTCACCTTGATTGACTTTGTTTTGTAAAAGTTAAAAATATATTATCATTTAGCTACGTAATTATTATCATTATTATACTACCTGTAATTTAGCCCTAATTTCACGGGATCGTGCGACAAGGCGCACATTTAAATCTAGTATAGGAAACGCCGCGATCGCCTGCTGTGGATGCTCTGGCGCGCAGCCGCGCTCGCCATGATGGCCTTCCCGAGTTTGCAGCGCTATGCGGCCCGACGCGGCAACCGCGGGCTAGCCCTCATACGTCGTTTTTTTCTCTCAACGAACCGTGGGCTCCCGCATAGAGAGTTAAGTGGGCTGAAATCTGCGGTGCATAAAAAAACTATCCATTTGATATTCTACGAATATGTTTGGCAACTGGTCAACTGGAGTGAGCAAGAATGATAAGGCTTAGGATACGGATTGGTATTGGGAGAGGACTTCCTTGTAGGTAGAGGGAATTGGTCCCTGAGAGAGGTATTCCTCATAAAAGGAGGGAATTAGTCCTTGAGAGAGGGCTTCCTCGTAGAAGGAGGAAATTAGTTATCTTATTTGCACTCAAAATCCCGAAATAAACAAATTTTTACCGCTTTTACTTAGTTTACTTTATTAGTTTAGTTTACTTTACTCTAGTTACTACTTTATATTACTTTTACTTACATGAAACCTTGTGTTTGGCAACCATATGGTGGAGTTGGGGACACAAGGATTTATTTTATTTTGCAGGATTGCTAGAAGAAAAGAGGGAGAGATAACTCTTTACTCCATTCCCCGAGAGTTCGATATAACCCTCGAGTCATCCTCGTTGGAAAAAATACTCCGCTGACACAACACTCTGCACTTGGACTCCCAACGTCATCAAGACATTTTTCTGGCGCCCGTTGTCGGGGAATGGGAAGAGCATCTCGCAACTGCATCTTTTTTGTGTAGTTTTAAGCTCATGAGAAAGTAAGGTGTGGAGTGATACCACTATGGAAATTTATGTGGTTGTCATTTTATAAGTTGTTTGTTAGCTCAACAATGTTATTCTGGAGAAAGCTTTCATTTGATATCATGTTACTGTTGGTATGGATGCCCATCGGTGTGAAATGAAATGAACACTATGGAGTTTTCATATAATGAGAGGGACGTCTGGGCCGCCAACTAAAGCCATGATGAATCATGGTGGAAATTTGCAACATGAGCATTATGTGAGGCCTTTTAATAAAAAGCTATGAAAATAGTAAATAAAAGAAAGTGCTCAGGTGATTCATTTGTCTGTTATCTTGTGAAAACAAGAACTCCAAAAAGGCATTTCCTACCAAGGGGCAAGAGGTACCACAGTTGACGCTCTAGAGGACATTATGTGTTTACGATGACAGGCTTAAAGTGTCCTAATTATCTAGCATGAGGTGTGGGTCCTCATGGTGAAGGTGCAGGAGACATTCAACTTGTAGGATGTCAAGTACATAAACCATAGAATCTCTAAAACAAAGTAATACTTGGAACTCCATCCTTATGAGTACCGTTGACATGAACTACGTATCTCAAAATATTATTTTATGCTCTTAACTATCTTTTACTTTATTGGAGGTCTAGCACATATGTTCCCTACTTACTTTCTGTTATCCAAGAGTCAAAAGAATCAAAATAAGAGTATCCAAGGAAAATAAGAAAATAAACAAAAGAGTCTTCCATTAAATTCTATAGGTTCATCGAAGCATGCTTTATGGTCTATAAAACTTTTCATTTGTTTGAACACAAGACAAATTATTATTAAGCATGTTTTGTAGATTGTAAAAGATATCACTTTATAGCTCACTTTCTTATTGTTATTCTTTAAGGATTGAACCTTGTGAACTTTGCGTGATAATGAATAGAAGCATAGCAACAAACTCCAAAGTTCATGCTAGTTCTATCACCTTTATGCTCGAGGACAAGCATAGGTTAAACTTGGGGATGTTGATGCATGTCTGGTCAAAGATTTCCTCAAGGACTAGAGGACAAGGATGAGCGAAGCAAATCAGCTTTAATCGAAGTTCTCAAGCCAAAGCAGAAGGTGACGTAAAAGGTACCAGACGAGGTCATCTCTTCCTGATTAAAGACAAGGCCGGTGTCATCAAGGCCAAAGAAGCTTTATAAAGTAGCTTAGCTCATCAAAGGTGCCATTAGGGTTTCTTCCCTTGTAAGCCACCCTCTCCCCTATATAAGGAGAGGGAGCACACCCCTACGCGGGAGGACTCATGGGTAGACGATCGGATCTAGAGAGAAGTTAGGCTGTTCATCAACAGATAGGAGGAGACTTGTACTGTACATCTTCTACCTCTGGCCAAGGGCCAAGTTAAGGAATAAACACCGGTTTCTTTCCAAACTCCTTCTCCCTGTTAACCAAACCCTCTCCCGAATCCTCTAGCGCACATTCGGCCCCAACTTAAGCCATCCCATGGCATCTGTCTGTTCACCACGACGACAGTTGGCGCCCACCATGCGGCCAGCAGCTGCGCTTGCTGGAGTTCACATTCGGGCGGGCCTCCTCACCATCTCCGGCGAGCGCGTGGTGTCTGGGCTCGTCCAGCGCCTCGGCTCGTTGGATTTCATCAACGACAACACTGGCTGCTTCGCCAACGGCGGACGTTTCCCGCAGAACGGCCGCATCATCGAGTTCGGTAGCCACCGCGTCTACCTCGGCACCGTTCCGGAGCGCCAGTACCTCTCGCCGGTGCTGGTGGCGCCGGACCCGCCAAGGTCATCTACTGCTCGCGGGCTGCGCACTAGCTGCGCCGCCGGCAGCGTGGAGGTCTTGATGGCTGGCGTGGGTGACGCCGGCAAAGAAGCTGCCGTGGAGGGTGATACGTCCCAAACGTATCTATAATTTCTTATGTTCCATGCTACTTTTATGATGATACTCACATGTTTTATACACATTATATGACATTATTATGCATTTTCCGGCACTAACCTATTGACGAGATGCCGAAGAGCCGATTCTTTGTTTTCTGCTGTTCTTGGTTTCAGAAATCCTAGTAAGAAAATATTCTCGGAATTGGACGAAATCAACGCCCAGGGTCCTATTTTTCCACGAAGCTTCCAGAAGACCGAAAAGATCACGAAGTGGGGCCACGAGGCGACGACACGCCAGGGCGGCGCGGCCTGGGCCCTGGCCGCGCGGCCCTGTTGTGTGGGTCCCTCGTGACCCTCCCGACTCTGCCCTTCCGCCTACTTAAAGCCTTCGTTGCGAAACCCCCAGTACCGAGAGCCACGATACGGAAAACCTTCCAGAGACGCCGCCGCCAATCCCATCTCGGGGGATTCAGGAGATCGCCTCCGGCACTCTGCCGGAGAGGGGAATCATCTCCCGGAGGTCTCTTCATCACCATGATATCCTCCGGATCGATGTGTGAGTAGTCCACCCCTGGACTATGGGTCCATAGCAGTAGCTAGATGGTTGTCTTCTCCTCACTGTGCTATCATGTTAGATCTTGTGAGCTGCCTATCATGATCAAGATCATCTATTTGTAATGCTACATGTTGTGTTTGTTGGGATCCGATGAATATTGAATACTATGTCAAGTTGATTATCAATCTATCATATATGTTATTTATGTTCTTGCATGCTCTCCGTTGCTAGTAGAGGCTCTGGCCAAGTTGATACTTGTGACTCCAAGAGGGAGTATTTATGCTCGATAGTGGGTTCATGCCTCCATTAAATCTGGGACAGTGACAGAAAAGTTCTAAGGTTGTGGATGTGTTGTTGCCACTAGGGATAAAACATCGATGCTTTGTCTAAGGATATTTGTGTTGATTACATTACGCACCACACTTAATGCAATTGTCTGTTGTTTGCAACTTAATACTGGAGGGGGTTCGGATGATAACTTGAAGGTGGACTTTTTAGGCATAGATGCATGCTGGATAGCGGTCTATGTACTTTGTCGTAATGCCCTGATTAAATCTCATTGTACTCATCATGATATATGTATGTGCATTGTTATGCCTTCTTTATTTGTCAATTGCCCAACTGTAATTTGTTCACCCAACATCTGTTTATCTTATGGGAGAGACACCACTAGTGAACTGTGGACCCCGGTCCTATTCTTTACATCCGAAATACAATCTACTGCAATTGTTCTTTACTCGTTCTTCGCAAACAATCATCATCATCCACACTATACATCTAATCCTTTGTTTACAGCAAGCCGGTGAGATTGACAACCTCACTCGTTACGTTGGGGCAAAGTTCCGTGATTGTGTTGTGCAGGTTCCACGTTGGCGCCGGAATCCCTGGTGTTGCGCCGCACTACACTCCGCCGCCATCAACCTTCAACGTGCTTCTTGGCTCCTACTGGTTCGATAAACCTTGGTTTCTTTCTGAGGGAAAACTTGCTACTGTACACATCACACCTTCCTCTTAGGGTTCCCAACGGACGTGTCGACTGCACGCATCAAGCTCTTTTTCTAACGCCGTTGCCGGGGAGATCAAGACACGCTGCAAGGGGAGTCTCCCACTACCAATCTCTTTACTTTGTTTTTGTCTTGCTTTATTTTATTTACTACTTTGTTTGGTGCACTTAAAACAAAACACACAAAAATTAGTTGCTAGTTTTACTTTATTTACTGTCTTGTTCTCTATATCAAAAACACAAAAAAATTAGTTACTTGCATTTACTTTATCTAGTTTGTTTTATTTACTATTGCTAAAATGGGTACTGTTGAGAATACTAAGTTGTGTGACTTCACTAGCACAAATAATAATGATTTCTTATGCACACCTATTCCTCCACCTGCTACTACAACAGAATTCTTTGAAATTAAACCTCTTTTACTGAATCTTGTTATGAGAGAGCAATTTTCTGGTGTTAGTTCTGATGATGCTGCTGCCCATCTTAATAATTTTGTTGAACTATGTGAAATGCAAAAGTATAAGGATGTAGATGGTGACATTATAAAATCAAAATTGTTTCCTTTCTCCTTAAGAGGAAGAGCTAAAGATTGGTTGCTATCTCTGCCTAGAAATAGTATTGATTCGTGGACTAAATGTAAGGATGCTTTTATTGGTAGATATTATCCTCCCGCTAAAATTATATCTTTGAGAAGTAGCATAATGAATTTTAAGCAATTAGATAATGAACATGTTGCTCAAGCATGGGAGAGAATGAAATCTTTGGTAAAGAATTGCCCAACCCATGGACTAACTACTTGGATGATCATCCAAACCTTTTATGCAGGATTGAATTTTTCTTCGCGGAACCTATTGGATTCAGCTGCTGGAGGTACCTTTATGTCCATCACTTTGGGGGCGGCAATAAAGCTTCTTGATGATATGATGATAAATTACTCTGAATGGCACACGGAAAGAGCTCCACAAGGTAAGAAGGTAAATTCTGTTGAAGAAACCTCCTCCTTAAATGATAAGATTGATGCTATTATGTCTATGCTTGTGAATGGTAGATCTAATTTTGATCCTAATAATGTTCCTTTAGCTTCATTCGTTGCCCAAGAAGAACATGTTGATGTGAATTTCATTAAAAATAATAATTTCAACAACAGTGCTTATAGGAATAATTCTGGTAACAACTATAGGCCATATCCTTCTGCTATGGTAATAGTTATGGTAATTTTTATGGGAATTCTTACAACAATAATAGGAGTGTACCACCTGGTCTTGAAGCCATGCTTAAAGAATTTATTAGTACACAAACTGCTTTTAACAAATCTGTTGAAGAAAAGCTTGATAAAATTGATATTCTTGCTTCTAAGGTTGATAGACTTGCCTCTGATGTTGATCTTTTAAAATTGAAAGTTATGCCTAATAAGGATATTGATAATAAAATTGTTACTACAGCAAATGCCATCCAAGTTAGAATTAATGAGAATATAAGATTGATGGCTGAATTGCATGCTAGGTGGGAAAGAGAAGAAAATGAAAAACTAGCTAAAGAGAATAATGTAGCTAAAGTTTGGACTATTACCACCACTAGTAATGTTAATGATTCACATGTTGATACATCTCCTACTATCAATGGTAAAATAATTGGTATTGGCAATGTTTCTACTCCTAGTGCAAAGCGTGCAAAATTACCTGAAACTGCTAAAACTGCTGAATTTTTTTAAAATATTGGGGACAATGATCGCATTGCTGTAGATCATAATGGTTTAGACTTTGATGATTGTCACATCTCTGAAGTTATAAAGTTCTTGCAAAAGCTTGCTAAAAGTCCTAATGCTAGTGCTATAAATTTGGCCTTTACAAAACATATTACAAATGCTCTCATAAAAGCTAGAGAAGAGAAACTAAAACTTGAAACCTCTATTCCTAGGAAGTTAGAAGATGGTTGGGAACCCATCATTAAGATGACGGTCAATGATTTTGATTGTAATGCTTTATGTGATCTTGGTGCAAGTATTTCTGTTATGCCTAAGAAAATCTATGATATGCTTGACTTGCCACCATTGAAAAATTGTTATTTGGATGTTAATCTTGTTGATAATGCTATAAAGAAACCTTTGGGGAGGATTGATAATGGTCATATTATGGTTAAAAATAACCTTGTCCCCGTTGATTTTGTTGTCTTGGATATTGAATGCAATGCATCTTGTCCCATCATATTGGGAAGACCTTTTCTTCGAACTGTTGATGCTACCATTGATATGAAGGAAGGGAATATTAAATATCAATTTCCTCTCAAGAAAGGTATGGAACACTTCCCTAGAAAGAGAATGAAGTTACCTTATGATTCTATTATGAGAACAAATTATGATGTTGATGCTTCATCTCTTGACAATATTTGATTCACACTTTCTGCGCCTAGCTGAAAGACGTTAAAGAAAAGCGCTTATGGGAGACAACCCATTATTTTACTTCTGCACTTTATTTTATATTGAGTCTTGGAAGTTGTTACTACTGTAGCAACCTCTCCTTATCTTTATTTTATTGCATTGTTGTGCCAAGTAAAGTCTTTGATAGTAAAGCCAATACTAGATTTGGATTGCTGCGCAGAAACAGATTTCTTGCTGTCACGAATTTCGATATGCCTCTCTGTAGGTAACTCATAAAAATCTGCCAATTTACGTGCGTGATCCACAGATATGTACGCAACTTTCATTCAATTTGGGCATTTTCATCTGAGCAAGTCTGGTACCACTTTAAAATTCATCTTTACGAACTGTTCTGTTTTGACAGATTCTGCCTTTTATTTCGCATTGCCTGTTTTGCTATATGTGATGGATTTCTTTGTTCCATTAACTTTCAGTAACTTTGTGCAATGTCCAGAAGTGTTAAGAATGATTATGTCACCTCTGAATATATGAATTATGCACTGACCCTCTAATGAGTTTGTTTCGAGTTTGGTGTGGAGGAAGTTTTCAAGGGTCAAGAGAGGAGGATGATACAATATGATCAAGAAGAGTGAAAAGTCAAAGCTTGGGGATGCCCCCGTGGTTCATCCCTGCATATTTTAAGAAGACCCAAGCGTCTAAGCTTGGGGATTCCCAAGGCATCCCTTCTTCATCGACAACTTATCAGGTCACCTCTAGTGAAACTATATTTTTATTCCGTCACATCTTATGTGCTTTACTTGGAGCGTCCATTTATTTTTGTTTTTGTTTTTGTTTGAATAAGATCGGATCCTAGCATTCTTTGTTTGGGAGAGAGACACGCTCTGCTGTTTCGTATGAACAAATATGTTCTTAGCTTTATCTTTAATGTTCATTGCGAAAGTTGGACTATTTCATTCATTGTTATATGGTTGGAAACGAAAAATGCCGCATGTGGTAAATGGTTTAATGTCTTGAATAATGTGATACTTGGCAATTGTTGTGCTCATATAGATCATGTTTAAGCTCTTGCATCATGTACCTTGTACCCATTAATGAATAACTACATAGAGCTTGTTAAAATTTGGTTTGCATGATTGATCTCTAGAGTCTAGATATTTTCCGGTTGAGGTGTTTGAACAACAAGGAGACAATGTAAAGTCTTATAATAGTTACAATATGTTCATATGTGAGCTTTGCTGCACCTTTTATACTTGAGTTTGCTTCAAACAACCTTGCTAGCCTAGCCTTGTATTGAGAGGAATTCTTCTCGTGCATCCAAATCCTTGAGCCAATAACTATGCCATTTGTGTCCACCATACCTACCTACCACATGGTATTTCTCCGCCATTCCAAAGTACATTACTTGAGTGCTACCTTTAAAATTTCTATTCTTTGCCTTTGCAATATATAGCTCATGGGACAAATAGCCTTAAAAACTATCGTGGTGAAGAATATGTACTTATGTGTCTTATTTCTTAATAAGTTGCTTGTTGAGCGGTAACCATGTTTCTGGGGACGCCATCAACTCTTTCACCTTTGTTGAATATCATGTGAGTTGCTATGCATGTTCGTCTTGTCTGAAGTAAGGGCGATTTTCATGATCAAATGGTTTGAGTATGCATACTGTTAGAGAAGAACATTGGGCCGCTAACTAAAGCCATGATTCATGGTGGAAGTTTCAGTGTGGACAACTAATCCTCAATCTCTTATGAGAAAAATTAACTGTTGTTGAATGCTTATGCGTTAAAGAGGAGTCCATTATCTGTTGTCTATGTTGTCCCGGTATGGATGTCTAAGTTGAGAATAATCAAAAGCGAGAAATCCAATGCGAGCTTTCTCCTTAGACCTTTGTACAGGCGGCATAGAGGTACCCCTTTGTGACACTTGGTTGAAACATATGCTATGCAATGATAATCCGTGTTAATCCAAGCTAATTAGGACAAGGTGCGAGCACTATTGGTATACTATGCATGAGGCTTGCAACTTATAAGATATCTTATACATAACACATATGCTTTATTACTACCGTTGACAAAATTGTTTCTTGTTTTCAAAATGAAAAGCTCTAGCACAAAAATAGTAATCCATGCTTCCCTCTGCGAAGGGCCTATCTTTTACTTTATTGTTGAGTCAGTTTGCCTATTCTTTCTATCCCAGAAGCAAACACTTGTGTCAACTGTGTGCATTGATTCTTACATGTTTACCTATTGCACTTGTTATATTACTTTGTGTTGACAATTATCCATGAGATAAATATGTTGAAGTTGAAAGCAACCGCTGAAACTTTTATCTTCCTTTGTGTTGCTTCAATGCCTTTACTTTGAATTTATTGCTTTATGAGTAACTCTTATGCAAGTCTTATTGATGCTTGTCTTGAAAGTATTATTCATGAAAAGTCTTTGCTATATGATTCATTTGTTTACTCATTATCTTCATCATTGCTTCGAATCGCTGCATTCATCTCATATGCTTTACAATAGTATGATCAAGATTATGATAGCATGTCACTTCAGAAATTATCTTTGTTATCGTTTACCTACTCTAGGGCGAGTAGGAACTAAGCTTGGGGATGCTTGATACGTCCCAAACGTATCTATAATTTCTTATGTTCCATGCTACTTTTATGATGATACTCACATGTTTTATACACATTATATGACATTATTATGCATTTTACGGCACTAACCTATTGACGAGATGCCGAAGAGCCAGTTGCTGTTTTCTGCTGTTTTTGGTTTCAGAAATCCTAGTAAGGAAATATTCTCGGAATTGGACGAAATCAATGCCCAGGGTCCTATTTTTCCACGAAGCTTCCAGAAGACCGAAAGGATCACGAAGTGGGGCCACGAGGCGACGACACGCCAGGGCGGCGCGGCCTGGGCCCTGGCCGCGCGTGACAAGGGATTAACTTGTCAATGCCTACGGATTGTAGACTAGGATTTAGTTAGATGTAGAGGGCAAGTAGATCTCGAAGGTTTCAGCCGAAAAGTACTCGACGAATATGAAACTAGGGTTGTGTTGACAGTAAATTCGATCCTCTCTTTGTCCCTCGACTCCCCTTATATAGGAGGCGGAGCCGAGGGATTCGTACTACACACGTTTACAGAGTCCGGGAGGGTTTCCAACCCATCCCGCAAGATTACAAACGATGACTCCTATTACAACTCTAGTTTTCCTTAATATCAAATTGGGCTTCCGAATCTTCATATTCTTCGGGTCATGGGCCTTCAGTAAACCCAGGGTACTATCTTCGGCAGGCCCATTGGGGATGCCTATGTCAGTAGCCCCCGAGATTTTGCTTGAATCGCAGAGTCAGGGAAAATCTCCACCTTTATATTTATTCGACAGCTTTAATCTTTTCTATATTTCTTCATATGAATTTCTATATTGTACAGGGATAATGGTAATTGGGGCTAGTTCATCTGACGGATCAGGTACTAGTTAACTGCTCTAGTGGCAATCCGCAAAAACCTACTTCAAGATCACGTCCCCGGACATGATCTCGGGATACTGGTGTAAACTTCGACGAGTGCCGCTTAAGGTCTTACCATTCTGTCGAGTCCCGGTTATATTTATCGGGTACCTAACGCGTCCGTTAGGATTTTTCTTCGTATCCGTTGATACGGATAAAAGTAGCAAACCGACATCAGAGACGGCGCCACGCCACTCAGAACGGATCTGGGGTCTTACCTTCGCAAAGTTTTGCGGCATTCAGAAATTGTTCGCAACTTTGGCGTTCTGAGAATATATTGTCGAGTGCTTATTCGGCTGTTGGAACAACGGATGACTTATATTGCTTTCCCGATGGGAGTATATGTAGAGTTACTTATAACTCGAAATATACTCTCTTGTTCTTCTATCTTTCTCTCTCTCTCTTTTTTTTTAATTTCATCGGGCACGCGAACAGCGTTCCCGATGGGAGTAGCCCCCGAGGCTACAGCCAAGGACTTGTGCTTGGGTGTAGGCTCCACGCCTTATGCCGCTATATTTTTTCTCTCCCGAAACTTCCAAATCTCTCGGGTGCGCGAACAGCGCTCCCGATGGGAGTAGCCCCCGAGGCTATGAGCAAATATTTGTATTTGATCATAGGCTCTCACCATTTCTATTTTGTCTTTCTTGATCTTTTCATTTTTCCGAAGTAGCCCCCGAGTATTTGATCAAAGGCTCTCCAGTATTTTTCCTTGTCGCCTTTTTATGAAGCTATTGAGTCGATTCTTTCTCCCGCTAAGTGACGTTACTGCTGACGATAGCCACGATTGTAAGTCCTGAAATTGCGAGAAGTCCTCTCCCGCTGCCTTGCGGGCCCAAATTATCCATTATCTTGACACGTCGTGCAAGTGGGGGACACACGACCTCCGCTTTTCCTGGCGCACGCACTGTAACTTCTCCAGAATTAAATTACTTTTTTACCCCTGTTCCACGTGGCCATCATCTGCCGCACACTTTTTCCATCCAACGGTACGCCGCTTGGCCGCACCTCTATATATAAGATCCCCTTCTTCTTCCTCGAGCACCTCCGCTCGCGCCGTTCTCCTGCTCTCCTCTGCCAAAACTCCTCTTGCGCCCCACAACTCCCTGAGCTCATCTTCTCCCTAGCTGCATTCCCGCGCCATTGTTGATGCCACCGCGTAGATTGACCAGACACAGCACGCCAGAATCGACGATGGCTTCCGTGGATCTGGGAAGCGCCGAGTGGGAGAGATCCAAAATCTCCACTCAAGACATCAACCTCCTGAAGAAACTGGGGATCAGCAAGAAGCCCAAAGCACTGTGCTTCCCCAGCGAAGAAAGCTATCCAACGCCTCCAATGGAGTATCGGGTTAGTTTTGTCGACCACCTCATCCGCGGCCTTTCTGCCCCCATTCATCCTTTCCTTCGAGGATTGCTTTTCGTTTACGGTCTCCAACTTGATCATCTCACGCCCAATTCCATCCTCCATATTTCCATTTTCATCACCCTCTGTGAGGCCTTCCTTGGCGTCCAGCCCAACTGGGCGCTATGGAAGTGCATTTTCTTTTGTCGCCGCAATGGCTCTCCCAATATCGCCTATAATGTAGGCGGTGTTGTTATCTGCGTTCGCCCCGATGTCGAGTATTTCAACGTCAAATTCCCCGACTCAGTTCAAGGGTGGCGCAAGAAGTGGCTGTACATCCATGAAGAGAACCATGGATGTGCTGAAGACAATATTCCTCCTTTTGACGGTGCCGAGAAAATCTATCGCCGCCGCTCCTGGGATGCAGAGGCTACCGAGGAAGAAAGGGCGGCGACAGAGGTATTGATGACTCGCATCCACAAGTTGCAAAATACTCGCGGCAAAGAGCTATCAGGTATCCAAATCACAGCCTATTTCCTTAGAATTAGAGTGCAGCCTCTTCAGGCTCGCAAATACCCTCTCTGGAAGTACGCTGGCGACAAAGATGCGGATCGGTTGTCGGTGAATTTAGAGGTCAAGGATTTAGAGAAACTTGTCCGAAAAATCTCCTCCCTCAGCAAAAAAGATCCTGTCCCTTCTTCTTGTCGCGTAAAACCATACAGCGCCACCAATGCGCTCCCCGAGGTAATCCTTTTGTCGACTTTACTCATTTTGATTTGCCATCCTCTGCATCTCTCTTTTGTTGACATCTTCCCTTGTTTTCATATAGAATCATCCGGATCGTGTCTCACTTCCTCCTCTTCCTGAAGGTGGGGAAGTCGAAGAACGTGCTGTTGTCAATGAAGACAACCAAGATGCTCCTGTCCCTGATAGTGAACCCGCAGGTTCTCGAAAATCTGCGGGTTCTTCTGAAAAGGAAGCTGAATCGGAGGGTACCACGTCGGCACAGTCTCCTCGTCCTGCTGTTTCTCCAAGGAACAAAAGGAAAAGGACTGATGTCGAAGATTCCGGCACCTCCAAAACCGAAGAAGCTGCTCCTTCACGTCAGAAGGCAGCTTTTGATCCATATCTTGAGGCCCTCATCAGCTCGTAAGTCACCTTTCATTTCCCCTTATTTTTGTACTTGAAGATTTTTGTCTATTTTGCTTTTTATGCTGCCGACGTTTAATCGCAGTGGTGACGAGGAGGAAATACCAGCTTTTGATGTGGCTGCTCGAACGAGTACGTCGCATACTCTGGTTGTTTCTGAGACGCCAGTTGAAGGAGAGGAATCCTCGCCTCCTCAACAAAACGTCGATGCTCCTACTCCTCCTGCAAGCCCTCTCGTCCCTTCACCAAAAAGGACAAGGGTTGAAACAATCACGGAGCCTACCCTGCAATTGGGTAGCTCCTCGAATCCTCTTTTGGACGATGTAAGTTACTAATTTCTTTTTTTGTCATTGTCTATATTTTCTCTATTTGCTCCTTTCTGCCGTCATGTTTTTTCTCATACCTATGCTTTCTTTCTTTTTCCTTTTTTGTCAGCCCATGATCAAAGAACTTATTCGCATCGGTGCCCAATTCATTGGGTATCGCGAGTACGCCAGCAAGACCGAAGGTAATGACTCCCTGCTTGCTTTTGTTCATGGCTTCTTGCTCCTGTTTTATCGATATTTTGACTATTTTTGACTATTTTGGCAGAAAAATTTGCGGAGGCTAACAAACTCGCCGAAGCGCTTGCTCAGAAACTAGAGCAAAGTGAGGCGGCTCGCAAGAAGGCCAAACTTGATGCTGGCAAAGCTAAAGCAGAGGCTGATAAGGCCAAGGCAGAAGCTGCTGGTGTCGAAGATCTGCAGAAAAGGCTTGATGATGCCGAAACTTGTTTGAACGAGCACAAAGCCGCGCAGGCTGCTCGTGAAAAAGCGATCATCAAGCGCTTGAACTCGCAGAATCGGCGCTTTGTCAGTAAGTTTTTTGATCTACTCTGTCTTTTTTAACCTTGCTTTTCTTTGCTTGCCTGTCGATAAATATAGATTTTCTTCGACAGGTAAAACAAACCAAGAATTTGAGCTTGAAGATCCCGACAACGATCCTCTTCTTGACGCACTTTCTGTTCTTGAGTTTCATGGGACAGAAACTCGTGAAGGTATTGAACAGGCTAACGCAGGATTGTCACGGCTGTTCCCTTACTTCTTCCCGAAGAAAACGGAACCCAAGACTTTCCTTGCACTTGCCAAGGACTTCAATCCACCAGAAGATCTTGGGCTGAAGATGCGCCAAGAAAATATGAAGATTGCTGTCGAAAGCACTATCACCTTGGTTGCTGACAGCCAGCAAACTATCGACTGGACGAAAGTAGGCGACACAGAAGAGATGGATATCACAAAATGGCGATCGCTGATCAGGGCGGCAAAGCCTAACACGAAGAAAATCCTGGCCTATCTCGGAATCAAGCCATCTTCGACTCCTAGCTCATCGAAGCCGGAGGTCTAGCTGAATGCCTCTTCTTTTTTATTTTTTTTATTTTTCCTTCTTCTTTTGCCGTTGTCGCCATAGTAGCTTTGGCGACAATGTTCGCAATAGCCCATCTGAAGAACTTCTCCTGTAATATCTATGTAAATTTTTCTGAAGATCAATGAAATTCTAGTTTGCACTATCATTGATCCTGAGACTTTCTTTTCCAGCTGATATTTGATAACTACTCCGCAAATCCTTGTTTTGCCGATACTTCGCCTGCTTCTTCTTTCTCGAAGAGAGCCCGTGTCGAAGATAATCTTATCGAAGGTTCTTCAAGTAAACATTTGTCGCAAGATTTACAAGATCTTCGCAAACAACTTCAATCCATGAAGAAACAAACTCTGGCGATGATGGAGCAATCTCGAAAAGCATCCGAGAGAGAGAAAATTGCTCTTCAACAGGCGAAAGAAGCCATAGCTGCTAAGGACACTGCTATTTCGGAAGCTGAGAAAGCAGCGACTCGAGAAAATAGTATGCTCGAGCTGATGATTGAAGCTAGTGTGGATATGTTAGGTATGTTTTTCCAATTTAACACTGCTTCTGCTTTTTGCTGTATCTCCCCTGAAGTTTCTTGCTCGTCGCTTAATAGGTTCGGTTCTTGATACCGCTGCTCGAAGATGAGAGAGTGAATGTGAGAACGAACCTCCTCGTCAATCTTTCACTTAACCATGGCTGTCTTTTTCGGGCCACTCCCGAGCGAACCCAACAGATTGTCGGGTTTCAAGATCGCGCTTGTCGGGTTCGTGAATTTCTTAACTTCGCACGAGAACCTTGACCCTTGTTTACAAGACTTTGTTTCCTCGAGACGAGGCTCCCGAAACTCTACTTGGACTGATGGAGAAATTCGAGAGATGCCCCCGTATTCATAACTTTGTGCGGGCTCAGTTAACTGCTGGAGCAAGATTCGCCATGATCATGATACATATTTGCCATCCTAAGTTGGACCTGACGACGATTGTCGCTGACTGCTTGGCCAAGAAATCGCGGCGAAAAAATAACATTGTTTCAATCAATGAGATGGTGACTCCTGTGGCTGAGGCGATGATGGATGAACTTCTTCGGATGGATTCAAAATTCTTCGTCAAGGGGGCCTATGCTGAGCACAAGACAGCCAAAGGTTTATCCATAGATAGTATATTGGGCCTTAACTAAATTGTACTTATACTGTGAGAAGCTATGTCTATATTTTTGTCGAACTCTTTTGTATATTGTGAAGTGTAGTCTATATTGTGAAGCCCCCGAGCCTTTGACTGGAGCTTGTACTATTGAAGATTTTTCTTTATTGCGAGAATACATATATTTTGCTATCCATGGGTTATGAACCCCCGAGTGTCTTGGTGATGACGTTCTATATTTTTATTGCGAGGTTTTCAGACCAAAGCAATAGAATTTTGATGAGTATACTATATTTATTGCTGTGAGCTCCTGATTTGTCTATTTGGCGAGGTATTTTTGTACCAAGGCGAAATATTTCTTGCACATTGGATTTATCTATGTTGTGTATGTGCTGTAACTTCGAGGCATAAGCCCCCGAGTATGTCGACGAAAAGATGTGTATCTCATCACTATATTTTATTATATTGCAGCACCGCGAGCCCGCCTCATTAAAAACCTTTCCAGCCCCACTCGGTGCCCTGAAAAGGAAAAGAGTGCGTCTGAAAACTTGCGGGCGTTTCAGTACAATGTATTTTTACAAAGGACTATATTTCGACTCTAGGCGTAGAAACACCTGAGCTGCGCCACGTTCCAGGGGTTTTTCTCGGGAACCCCTGTCTTCTTGTCCTTGATTCTGTACGCTCCTCCTTCAATTACTTCTGTGACGACGTAAGGGCCCAGCCATGGTGACTCGAGCTTTTCAGTACTTTGCTGATTGAGCCGTAAGACCAAATCTCCCACGTGGAAAGATCTTGGGCGCAACCGTCGACTGTGGTAGTTTTTCAGGTCCTGTTGGTACTTGGTGACTCGTGAGAGCACTTCATCCCGAGCTTCATCGAGTGCATCTACGTCGTCCTCTAGAGCTCTTCTTGAAGTTTCTTCGTCATACTCTGTGACTCTTGGAGAGTCATGCTCTATTTCGATCGGTAATACTGCTTCAGCTCCATGGACTAAAAAGAACGGAGTTTCTTGCGTCGCCGTATTTGGTGTTGTTCGAATACTCCACAAAACACTTGGCAATTCTTCTGGCCAGGTATGCCGAGATTTTTCAAGTGGTCCTAGCAGACGCTTTTTAATGCCGTTGCAGATGATGCCATTGGCTTTCTCGACTTGGCCATTGGTTTGCGGGTGCCCAACTGACGCGAAGTGCAGTTTGATGCCTACTTCTGCGCAGTATGCCTTGAATTCTTTGGACGTGAAGTTACTGCCGTTGTCTGTGACAATGCTGTGAGCTACTCCAAACCGAAAAATGATGCTCTTCACGAATTTTATGGCTGACGCTGCGTCTGGCGAATTTATCGGCTTCGCTTCTATCCATTTGGTAAATTTATCGACAACAACCAACATGTACTCGTATCCTCCTGGCGAAGCTTTGTGTAACTTGCCTACCATATCAAGTCCCCATTGGGCAAAGGGCCAAGACAATGGTATTGGCATCAGCTCTGCTGCTGGGGAGTGTGGTTTTGCGGCGAATCTTTGGCACGCGTCGCAGGTTCGTACTATCTCTTTTGCATCCTCGATTGTTGTTAACCAGTAAAATCCAGCCCGAAAAGCCTTTGCTGCAATAGCTCGACTGCTCGCGTGGTGACCACATATTCCTTCGTGTATATCCTTTAAGATTATTCTTCCTTCTTCGGGTGTAACACACCTTTGCAGCACTCCCGAAATGATGGGCTTGTATAACTCCCCTTTGACCACTGTGAAGGCTTTGGATCGTCGAATAACTCGTCTTGCTTCAATTGGGTCGTCAGGTATTTCTTTCCGTAGGATATACGATATGTATGCTTGCATCCATGGAATTTCTACCATCATCACCAGCTCCTGATCCTCTTCTTCATCTCGAACATCTTTGTGAGGCGCCGAAGTTTTCTCCTCCTTCGTCTTCTTCTGCGCCTTTGTCTTTGTAGATCTTTTAGCTATTTCTTCCCAAAACACCCCTGGCGGGATTGGGAGGCACTGTGACCCGATATTTGCGAGAACGTCGGCTTCATCATTGCTCAGCCTACTAATGTGATTTACTTCGCATCCATCGAACATCTTCTCAAGCTCGTTGTACACCTCCTTGTATGCCACCATGCTGTCATTGACTACGTCACATTGGTTCATAACTTGTTGTGCTACCAATTGTGAGTCGCCAAAGATTTTTAGTCGAGTCGCGCCGCAGGCTTTCGCCATCTTCATCCCATGTATAAGGGCTTCATATTCTACCTCATTATTAGATGCGTTTGGGAACGTCATCCACAGGACGTACTTCAACTTGTCGCCTTCAGGTGATATGAGTATCACCCCTGCTCCAGCTCCTTCTAACCATTTGGACCCGTCGAAGTTCATAGTCCAGGTTCTCGATAAATCCGGAGGTCCTGTGTTTTGCAACTCCGTCCATTCTGCGATGAAGTCTGGTAAAATTTGCGACTTTATTGCCTTTCTCTTTTCATACGTGATGTCCCGAGGAGAAAGTTCTATTCCCCAAAGGGAGACACGGCCTGTAGCTTCTGGATTGTTGAGTATGTTGGATAAAGGCGCCTCATTGACCACTATTATCGGATGCGTCGAAAAATAGTGCCGCAATTTTCTTGCGGTTGTGAATACTCCATATGCTAGCTTTTGGTACTGCGGGTACCTCTGTTTTGAAGGCGATAATACTTCACTAATGAAATATACTGGCCTCTGGCACGCCATGGAGTTTTCCTTCTTCTTCTCGTTCGACAACTAGCGCCGTGCTGACCACCCGAGGCGTAGCCGCTATGTACGACGAGGAGAGGTTCCTTTTCTCTTGGCGCCACCAAGATCGGTGGTGTCGAGATTGCCCCTTTAAGATCCTCGAAAGCTCTGTCCGCTTCTTCGTTCCACCGGAACTTGTCTCCTTGTTTAATGAGGGCGTAGAATGGTAACGCCTTTTCTCCCAGCCTGGCGACGAATCTGCTTAAAGCTGCGACTCGCCCCGTTAGCTGTTGTATTTCTTTCAACTTTGTTGGCTTCCTCATTGTTATGATAGCTTGGATTTTTTCGGGATTAGCTTCGATCCCTCTTGCTGATACTAGGAACCCGAGAAGTTCTCCTACAGGGACGCCGAAAGAACACTTCGTCGGATTAAGTTTGAGGCAAAACTTGTCGAGGTTGTCGAAGGTTTCCTTCAAGTCCTCGATTAATGTTGCCCCCTTTTTTGATGTGATGACGACGTCGTTGATGTATACTTGTACATTTTTCCCAATCTGTGTTGCTAAGAACTTCTGCATCATTCATTGATATGTTGCTCCCGCGTTTTTCAACCCGAAAGGCATTGTTTTGTAACAAAATACGCCATACGGTGTGATGAACGCTGTTTTGGCTTCGTCGTCTTCTTTTAATCTGATATGGTTGTATCCAGAATATGCGTCTAAGAAGGAAAGACGTTCACATTCTGCCGTGAAGTCGATAATTTGATCGATCCTTGGGAGGGGAAAGTGATCCTTTGGACAATGTTTATTGAGGCACGTAAAGTCGACACACATGCGAAGGACTTTCGTGTTTTTCTTCGGCACCATCATCGGGTTAGCTACCCAAGTGGCCTCGGTAGATATCTCTTTGATGAAACCAGCTTCTCTTAGTCGATTAATTTCTGACAGCATGGCTTTGCGGTTTGGTTCCGAAAAACGCCGCAACGGTTGTTTGATTGGTCTCGCTATTGGATCCAAGTTTAGGTGGTGCTCGGCAAGTTCCCTGGGTACTCCTGGCATGTCGGCTGGACACCATGCGAAGATTTTCCAGTGCTCACGGAGGAACTCGACGAGCGCGCTTTCCTATGCGAGGTCCATGTTTGCCGCAATGGACGTCGTTTTCTTTGGATCTGTCGGGTGACTCTGTACCTCCTTGGAGTCCTTTGCCGTACTAAAGGTTGCCTCTTTATTAGGTCTCCCTACATCTGGTAGCACATCGTAATCAGTCGTGAGCCTCGACTCCATGTATTCTGCTTGCATCCCGAAAGTTTCTGACAGTCGATGAAAATCCTTGTCACATTTGTCGGCTAGTGCGAAACTTCCTTTGACTGTAATTGGTCCCTTAGGTCCAGGTAACCTCCACAACAAGTATGTGTAATGTGGTACTGCCATAAACCTAGCATATGCTGGCCGTCCCAACAGGGCGTGATATTGCGACGGGAAATCCACGACTTCAAATTCCAGCTTCTCGATCCTGTAATTTTCTCGGGTGCCGAACTGAACGTCGAGATTGATCTTCCCCAGCGGATAACTTGGCTTCTCCGGTGTGATGCCGTGGAAACGTGTGTCGGTTGGTTTCAGATTTGCGAGGGAAATATTCATCTTCCTTAGCGTATCTGCGTACATAAGGTTTAAACCTCTGCCGCCATCTATAAATACTCGAGATACGTCAAATCCCGCAATTACTGCCGGTAAGATAAGTGCTGACTGCCCTGGTCGAGGAACTTGCTGTGGATGATCAGCTATTGTAAAGCCAATATCTTGCCCAGACCAGTTAAGGTACTTGACTGTTGGTGGTGGCATCTTCTCTGCCATAAACACCTGTCGCGAGATTACTTTCTGAGCTCTATTGGATGGCCTGCCTTTCTGAATCATCGACACCGCTCCGTTAGAGTTAGGATCAACATAGGGCGGTGGAGCAGGTGCTGCCGCTATTCTGAGCTGATGTCAATTTTCATCTGTAATCGCGGGAGGAGGTGGCAAGTGAATCTCACTCCAAGGTCCTTGAGGATTTCTGTGCGCTGCCTGAGCATTTGCATGTCCTGCCCATCTTAACATTGCCTGGAAGTTTCGGCAATCCTTTTGCAAGTGTCCTGACTGTCTTTTTCCATTGCCGTCGAGAAAAAAGTGCATCTGGCACGACCCGTTCATCATATCTTCGGGGGACACAAAAGGTCTCTGGAACCTTGGCCCGGTATTTTGCCTATTGTTTCGGGAGTCATCTCTATTATCGCCTTGCTGTTCGTTGCTCCTCTGGTAATCATCTCTGTTGTTTCCTCCAGTGTTTGCTCGGAAGCCAGCCGAAATTTGCCCAGGAGTATCATAACTCGAGTACTGCCGCGGAAATCATGGCCTACTTTGATAATTTCGGCCGCGGTCCTCCTCTGGTGATCTATGCCGTTTGTTGTGAACGGCATCTTCTCCATCTGCCCATCTGTTTGCAATCTCCATTAATGCGGATACTGTCTTTGGATTGGTCATGCCCAAGTCCTCGACAAAATCTCCTCGCCGAATTCCTACGACAAACGCGTCTATTGCCCTCTCGTCAGATATATTCTCTGCCGAGTTTTTAATGATGTTCCATCTTTGGATATACTTTCTCATTGGTTCGTCTGGCTTTTGTCGACATGACCTCAACTCCTCTAGCGATGCAGGTTTTTTGCAGGTGGAGCGAAAGTTTTTGACGAAAACGTCCTCAAAACTATCCCAGCTGTCGATAGATCCTAGAGGAAGTTTCTTTATCCAGGATCGCGCGGCTCCACTCAGGTGTATCTGAATACTTTGCATAGCTGTTTCTCTGGTCCCCCCTGTGAGCTTCACCGTTTCTAGGTAATCGACTAGCCAATCCTCTGGATCTTGCAGGCCGTCGAATTTCTTGAAACTATCGGGCAATTTGAATCCCGAAGGGACTCGAGTTTTTCGGACTCTCCTTGTGAAGCATGGTAAACCGCACATGTCCTCGTCGTTTATTTCTGGAGAATGCCGATGTTCTCTTCTATTTTGCCGTGCACTGTCCACCCTTGCTTGTGCTGCTGTGTCTCTTGCTCCACTTGTTCCTTCAGGAGCTGCTGCTGCTGTTGCCGCAGGTCGTGGACTATTTTGCCTTGTTGTTCCTTCGGGAGGTGTTGGTGCAAACGCCGTCCCCATGGCTCCAACTCCTGCCATTGCCATGTTGTACAATGCTTCCCTTGGATCTCCTGGAGGTGGCCTTGATGCGAGGATAAAGGCCTGTGTCGCCATATACCCAGCTTCCGGTGTCTTGGGGATGATGTTTCCTCTCGTGTCTATCGACATAAAAGACATGTCGAGGTTTTGAACCAAGTACTCTCTTTCTCCTTCAGGTATGTTTTGTAGCCTTGATCTTGCTCTGTTCCGAGCTTCTCTGTGGCTATCTCCCGAAGTTCCAGATTGTCGACTTAACTCCGCTCTTCGCCTGCTTGAAGCGGAGGCTGCCTCCTTTCTTCTATTTAAAGCAGGCAAGCAGCTGTCTGTTTTTCCAATTCCCTTGCAGCTCATGCGAGCCTATATTGATATGCTTGCAGCTCTGCTGGCGTGGCTGTTGTGGCCATTGGTTCTGAGCCATCCATAGCTCTTGCGGCTCTATCCCATGCTGCTTGCGGGAGTTGAACTCTATCGCGAGGCTCAGGTCCGATGTATTTACTGCCTAGACCTTGTCGCAGATTAGAGGGATCGACGTATGGATTTCCCAGATCGTCAAAAGCCTCAGATGTTTCCTCCTGATCACGACTTGGCTCTCCGATGGCATAAATCTGATGGTATTTTGTATTCAGACCTGTGCTATGTTTGGTGACACCATCATAAAGATTGGCGAAGACCTTGCCCACTGTAGTGGATTTGTCGATGAAATCGAAGCTATCGACGCTGCTCGAGTCATCGCTTATATAGGAGTCCACGGATGACTCGAAGGACATGTCGCTGAAGATCTTGGCGAGCTTTTCGCTTGCCCTGGTGCTGATGAAGCGTGGCGATGAAGTCTCTTCTTCGCCTGACTCGATTGACGATGTTGAGTTCGAAAAGTCGGAATCGACCGCCGACAATCCCGACGAAATCGGAATTTCGAGACGATACGCTCCCTTTTTCCCGACGCGAAAGTGGAATCTTCCGAACGTCATCTCCATAGGCTCCTCCAGATACGCATATGCATCCAAACGGGAGGGCGGGTGAGGAACAAAATCAACGAGACCGGTTTCGATCTGTTTACCTCTGTCCATGATGTTGCTTGCTACTGATGAAGTCGACGATCTTGAACGTGCCATCGAGATCAGCTCCTTGTCGCCTCTAGATCCCACAGACGACGCCAATTGACAAGGGATTAACTTGCCAATGCCTACGGATTGTAGACTAGGGTTTAGTTAGATGTAGAGGGCAAGTAGATCTCGAAGGTTTCAGCCGAAAAGTACTCGACAAATATGAAACTAGGGTTGTGTTGACAGTAAATTCGATCCTCTCTTTGTCCCTCGACTCCCCCTTATATAGGAGGCGGAGCCGAGGGATTCGTAATACACACGTTTACAGAGTCCGGGAGGGTTTCCAACCCATCCCGCAAGATTACAAACGATGACTCCTATTACAACTCTAGTTTTCCTTAATATCAACTTGGGCTTCCGAATCTTCATATTCTTCGGGTCATGGGCCTTCAGTAAACCCAGGGTACTATCTTCGGCAGGCCCATTGGGGATGCCTATGTCAGCGCGGCCCTGTTGCGTGGGTCCCTCGTGACCCTCCCGACTCTGCCCTTCCGCCTACTTAAAGCCTTCATCGCGAAACCCCCAGTACCGAGAGCCACGATACGGAAAACCTTCCAGAGATGCCGCCGCCGCCAATCCCATCTCGGAGGATTCAGGAGATCGCCTCCGGCACCCTGCCGGAGAGGGGAATCATCTCCCGGAGGTCTCTTCATCGCCATGATCGCCTTCGGATCGATGTGTGAGTAGTCCACCCCTGGACTATGGGTCCATAGCGAGTAGCTAGATGGTTGTCTTCTCCTTATTGTGCTATCATGTTAGATCTTGTGAGCTGCCTATCATGATCAAGATCATCTATTTGTAATGCTACATGTTGTGTTTGTTGGGATCCGATGAATATTGAATACTATGTCAAGTTGATTATCAATCTATCATATATGTTATTTATGTTCTTGCATGCTCTCCGTTGCTAGTAGAGGCTCCGGCCAAGTTGATACTTGTGACTCCAAGAGGGAGTATTTATGCTCGATAGTGGGTTCATGCCTCCATTAAATCCGAGACAGGTGACGAAAGTTCTAAGGTTGTGGTTGTGCTTGTTGCCACTAGGGATAAAACATCGATGCTTTGTCTAAGGATATTTGTGTTGATTACATTACGCACCATACTTAATGCAATTGTCCGTTGTTTGCAACTTAATACTTGGAGGGGTTCGGATGATAACTCTGAAGGTGGACTTTTTAGGCATAGATGCATGCTGGATAGCGATCTATGTACTTTGTCGTAATGCCGTGATTGAATCTCATAGTACTCATCATGATATATGTATGTGCATTGTTATGCCTTCTTTATTTGTCAATTGCCCAACTGTAATTTGTTCACCCAACATCTGTTTATCTTATGGGAGAGACACCACTAGTGATCTGTGGACCCCGGTCCTATTCTTTACATCTGAAATACAATATACTGCAATTGTTCTTTACTGTTCTTCGCAAACAATCATCATCATCCACACTATACATCTAATCCTTTGTTTACAGCAAGCCGATGAGATTGACAACCTCACCGTTACGTTGGGGCAAAGTTCTATGATTGTGTTGTGCGGGTTCCACGTTGGCGCCGGAATCCCTGGTGTTGCGCCGCACTACACTCCGCCGCCATCAACCTTCAACGTGCTTCTTGGCTCCTACTGGTTCGATAAACCTTGGTTTCTTTCTGAGGGAAAACTTGCTACTGTACGCATCACACCTTCCTCTTGGGGTTCCCAACGGACGTGTCGACTGCACGCATCAGAGGGCGCTGGGCAGACCAAGTCCGCACGTCCGGCCAAGCCGCCGGAAACATCTGCAGCGCCGCCGGAAACCCCGCTCCAGGCGGCCATGAGCGTGTTGGCAACGCCCATCGCGCAGAACATCGACCCCGCCGCGGTTCAAGTTGAGCTGGAGGAGCAGCGGCAGAGCTGCATTCCGGAGGAGCGGACATCATCAAGGCTCAGCGAGAGCTGAACCTAACCCTACGTGAGTACAACGCTGCCCATGGCTTTGCTTCCATTAGTGCTCAACCTGCTAGAGTAGCGGGAAACCGGCTTAGAGGTCGCAAACTAGATCAGGATCTGCGCCGGGAGGTTCTTGCCGGAAAAAGCACGTCGGTATCTTTGAGCATGGTAGAAAAACCTAAGTATAGCAGTCCGGATAAAACAATAAAAGATGCTAGGGCTGCAGTAGAGATGTGTGAATCGCTTTTCGGTGATGCTTTGGCAAAACAACAAGATCGATAGGGCTGCAGTAAGAGAGTTGCTTGATATGATAGAGGAACAAAATGCTGAGCTTGCTAGAATTAACGAAGCAGCGGCAGCGTCAAAATTGGTGCGTTCGGCAAAGAATGCCGGAAGCAAGTCGCATGGGCATGCATCGTCCCCCATCCCGACAGAAGAAGAGAAAAAGATGCAAATGCACAACAGATGACTGTGTATGATCCGGTTTTAGCCGGAAAACAACAAGCCGGGCAATATGATGCCGGTAGAAAAAGCCAAGGGGCAGGTCGTGGCTATGCCGGAAGAGGCTATGCCGGAAACGCTTATGCCGGTAAAGATGAAACCGGGCAAAATTATCGAGCGGCAAGAGCAGCATGCGCTAATGAAATGCCACCACCAAGGTACCAACGAGGAAAAGCTGCGATACCGGAATACTACGATGAAGCCGATTCCGGAGTGGAAAGGATCGGAGCTTATCGGAACCCAGTGGGAGAACATGTTGGAGAAAGATGCCTGCCAGACCAGGATGCGAGGCATTGGCTGGACAGAGTGCATCTTTCCAAAATGATCGAAGCCGAAGGTCCGCCGGGTCCGCAGTGCTTTGGTCCGCGGATCATGAGGGAAGAACCACCGGTACGCAACTTTCAGTTGCCCCGTGATACAAAAACATACGATGGCACCACCAAGCCGGAAGATTGGCTAGCTGACTATGTCACAACAGTATACGTTGCTGGAGGCGGAGGTACCGCAACTGGCGGAGGAAACCGGCGTTGGGCCGTGAGAATCATATCGTCCTTCCTGGTGGGACCGGCACGAATTTGGCTCAAAAATTTGCCAAAGGGAAGTATAAATGGCTGGCTTGACTTTGAGGAAGCTTTTATGAGCAACTTCAACAGCACATACCGGAGGCCAAACAGACCGCAACAACTCGCTTTATGCCAGCAGCGCGATAATGAAACAGACTGGGATTACTTGACCCGGTGGAACTCCACAAGGAACTCCTGCGAAGGAGTGATAGAAGCACAAGCTATTGCTTGGTTCTGCAATGGATGTCGAAGAGGCTCGCCGTTGTGGCAGAAGTTACAAAGAAACATGCCGGCCACCTTGGCTGAGATGATACGTGTGGCGGATAGTTACGCGCTAGGGGATCCAATGCAACCGACAGTTCAAGCTGATCTGGTGCAAAGGAGCCAGCCGCGCCAGGATCAGTACCGGGATAACCGACATAACAAAAGAAGAGAGTATTTTCCGGATCGGAGGTACGGTCCGCAGCAAGCGGTCGCGGTGCAGGATCATTCCGGTGCCAGCGGAAGCCAAAGGCAGAAATATGGAATACAACCTTGGGCTGGTCCGAAAAAGCAGTGGGTCGAGAAAAAACCAAGGCAAGATCAGGAGAATTACACCATGGAATCCGCGATGGATCAACCGTACCGGTGGCACACACCTAATCCGACGAGGCCGGCAAACCACTTGACAAAAGATTGCTCTTGGACCAAGAGGTTGATGGAGAGAGGCATGATGAAAGATACCGGGAACCAAAGTTTCGTCAAACTACCACCACCACCGCCGCTAACCGGCGCAAATGCGCAGCCAGTTTTTGCTCAGCAGAACCGGCCGCAGCAGCAGCAAGAAGTTCATCAGGTGGGAAATGGCAATGAGCAAGCACCACCACCGGCACCTTTGGGCCAGAATGTTTACCAGAATCCACATTTGTGCTGTGTTGTGTTTGTCACTGAGCCAACAGATAGGCAAAGTATGCATCGCCGTTCCATGGAAGTAAACGCAGTGATGCCGATAGTTCCGAAATACATGCTGTGGTCAGATCAGGAAATTACCTGGTCATTCAAGGATCACCCAAAGATAATGCCGAATCCGGGCGGATACGCTCTGGTTGTGGACCCAATCATGCATGGGCCAAGGACACGAGTCAAGTTCAACAAAGTGCTGGTAGATAACGGAAGCAGCATAAACATCATGTACCGGCACACCATGCGTACGCTCGGCATAACCGAAAACATGCTACAGCCGACCCACACAACATTCCATGGAATTGTTCCGGGCTTGTCCTGTTAGCCCATGGGCAAAATCCGGGTGGATGTATCATTTGGGGGACATGACAATTGTCAGGTTGAGAATCTTCTGTTCGAGGTGGTTGATCTGGATAGCCCCTACCACACACTGCTGGGGAGACTAGCGTTGGCGGAATTCATGACCTCAACTCATACTGCGTATCTCAAGATGAAGATGCCGGCACCCAATGGACCTTTAACTGTGGTGGGAAACTACAAGGTCTCGCTGGAAACCGCTTCCGCTGGATCGAATCTGGCCGAATCGCTGGTGATAGCGGAGGAATAAAGGAGGATGCAAACCGCTGTGGCGCTGGCTCAGTCTTCACAGCTGAACTTAGCAGCCATGAGCGGCAACTTGGGCACACTGGCATTCAAGCCGACGAAGGAGACAAAGGACATTGTGCTGGATCCGGCATACCCAGAGCGCACTGTTCGTATCGGTGCCGGCCTGAGTGAGGCATAGGAAAGCACGCTCGTCAACTTCCTCCATGAGAATCGGAACATCTTCGCCTGGTCTACCGATGACTTCGTGGGTGTACCGAAGGAGTTGGCTGAGCACTCGTTAAATGTCCGGAAAGATGCGAAGCCGGTGAGACAACCTTTGCGCCGTTTTGCTGAAGATAGAAGAAAAATCTTTGGAGAGGAAATGACAAAGTTACTGGTTTCCGGTTTTATCGTGGAGGTGCATCATACCGAGTGGCTGGCCAATCCGGTACTAGTCCAGAAGAAAAAAGAGGAAGACCCCAAGGCTCCAAAGGTGTGGCGCATGTGCATCGACTACACCAACCTGAACAAGGCATGCCCAAAAGATCCATTTCCGTTACCCCGGATTGATCATGTGATCGATTCTACCGCTGGTTGTGAACTGTTGTCTTTTCTGGATGCATATTCCGGTTTCCATCAAATTCCCCTGAAAAAGGAAGATCAAATAAAAACTGCGTTCATTGCCCCGCACGGGGCTTATTGCTATGTCACTATGCCTTTTGGTTTGAGAAATGCCGGCGCAACATATCAGCGCTTTATGCAAAAATTCCTGTTCGATCAGATCGGCAAAAACGTGCAAGTCTATGTAGACGATGTCATGATAAAAACTAAGGTGAAAGATACCTTGATCGATGATCTGAGGCAAACGTTTGACAACTTGAGAAGATTCCGGATGAAACTTAATCCGGCAAAATGCACTTTCGACGTTCCAGCCGGAAAACTACTTGGTTTCCTGGTATCAAGCCGCGGTATAGAAGTAAACCCGATAAAAATTCGAGCCATCGAAAGAATGACCATACCTCAGGACCTCAAGGACGTCCAAAAATTTACCGGAAGCTTGGCATCGCTAAGCCGGTTCATAAGCCGGTTGGGAGAAAAGGCCTTACCACTATATGCCTTAATGAGAAAATCGGATACTTTCGTTTGGACCCCGCAGGCAGACGCCGCGTTTAAGGAGCTAAAGCAAATGCTTGCAACAGCTCCGGTATTGGGTTCACCTTTGGAAAGGGAACCCATGTTGCTTTACATAGCGGCAACAAACCGGGTCGTAAGTGTTGTAGTTGTGGTAGAAAGTGACGAGGAAGGAAAAACCGTGCAGAGGCCGGTATACTACCTGAGTGAGGTGCTCTCCCTCTCAAAGCAAAACTACCCTCACTTCCAAAAATGACATATGGCATGTTCATGGCCGCCACGAAACTCAAGAACTACTTTGAAGAACATCCGATGAAGGTGGTGAGCGAGGCACCTATCTCGGAAATCATGGGCAACAAAGATGCCAGCGGCCGGATCGCCAAAAGGGAAAGCCAGCTATCACCATACGTACCGGCGTACGAGAGAAGAGATGCCATCAAGTCACAAGCCTTGGCAGATTTCCTGGTTGATTGGGCTGAAATGCAATACAAGCCACCAAAACCGGAAGTGGATTACTGGAAGATGCACTTTGATGGATCCAAACTCAAGGAGGGTCTTGGTGCCGGAGTGGTTCTCACCTCGCCAAAGGGGGATCACTTGAGGTACGTGCTGCAAATACACTTCAGGGCATCAAACAATGTCGCTGAATATGAGGCTCTAGTCCATGGGCTCAAGGTCGCAAAAGAAATCGGTGCACACCGGATCATTTGCTATGGTGATTCAGATCTGGTGGTGCAGCAGTGTTCCGGAGATTGGGATGCAAAAGATGCCAACATGGCCGCGTACCGGTTCCATGTGCAAAAGATTGCCGGGTTCTTTGACGGATGTGAGTTTCACCATGTGCCACGGGCAGAAAATGAAGCCGCAGATACTTTATCCAAGTTGGGCTCATCTAGGCAAGAGATTACTCCCGGAATAGCCTTAGCTCACCTGCAAAAACCCTCAATCACACCAAGTCCGGAATCTAAATCAATTTTCGTACCGGAATCCCACATCGTACCCATGGACATTGACGAAGGAAACCCGGGGACTGTTCCGGCAAACCCGGGGACTTCGGGGTCAAAACCGGAAGAAACTATGATGGTGGATCGTATGGAGATAGATGTGCCGGTGTTTATGATTCAGGAAGAACCAACTTGGGTTAAACCTATTAAGGAAATCCTGATCAACGACACCTTGCCGGTTGACGAAACTGAATCAAGGAGGATCCAGAGAAGATCCAAGGCGTACACCATCATCAACGGTGAGATGTACAAAAGAAGTGTTACCGGTGTCCTCCAGCGTTGTGTAGAACCGGAAGAAGGAAAAGAGATGCTCTTGGAGATCCACCAAGGAGAATGCGGGCACCATGCCTCATCCAGGGTGCTGGTGGCGGAAGTGTTCCGACATGGGTTTTACTGGCCCATAGCACTGGAAGATGCTGAGGACTTGGTACGAAAATGCAATGGGTGCCAGAGGTACGCCAAGCAAAATCATACTCCGACATCCGGTTTAAAAACTATACCGATAACTTGGCCGTTTGCGGTTTGGTGCCTGGATATGGTTGGACCGTTCAAAACAGCAAGAGGAAGCATGAC
This sequence comes from Lolium rigidum, assembly GCF_022539505.1. Taxonomy (NCBI): domain Eukaryota; kingdom Viridiplantae; phylum Streptophyta; class Magnoliopsida; order Poales; family Poaceae; genus Lolium; species Lolium rigidum. The sequence goes on from NW_025900192.1 coordinate 103,601, forward strand.
TCACATCTTGGTAATGATCGATAAATTCACTAAGTGGCTTGAGGTAAAGCCAATTGCAAAGTGCGATGGGCATACAACCGTGAAGTTCTTGAAAGATTTCATCTTGCGGTATGGATACCCGCACAACATCATTGATAACGGGACAAACTTTGCCCAAGGAGAATTTAAGCGATTCTGTGAGGATAACAATATCCGGTTGGATTTGTGTTCAGTGGCACACCCACAAGGCAATGGCCAAGTGGAAAGGAAAAACGCACTTGTGCTTTCCGGTATCAAACCGAGGCTCATTGAACCACTCGAAAAGACGCCGGGATGCTGGCTTGATGAACTACCATCAGTGCTGTGGAGCATAAGAACAACACCAAACCGGTCTACCGGATACACACCATTCTTTATGGTATACAGAGTAGAAGCGGTCATACCAACCGACATTCTCCATGACTCACCACGAGTTCAACTCTATACCGAAGAAGAGGTAAAAGAGGCCCGAGAAAATGATGTTGACTTTCTCGAGGAACAAAGAGAAATGGCTGTGGCGAGATCAGCCATATACCAGCAGAACCTCAGGCGCTATCATAGCCGGAAGGTTCACCCGAGAGTGTTCCGGGAAGGAGACTTGGTGTTACGTCTGGTGCAGCGCACTGAGGGACGGCACAAGCTCTCACCTCCATGGGAAGGGCCATTCGTTGTGAGCAAGGCTCTGCACGATGATGCCTATTACTTGATCGATGCACAGGAATCGAAGAAGGGAAAGACAGACAGGTCAGGAGAGGAAACAAAGCGCCCTTGGAACATAGCCTTGCTGCGGCCCTTCTATTCCTGAAGATGTGATGTAAGGAGTTCCTTCTTATACCTTATTTGCTATGAATAAAAGATGCTGGCACCTCGAAACTATCTCGGGGATTATCTATACCGGAATGGCATGCAATATGTTCATTTTTTCTGTATACCGGTTTGAATGTTGGACATTTTATTTTTCCGGTTTAGTAACGTGCTAAACCTAACGGAGTCTTCGACTTTGCTGCTGTCCGAAACCCGGCTTCATGGCAAGCAAGATAAACCGGAAGGATCTAAGCACGTGAAAAATGCAAAGAGAAATCGAAAACAAACAATCCGAAGAAAGTTTAACTAACCCCGGTTATACCGGTTTTTTGTGAAAAGTTTCGAATTTCTTCTAAGTTCAAGAAAATGCTTGCTTGGCAAAAGAACTTTGTGTCTCATACGCCAAAACACCCAAAAGAGGTAGGCAGAGCCAAAGCAAAAGAACCAAGTGTGCATCAGATTGAATTCGGAAATAAATCCGGAAGCTTCACCGTGCAAGATCAAAGCGAACAATAAAGACAAACTGACAATATATGAATATCGGCATAACATATAAGATACTGGCATAACATATAAGTTACCGGCAAAGTTGAGAGTAGCACAACCAAAAGGACTTAATTGTATTTTGTTACATCTCCCACCCGGCATACCGGGGAAATTTCACATCAATTGTTTTTTCCTGAGGCAGAATCAGGGGGTGTGATACAGAGGCGATGAGTTGTCTTGGCCAACAGGGGGTTCAGGGGCAGCTTTGGGCACAACCGGCGCTCCCGGGGCTTGCTCTGGAGTGGCATCAGCTTCTTCAGAGGCCTCCACCTCGTCCTCACCGACATCATCTTCCTCCTCATCCTCAGATAGTTCATCTTCGATGTCAGGGGGAGGATGGATGAAGGTGCTGGTTGAGGCGAATTGCGCAACACGGTACGCGCGGTCGCGGCGCTTAGCAGTTTTGGCGGGGTCCGTGTCGGTAGGCGCATGTCCACGCAAGCTGTGGAGGGCATCCAGGTCCAGCTCCTCGTACCAAGAGTAGGAAACGCGAAGCACTGCGTCGGCTCCGGCGCGGGCGGACGGGCATTTCCACTCGCTGAACCTTTGGCCTGCATCTCTGAGGTGCTGAGCAAGAAGAGTCAAGTTCTCCGTCACAGGCTCCCCGGGCCACAAGAATTTGAAGACCTGAATGGCCACTTCCGGCAAGTCGCCAAGATGCCGGTCGACAGTGTCAACACCCGGATTTTTAAGTCTAGATGCCTATTATGTCATTCATCGCAATCCCAGGATAATGTTGTTGCGAGGCATAATAGTCGAATATCACAGTCATTATTTATTACAAGCCATAATGTCTTACAATCTTGAATCACATGATTCCTATTACACAAATAGTTGATCTCTCAATCAACAACATACATAAGTTCATACATAGCGGAAGCGTAATAGTAACGGGACTCTTTAGTCCACAGGCCAACATTTGACGTCAGAAACCCCTAGTTGTCGTAGGCGTCCTGCTGGTCATCCTCGTGATAGTTCTGTTCCTCCTCGTACTCTGGCCATTTGAATAGCCAGGGACAAAGCCGTAAGTACTTCAAGTACTTGCAAACTAATACTATTGCAAAATGCCAAAGAAAGATACTAAACTCTAGTTTAACTTGCGTAAGCCAAATTTTAGTTCACAAGCTTGGATCATGTACTATCTAACTTAAGTGGAAACATTAGTGTCATTCCCACATCATTGGTTCAATCCCCAAAGAGTCACCAAGTCACCATTCACATTTACTAAAGCTTTCAAAAATCTGACACCGGAAACTGTATGGCCCTTCCAACCGTCCGTAACCGTGGACACGGCTATTCGAATAGATTTAACACTCTCGGAGGTTGCACACTTGTGCCACAACATTTGATTTCATCCGTCGGAATAACTCCGAGTCACCGTAACACGATACGCGGATCCTCAACCATAACCTTCCACTTACACATCCTAGTATGAGCACCTCTCCCCATGAGCTTGGCCTCCCAGAGTGAAAACCAACTCGTTAACTCGGGAACCGCACAGGGCTTGGCCGTACAATTTCACCTCAATTCACATCCTTTCTCAACAACGGAGGCAGCCTCAGCATAACCCCTATGATGTGTGTTCAGAGGGAACTCATACTAAAATCTATAAACTTCCAGTTAAGCCCTACCCATAATCAGGTATTGTGGGGGTACTCAAGAATCGGAAAGGTATCGCATTCAAACCAATATCAGGTTTTTATCAAAAATCACCATCTTCTCTTGTTCACATTCAACTTCAAACTCTTCAATGGAATGCTTCATCATTCCAAGGTTTCAAATTCAACCATTCACATGCTCCCATCTAGTATAGTCAAATTTTAGTATTTTAGCACTAGCACTAATCATGAGGGGTGCTACTTTGCTTTGCTATCTTTACTCATCTAGTAATCTTGTTCTCTATACCAATTTTAGTTCATCCTTGGAAAACACAACAAGTATAACTTGTATGGTGTACTCATAAGATAGACTTGTAGAAAAGAAAGTAAGAATCATGGTGCCTTGCTCAAGGAGAGCTTTGCACTTTGCAAGAGTATTATCTTGCCTTGGTAGTTCTCTAGGTTTTCTCCTTCTTCTTCTGGGTAGAATTCTCCTTCCTCTTGATAGTCTCCGGTGCTAGCGTCTAAATTTGGAATACGAAGTATAATCACCAAACAAACTCAAAGGCTATACTAAACACATCATTACTTCACACAAACTATGTTAAGCACACACATAAAATAAGTAAGTGCATTGGTGGGGTGACTTGAGGAAATTTTTTTCCTCTCAATCATATGTGACAAATAACTTCCATATGGTTCTTGAGGAATAACTTCCTCTCATTGAAATCTTCTTAAGATTTAATTTCTCACCCATAATCATACATGAATTCATATTGACCTAAGTCAAACATTCATCATCATTATTTGAGAAAATGATTTAAATGAGGTAGACCACCTCATACTATTTAAACAACACTACATTTGATTTAAATCTCAAGTAATTCATATAAGAGAGTTGGGACCAGGGGTCCAACATCACATGAATTCATTTGAGACAAAGATTTAAATGAAGTATAAATACTTCATAAGATTTACATAATAGTTTTGGACAATATCACTTACTAAACTAGCCATATTGTCCATTAATTAAACTAGGGCATGATCATGCAAAGTGACCACACCATTTTCTTGCAGAAACAATTAGTGGAAGTGAAATGTGAGCTATAGGAGTTGGAATTAACTTAATATCTATTTTGGTTGATTTTTCAGAATTAATTGAATGTGCAAAAGTCTCTGGCTTGATCTTTTTGTCACATTAATTCTACAACAGATCTCAAGGTGAGACCAGTGGCAAATTGTAGAATTTTTCCTTAGCTTTCTAACAATATAAAGTTTGTTAAATTTGGCCAAGCCAAACAGATTCTATTGATTTTCAAAGTTGGAACCAGTATTGAATTCATTTGAAAAAGTTTAAATTCAATTTGAACAAAAGGGCCGGCGGGAAAACTAACTGGGCTCAAAGATTTGAAAATGGCCCAAACCAACCCAGTTCAGCCCAACCACGGTCCACAGACGCGCGGCGCGCTGACAGGGTGGGGTCCGCGCGTCAGTGACTCAGCGTCACCGAAACGGTATGTTTTAATTTGGAGCGTTGGATTAGAACACAGATCAACGGCGCACGTTCATCGTCGTCTCCGACGAGAACTGGCCACGGGCACGGCGGGGGTAGGGGGTCGGCAAGCTCACCGTGGCTCCAGCTAGGGTTGGCAGTGTGCGTGATGAAGGTGTAGACGATGGCGAGGCAGCCTGTAGCAGCGGCGTCGTCAGGGGCGGCCTCCTTCTCCGGCGATTGCTGCAGGGCTTCCGCGGCGGTGAGGCATCGATTGGGCGGCGGCAGTGGCTAATCGATCATTGCGAGGTGCTGGGGAGGTCGAGGAAGAAGAGGGGAGGGTGGTGGTGTGCTTGGTTTGGTCCGGGGAGTGCTCTATTTATAGGCGGGAGGAGGTGCTGCGGGGCATGGTGCGGGTCGTCGTGGGCGCGGCGTCTCCGGCGAGCTAGAGAGCTAGGTGGTGACGCAGCGACGATCGGGAAGGTACGGCGAATCCGCGAGCGTCCATGGCGAGTTAATGCGAGGCGTACGGTGGTCGGGGCCGTGCACGTACTGTCGCGGCCGTGGCGGAAGGAAGCTTCCTCTCCGGCGGCGGTAGGCGCTAGGGGGTGACGCGAGCATGTCCGGCGAGCTCCGCGTGGCAAGGCGAGTACCGTGGCGCGCGGAGGTGGTCGGGGTACGGCGAGGTACGGCGATCGACGCGTGCCTGTGCCGCGCGCGTCCGTGCACGTGTGACGTCGCCATGCCGTTGGCGGCGTACCTGGAGCGTCCTGGGCGCGCTCCGTCCGGGTCGCGTCGTCGTCCTCTCGTTCAACGACGGGTACGGGCGATCTCCTGAGATCATGGGCGACGTGTTTGGCAAGGTGGCTCGAGCTGGAGCAGCAGAGAGAGAGAGGTGGGCGTCGAGGTGGAACGTGGCCGGCATGGCCATGGCTGGCCATGATTTGGTCATGTCCATGGCGTGCTCTGGCTTGGGTTTGGTGTAGGAGTGATCACTGGTCATGGCTAGGGTGTGTGAGGGTCAAGGGATGGCCTGGTTTGATCACATTTTGAAAATTGGGGATCTTCCAAATGTTTCAAAGTCTCCTCTTTGCTTGCTTCTAACTTTTGATCCAAGATGAATTTGGGGTGATGGTCTTTACGAAGTTGTTCACCTTGTTGAGTACTTGGATGACATGCAAAGACTTGAATTTGTTTGGTTTAGAAATTTTGAAATAGAGAGGCTCAAAGTGGTGACCAGACTATAAAAGTCAGAAATGGCCATTATCTCATGTGATCATCTTTTCAAATTTGAAATTGGTTTGAAAGGTAAATCTTTGATTCTCAAAGTTGTAAATACTCCTTAATAACATAACACCACTATTGGTGAAGATCAAGTGGGTCCAGGATCAAATTTACAAAAATGGTATAAACCAAAAGTTAGTGTTGTTAGGGTTTTTCTAATATTTGATTTCTTTCTCTTTTTGGTGAATTTGGTTTATGATGATCACTAGATCACTCTAGGGTTTTGTAGTTCATCACAAGCACAAAGTAACAATCATCATGGCATATCACTCAAAATGCACAAGTCCTATGCAGGGTACTATATGCAAAGTAAAAGTTTTTGTTGGTTCTGAATTTTGGATACTTGGAAATGTTCTTCTTCTTTTATTTGAAAAGTGGGATGTTACAGACAGCCTTCATGTGGGAGATCCGGACGTGCAGCGCAACGAGGTGATCGTATGCGTTCCACGGGGCATCCGGATCGCTGACAGCGTTTGCGGCCCGCAGCTCCATGACCCTCTTGTGCGCGTGCGGCTGGGAGTCTGGAAAAAGCTCTGAAAGAAAAGACAAAGGAACCGGTATAAAGACACACCGCTGGAAGATATAAGTTAGTAAGCAAGAGAAAAGAAAAGAGCTTACTGAGCGCCCGCTCGTCGGTTTGAATGACCATCCGGTCAAATTCGGCCTGGTCCGACGAGAGAGCAGCGTTCCGGTCCTGCGCCTCCTTAAGCAGCTTGGCCCCCTCCTCCAGCTCCTTCTGCAGCTGCCCGGTGGAGTCGGTAAAGTCCTCCAGGGCCTCATCCAACTTGGCCTCACCGGCAGCTTTAGCCTCCTTGAGCGCCCGCGTATGCTGAAGTTCAGCCTGGATTAGCTTATCCTTCAGTTCAGCGGCGATATTCCGCTAAGCCTCCAGTGCCTGGCGGTGCTCAAGGGCAAGATTTTCCTTCTCAGCTGTAATCCGGAAGAGAAGAAGTTCAATAAAAAAAGCCAATGAGCTCAAACAAAAAAGGCAAACGAACAAGCAAGGTTTACCCTTGAGGGCAGAGATTTGGCCGGTAAGGTCCTCAAGCGAGGTTTCCGGAAGGGATGCTGCACAAAGAAAACTTGTAAATATGCATCATCAAGGAATAAACTGGTACAAAAGAAGCCGGAAGTTAGAGACTAACCTTGGCACTTGTTGTGGGCCTGCTCAAGGCTGGTGAAGGCCTCAGAAAGGTCCCGGTGCTCCCACAGGAGCTCCTCAAATAGCTGCTTGCGGGAGTCGAGGGCGGCCTGCACAAATTCGAAGTTGCAGTGAGCTATGCCGGTTATTTGCAGTTTCGCGCTAAGTACTTCATGCTTAACCCGAAACTCGGGGACTAGCTATGCCGGTTTTTGCAGTTTCGCGCTAAGTACTTCGTGCTTAACCCGAAACTCGGGGACTAGCTATGCCGGTTTTTTGTAGTTTCGCGCTAAGTACTTCGTGCTTAACCCGAAACTCGGGGACTAGCTATGCCGGTTTTGTGCTTCAATAAAGTTTGGCGCTAAGTACTGCGTGCTTAACCCGAAACTCGGGGACTGTGAGGATATATCTATAACTGGAAAATTAAAAACCGGCATCGATGTAAAGAAAAAGGTTGAAGTAAAAGCTTACCACCACATTGGCGTTGGCTTCGTGCCAGGCCATATCGAACTTCTGCATGGCGCGCCTGAGCCGGCCAAAGTGTTGCGCCGTGCTCCGCGGACCAGAGTTTTCTACGACCGACAGCTTGTCCTTGCCTAGGCCGCGGGTGGCGGGGGAGAGATCCGCCCGGTTCCACTTCTCCGCATACTCCCTGAGCGAGCCCATGTCGACCTCGCCGTGGGTAAGCTCGACGATCCGGCCCAGCTGAGCTGAGCCCTTCTCGCCGGCAGCGGCTGCGGCGCGGCTGACGTGCAATAACATGGACTGCACCTAGGAGCCGGAAGGGGGCGCGGTCGCCGCGGTGACCGCCGCAGCAAGCTGCTGCGCGGTAAGAGTGGCGCCCTCCGGCGGAGTTGGCTGGGGGGCAGAAGCTGGTTCACCGGCAGGAGGTGCCGGCAGCGGCGCAGGAGCATCCTTTGCCGGCGAGGAGGTGGCCGGCACAGAAGTTTCCGGCACAGGCTTGGAGGGGGAAGTCGCGGTGGCCTTCTTCTTCTTCTTAAGGATGGGCGGAACCGGAGGTTCCGTCCGCCCAACATCTTCGCTGCCGGCGCCCATGTTGCTGGCGCCGATGTCTTCAAAATCTGGAGGGGATTTGAAGTCCTCCTCCATGCGGGAATTTGGCGGATTAGGGGCCGCGTGCCCCAAACTTGTGTTTCCTCCCCGAAGGGAGGATGGAGATTTGCCGGCACCCGAAGGTACCAGACTTGCGTGAGGAGGAGGAGAGGTCTTGGCAGCATCTTCGGATGCTTCCGGCCTCATACCTGGTGCACTCCTGGTAAGTACCAGGGGAGCCCTGAAAAAGAAAGAAGTATAAAAGTTAGCTAAGAGACAATGAGTAAGAAAATCTCAACCGGAAAATAACACCGGGGCCTTACCTAGTAGCGACCGACATCTCATGCCTGCGCTTCCTTTCGGGAGGCCCAGAGCTTCCTTTCTTCTTGTGGCGCTTGGCGGGTGGAGCCTCGCTGGTGCCGGCATCCGGAGCCGGAGCCTAGTTCTTCCGGGCTCTGGGGGCCTGACCCTGGGCCAGAGCGTCCAGAAACTCCTGGCCAACCTCAGCCGGCGCCAGGAGAGTCATGTGCTCGTGAACCTGAGGGTTCTCATCGGCTGAAGGAGATACTACAGAGGAATTTTTTTATAAGGAATAGGAGATGAACAATATACCTCGAGAACAATAACCTCATCGTCAGTGTCAGAATCATTTGCCGGATGCTGAGTTGAAAAGTTACCGGGGCGCTTCAAGTGCGTCGGGCCCATCTTGTGCTTTCCCTTCACGTAGGGATCTGCGTCCACGTCTTCATGAAACCGGCGGCTGGGGGTGAAAGAAGCCGGCTCCTCCCTAGCGATCCGGCCAAAGTTCTGCAACATAATGGAAAGCCAAGTTAGGACAAAAGTTTACAAACATACCGTAAAAAGCTTTCCGGAAATCCCGAGGTCTTACTTTAGGCGGAGGAGGATCGGAGCGGCTGTAAGGCTTCAGGCCGTACTTCCCGTTGGGCCGCAGAGTGTTCCGGCAGATCTGCTTGGCCTTAAGGACCAAGTCTTGGGTGCTCAGCGAGTGGGTGGTGATCCTTGTCGGATCCCTCTGCCCTGACATTTGGCTCATCTTATGAGCACGGCGCTGGAGGGGCAGGACCCGGCGCGAGAGAAATAGCCGGATGATGTCGTCAGAGCTGAGATGGGTTTCCTCATTGCTCTTCTCAACAAACAGAGCCACCCGCCTGGACTCCTTGTTGTCCTTGGGGTGGTGTAGCCAGTTGGTCATAGCGGGAGGTCCAGGAACGTACGCCGGTAGATTGATAAAATCTTCCGGGCCTCCGTTCCGGACGTAGAAGAAAGACTTTTGCCAAGTCCGGACTGATTCCAGACCGGAAAACTTAAATAAAATGCTCCCTTGGCGGGGCGAAAGGATGCAACCCTCGCATCGGACAAAGGGCTTGGGGTGCGGAAGCTTCTTATCTTGGATAGAGTTCTTCCGAAGATAGTAGAAGTAGGAGAAGTTATCAACAGAAGGAGTGATACCGGCGTATCCCTCCATGAAAGCAGTAAAGGAAGAAAGATAAAAATAGAGTTGCCCGGAAGATGATGGGGCTGAAGCTCATAGAAGTCTAAAAAGTGCCGGAAGAATTCCGAAACCGGAAGGCCTAAGCCGCGCTCAAAATGGGTGGCGAAGACTACATACTCGCCTGGCCGGGGCGCAGGCTCCCGCTCCTTGCCGGGGATCCGGCAGAATACCTCTTCCAGTATTCACCGGGACCGGTAGAGCCAATCTATTTCTACCTGGGTAACGTCTGAACCCATCCAGGCACCTCGAGTGTAGGAGCTTAAATCTATGCCGGCGTGCTCCGAATCATCACCGGTATCTTGCTCGGAGTCACCGGCTCCTTCCTCGGACTGACCAAGGTCTTCCGAGATCCCATCGTCAGCCTGATCTACCGGGATTTCTTCTCCTTAAGAGGTATCCGGGCTCTCACTGTGCTGGGTGCTAGCAGAAAGCTCCGGAAGAGAATCTTCGGATGACATGTTTTTTTGGCTAAGTGTTGAACCGGCTAAAAACAAGTTTCCCGCAAACTACTCCTTCCCGAAGATCTACGAAAGGAAGAAAACCGAGAAGAAAGGGAGGATAAATACTCTACTGCGCCAGGTATGAACAACAAGAGCAGAGGAATGCAGGATCTGCGATGCTGACCTGAGGACGGCGGCGGAGATCTTGAAGCTCGACGGAGTGAAGTGTTCGCGGGAGTTCGGAGAGGAGGCGACCGACGGTGGCGAACGGTGAGGAAGAAGGAGATTCGGAGGTGCGTCCCTGGGCTGGTCGAGGACGCCGCGGCACAATCTTGGCCAAAGAGGGGAAGCCTGCCTCGTGGTGCGCTCCTACGGGCGGCCACCGGAGAACTTGGGCGCGACGATGAACGGCGGCGAGAAGAGCTCGAGCGGCGGAGTGCGCAGAGAGCGATGGGAAGACGAAGTGAGAGCGTGAGGACGACGAGGAACCGTCGCAACCTTAAATAAGGAAGAGGGTCTTGGGCCAAAAACCGCCAGGCCCATGGCGCTACGCTTCGTGGGCCGCCACGTGGCGCGAAGATACACGCGTCGTGCGAAGGTGCCACACAGGGGCCGCAAGGATCCTGTATGGCCACAAGGATCCGGTGCGATACATTAAATGCGTGCGCGGGAGTCGAAGGATTAGACCCCTGACAACTGGCGCATCAGGAACAGTGCACATGTCTCTGACAGGCACAACTTCCAACATATTCTCGACTTCGCCGAGGAAGATTTGATGGCAAAGCAACCGGAAAAAGATACCGGAAGGTTTTGATTGAGAACGGTATGTTGAGGTAAATCCGGCAAAGTTTAATTGGAAACCGGAAGGATTAATCCGGTACGCTTGGAGTAGGAACCTGGCATGGTCCGTCGGATAGAATCCGTCGGACTATACCAGCTTCGGGGACTAATGTCGGGGGGATGGCCCCCGGTAGGCCAAAGGCATGACAAGGTTGCCCTTTTTATCTCTAAGATACCGGATTAAAGGTTGATCCGGATGACCAAGTTAAGATGGCATGCGCCAAGGTAAACTATACCGGTATCCCAGGAGGGGTATACCGGAATACGGTAAACATGAGAGATGCCGGAGTACCGGCATAAGCCCAACTGTAGCATGTCGGCATTCGGGTCAAAGATTCCGTCAAGGACTAGAGGACAAGGTTGAGCGAAGCAAATCAGCTTTAATCGAAGTTCTGAAGCCAAAGCAGAAGGTGACGTAAAAGGTACCGGACGAGGTCATCTCTTCCTGATTAAAGACAAGGCCGATGTCATCAAGGCCAAAGAAGCTTTATAAAGTAGCTTAGCTCATCAAAGATGCCATTAGGTTTCTTCCCTTGTAAGCCACCCTCTCCCCTATATAAGGAGAGGGAGCACACCCCTGCGCGGGAGGACTCATGGGTAGACGATCAGATCTAGAGAGAAGTTAGGCTGTTCATCAGCAGATAGGAGGAGACTTATACTGTACATCTTCTACCTCTGGCCAAGGGCCAAGTTAAGGAATAAACACTGGTTTCTTTCCAAACTCCTTCTCCCTGTTAACCAAACCTTCCCCCAAATTCTCTAGCGCACATTCGGCCCCAACTTAAGCCATCCCATGGCATCTGTCTGTTCACCACGACGACAAAAATGCATGCTTGAAATTTGTAGTTTGTTGACACATATTACCCCATATTTGCAACATATATGATGTTATATCCATGTTTTATATTGATTTATAGGGATTTACCAAAGATCCCTTTTATTTGGGTTATAACTCTGCACGGCAAGAAATATTTGTCTGTGTATTTTTGACTTTCAGGGACGTAAATGGAGTCAAACTGAGCGAGGATTTCGGGGACGTCAATATTTCATCAAGAGAAGCATATGGAGTGTTTGGACCTCACGGGAGAGGCCAAGTGGCTGATACGTCTCAAACGTATCTATAATTTTTGATGCTCCGTGCTTGTTTTACCTCAATTCATATGTGTTTTGTTTACACTTCGTTGCACTTCAACATGATTTCTGGCACTAACCTATTAACAAGATGCCACAGTGCCAGTTCCCTGTTTTCTGCTGTTTTTGTATTTCAGAAAAGTTGTACATGAATTATTCTCGGAATTGGACGAAACAAAAGCCGAACTCAATATAATACCGAAACGAAGACGAAGTCCGGAGGGGGGATGAAGAGGCACACCAGGGCGCCCACACCTGTCCTTGGCGCGGCCTAGGGCTGGCCCGTGCCAAGGCATGGTGTGGGGCCCACAGGCACCCAACCGACCTCAATCCTCCGCTTATTTAAGCACGATCTCGGGAAAACCCTAGATACCTGAGCCTCCATCCATGAAAATTTCTGTCGTGGCCACCATCGCCGAACCCATATCGAGGGGTTCTGAAGCTCTTTCCGGCACCCTGACGTAGGAGGAAATCATCGCCGGAGGCATCTACATCGCCATGACGGCCTCCAAAGTGATGCGTGAGTAGTTCATCACTAGACTATGGGTCCATAGTAGTAGCTAGATGGTTGTCTTCTCCACCTTGTGCTTCATGTATCGATCTTTGAGCTACCCTACATGATCAAGATCATCTTTATGTAATCCTCTATGTTTGGTTTGCTGGGATCCGATGAATGTTGAATACTATGTTAAGATTGATTATATATTCATGTCATATATTATTTGTGATCTTGCATGCTCTCCGTTGCCAGTAGAAACTCTGGCCAAGTGGATACTTGTGACTCCAAGAGGGGGTATTTATGCTCGATAGTAAGTTCATGCCTCTAGTAATCTGGGAGAGTGACTTTATAACTTCTAAGGTTGTAGATGTGCTGTTGCTACTAGGGATAACCCAACAATGTTTTATCCAAGGGTAATTCTATTGTTTACTTTACACACATTGCTTAATGAGATAGTCTGTTGCTTGCAACTTTATACTGGAAGGGGTGCGGACGCTAACCTGAAGTTGGATTATTAGTCATAGACGCAGTTGGATTTCGGTCTATGTATTATGTTGTAATGCCCAATACCAAATTATCATAGTAATCATCTTGTCATGTATCGATCGATATTCTATCAATTGCCCAGCTGTAATTTGTTCACCCAACATGCTATGTATTTATGGAGAGACACCTCTAGTGACCTGTGGACCCCGGTCCTATTTCCTTTAGTGATAAATTCAACTGCAATCTTGTTCTGTTTACTTTCTGCAAACTTCTCTTTCCATTCGATACGTCTAATCCTTTGTGTTCAGCAAACCGGTGAGTCTGACAACCTCACTGTAAGTTGGGGCAAAGTATTTGGGTTGTGTTGTGTGGAGGTTCCACGTTGTTGCTGACACCGGTAGTGTGCCCTGCCACTAGTCAGCCAACAACACCTTCAGAAATCACGCCTTTCTCCTACTGGTCGATTAAACCTTGGTTTCGTACTGAGGGAAAACTTGCTATTGTGCTCTTCACACCTTCCTCTTGGGGTTTCCCAACAGCGTGTCTGCGTACTACGAGTGCACGCCAGCAATGGCCCAAAAGAGGTGTGGCGGCGCTCCCATGCATGGAGGGGGCGCCACCCATGGTCTTTTGGCCCCCGACCGTCCGATTCGCCTTATTCGTTCACCAACGGACTTCGTTTGACCTAAACCCCCTACATATATGACCCCCCATGGTTTCCTTGATGAGAGCGCGGAGGAAACAGAGAAACACCAAAATAGAGCGAGAGACAACAAAGATTGGAGGGGAAACTCCACCGCAGCCACCGCTGGAGGGGTCTCCACCTTCTCTAACATATCCACCGTCATCACCATGATGAAGAGGGAGTAGTCCACCTCTGTACTATGCGCGGAGGAAACAGAGAAACACCAAAATAGAGCGAGAAACAACAAAGCATGATCTATCTCTTTCTTGTTCTTCATAGATTGTAGTCCATATGATCTTCCCAACATGATTATGGTCATACATGTAATTCTTATGTGGTGGATATTTATTCTATGATATTGATATATGAGATTGGAACCTATTATGTGTAAGATGTATTGATAGATGCATATCATGTACCACGTTCTTAAGTCCTTGTTCTTATCCAACTTGTATGCAAGAACATGTATGGGGAGAAGTGTGTATTAGATGGAGTACCATGGTGGTGGTGCTTGAATAGTGACAGCAAATTCATGATCTACTATGGTATTTACTTTTCTTTTGCTGCCTCACTAGGGATAAAGTGAATACATGTGCTATGTTTATCACGTGAGATTGTGACAATATTGTTAGTTCAAGGTAGCATATTGTTATTGAAACATTATGTCATATTGCTTAAGGCTATACTCTGTTGATTCTTAATTCAAGATTGCTTGGAGTTTTCCCTTTCTTGAGAAGTATAAGAGAGTGTGTTGCATCATTCTTATGTTAGGACGTAAAGCTCATATGAATGCTTATCAAACACATATTGAAGTTCAACCAATATTATGCCATTGATGAATTGTTAGGGTCCACTACAACTTAAAAAGAGAGTAGATAAGTGAACCCATGAACCCAACCCATTTTAAATCACTAGAAATACCTTTCCAACACTTTTACCTTGATTTACATTTCCACTATTATTTAATCCGAAAATACCAAAAATATTATCTTCACATAAACACACACACACACACACACAAATCTCAATTACACTTAGAGGTCGTTTGGTATCCATCATTTGAGCCTGGAATCCTGGAATTCATTTTAAAATTCCATAGGTAGGCTGTTTGGTTGCCACAGAATTGGGCCATCATTTCATTTAGGAAATCCAGCAAAATGATGCCATGTGTAATCACAATTCCAAGTTGAAACCTGTCATTCACAATTCCTGTGGCAACCAAACAAATTCAATATTGAATTCTACTATCATTTACAATTCCCGTGGCAACCAAACAAGTGTCCATTTCTAGAATTACAATGTAAATGAAATGAATACATGTATTCATTTCAAAATGCTACAAATGAAATGAAAACCTGGCTTCCAAACGACTTTAGCCTTTACTTGCTTTATTTAGTTTACTTAAGTTATTTACTTTAATTTATTTTATTTTCTTAGTTATATTTCCTATTACCAATACGAAACCTGGTGCTTATAAACCACACGGTGTAGTTGGGGACGCAAGGCAAGATCTTTATTTTGTAGGTTGCTTCAAGAGGGGAGACAGTTTCTAAGCCAATTCCTTGAGAGTTCGATATAAACCCTCGAGTCACCCTTGTGGGGGAAAATACGCTTGCTACAACACTCTGCACTTGGAGTCCCAACGAATTGGTACACACAAATTGTTGCCATCATGCGCTGACAGTAACCTTTACTATAAGTAGATGGCGCACTTCTCCCCTTCTTGCACTTCTCCCTCACTCTTCTCCTTTCCCCCTCCTCCCTCCCTCCTCCGGCCGCCCCTTTCTCTCAATCTTCTCTTCTCTGCCTCACAACGAGCACCTCACCCCGGAGAACACGTTCAAGGTAGGGAGGCGACGTGGCGGGCATCTCCTCCCTGCTCCGGCACCAGCGATGATCAGCCCACCACCTTGCTATTCCGGCACCGACGACGACCACCACCTCCTCCCTGATTCGGCGACGACCATGTCCACCTCTTTCATGCTCCGGTGACGACCATGCCCACCTCCTACCTGCTCCAGCGACGGCCACGGACTTCCTGCTCAGGCCAACACCTCCTCCATGCGTCGGCGCCTACCTTTTTTTTTTTAATTCCCACAGCGATGACCAGATCTAGATCTAGTTATTTTTTAATTCAAAAAAATATTACCGCCGACGCACCAGGATAGTGCGTACGAAGTAAATCGTGTTACCGCCAGCGCACCAGGCTAGTGCATCGGGGATATAAGCCGTTACCGCCGGCCTGTTCCCATCGGCGGCGCTGGTGCATCGACGGTAGGCTTTTTCCTAGTAGTGCTGGAGAGAACTACCGTCGGCGCTGGCCCCATCGAGGCCCGCATGGCCCAGATCGGGGCCTATCTAGCCCCAAACTGGGTCGCGCCGCTAGCATTCGCCCTCCACCGCCGCCCATGGGACCACGCCGCGCCAGACAACACCTCCACCAGAAGCTTCCACCACGCCTCAACGTTTTTGTCAGACCGAGATCTAGGAGCCCCATGAAGCGCCGCCGCCACCCGCTTATGCCCCGCGCAGAAAGCGTCACACGAGGGTAAGAAAGGCCCCGCTGCCGCCGGCACCGCGTATGCCCTAAGGGCATCTCCAACCGGGCGACCCAAACGGACGCGCTGGGCCGTCCGTTTTGGGCCGTTTGCGTGCCCGAGCGGACGCGCGGACGGAGCCCCGCGTCCGCGCGTCCGTTTGGGTCGCGTGCTGCGCCCAACGCAGCGGCCACCCATTTGGCCATTTGGCCATTTGGCCTATTTCTTTGGAAAATAGGTCCTCTGGCCACAGATTCAGTTTGATATATAATAATATCTCGTAAACATAGAATAATATATAGTAAACATAAAATATTATCAAATACCATAAAATATTATCAAATGTACCATGATAAATCAAATAAAATGTGTCATAGTTTGAGAAAAATATAAAAATTACAATTGAGATTTTCTAACTCAATTTGGGCGCTCGAGGATCTCCTTCTGTCTCTTCTCGAACCAAGCTCTCTTTGCCTCGCTCATGTTGGTCAAGTCGGCGTTCATGATGAGGTTGTCCTCGGCTTGGCGTTTGAGCTCAACTTCCTTCGCCTTCAGCTCCACCTCTTTGGCCCTTGCCATTGCTATGAGCTCAAGTTCTCTCTCTTTGAGCTCAAGTTCTTTAGCTTTGGTCTTCGCCTTGACCTCTTCAATCTCAAGATTCTTCTGCTGGACATCAAAGAATTTCTTCCTGTCCTCTTCTTTCTCCCGGCGCCTCCTCTCATCCCTCTTGTCCGTGGACACCTCTCTGTCCGCATGCATCTCCTTCAAAGTGCCATACAATAGCATGGACGACGCATCACGCTTCATGTCGGCTTTGGTTGCCTTGTGGCCGCGTGGACGACTTGCACGAGAAGCGGAGCTGCCGCAAGGCTGCCCACCATCAAGGTCAATGACCGTGGCATCTTTGGCGGGATTGTTGCCGATCAAGGTCGCCATGTAGCCCTCGTACCCCTCCCGGAACTTGGGGGTGCCGTGGAGTTCCTTCCAACAATGAGGGAAGGCAAAGGTCTTCTCTCCATTGTTGGCTTTGTAGAATTCCAAAGCTCGCCACACCTAGAGCAAAGCGAGACAACAACGATAAACATATGTGCAAACATCGGATGAATAAGTTGAGGTTATGAATCATACCAAGTCCTTCACACCCATGCCACTAACGGGGAGCCGCCTCGCGTGCTCATACGCCGCCTCGGAACTTGTTGCATTCCGTTTGAATTGCTCCCCACCTCTTTTGGAGCGATATTTCGCTGCGGTCGCTCTCAAATGGCTCCTGTCCATATTTGCGATGTTCATGGAAGTATTCATAGATCCGGCGCCAGAATGCGGACCCCTTCTGCTCGGCACCCGTCAACGCATCTTGCCCGATGGTCAACCATCCATCGACGAGCACCTTGTCCTCCTTCTCCGTGTAGTTGGCGGTTCGTTTGCTTACCCGGCGACCTCGAGCTTGTGCAGCTGCGGCTTGTGTGAGGCCCTCACCGAACAACGGCTCCTCCTCAATGTTTATGCTGCCGGGACAGGCGAGTGTGCCCTCCTGTGTGTCAATGGGAGGTGGCTGGGGAGCCTCGCTGTGTCGAAGGATATGGAAGGGTCGTCGGCATTGTCCGCGCGAAAGACGGAGGGGCCTGCACGGCGGACGGTGACTCGCGCGCGCGCGGCCGACATATCGTCGAACGAGGTTGCGTGCACCGGACGTCGCAGCTGCTCCCGGGTTCTTCGGGCCTTTGGAGTTCGCCGGCGCACGGTTCGGGTCAATGGACGAAGGTGACGGCCCCGTCATGGACTCGCCCACCTCCGGTGACCCATCCCGTGACCGGTACGCGCTGCCGCCCATGCGCCCCCATTTCGTGCCCAAATAGGGCAGTCGGTGGGGCAGTTGACCTTGGAGGAAGGGGCCGGGTCACGGAGGAGGCCGAGCTCCCCACCGAGGCCGCGCCGGTGCCGGGGATGATCATGTGCTGGCCGAGCGCTGGGTGGCCGTAAAATAGCATGGCCTCGCTCGCTCTTGAAGGAGAGTGCTCTTCGCCTCCGTCCGGAGTTGTAGAAGCTGCTCCGCCGCCCGCTGCCGCTCCGGCTCGGCGGCGGTTTCCCTCTTCCGTTGGTCCAGCGCCCTGCGCCGGTCAGCCCTCTTCTCGCTCTCGAGCTTCCTCTGCTCCGGGGTGAGCTCGGCCTTCGCCTTCTTCGTCGGCGGCCCGGGGGGAGCTCGGCCACCGCCGGCTCGGGAGCCGCCTCCACGGCAGGAGCGGCAACGGCCGCGGGTGCCTCCTCTTCGATGGTGGCGGTGGTGTCGGTGGCGGTGGCGGCGGCAGTCGCTTCGTCGGCCATCTCTAGGTTTTGGGAGTACAGTGGAGTGTTTTCTGTTTTGGGAGGCAGACAGGCGGGCCAGGGGCGGACAAGGGAGGACGCGAGCGACCAGCCTTTCGCGTCCGCGGCCACGCAAACTCGTCCAAGATTTGGGCCGGGTTTGGATCGTCCCGGACGCCGCGGCCATCCGTTTTAGGGATGGGTCCGCGCGCTGGGCCGCGGTTTTTTCCGTTTCGACCCATCCGGACGCGCGGGCGCGGGATGGGTCGCCCGGTTGGAGATGCCCTAACACGTCCAGGATGAGCTAGAGAGAGCAGCAACCACAGTGCAACGAGAGACAGAAACTAACAGCAAACGAAAGCTCCACACCTACAGGATGCACACCAACATCAGCAGTTCAGCACATGCACGTTGAGCAAGATGGCAGCAGCGGCGGCACGTGCGCGTACGAAGAGATAAGAGCATCTCCAGTCGCGTCCCCCAAAGCGTCCCCAAAACAATTTGGGATGCGTCGGACCAAAAAATGGTTCTAGCCGCGTTCCCTAAAGCCCAATTTTATCCGGCGCTCTCCGATACGGTATCCGGCGGCCCGAGCCCGTCCCCGTCCCACAGGGGACGCACCGGGCACACCGGACACAACGAAAAACGCGGCGAAGCGACGCGGGCCCGACGCGTCAGCGGCTCGGAAGGCTAAAACCCCGTCGCCTACCTTTGGTCAAGCGACGTTAATGGCGTCCCTCTTTTCCCAGGCGACGCAGGGACGCATCTCGTCGTGCATGGCCGCGTGGCCGTCCGCGCCGGCGTTATTGCGTGCAACCACCCGCTGCCGCCGCTGTTTTAAGACGCCCTGCAGTTCGTCCCAATTTCTCACCGCTCCCAAACCTTCTCGTCGCCGCCGCCTCCCCCTCCCAGATCTTCTCCTCGCCGCTCCAAAAATGTCGAGCTCGTCCTCCCGTAAGATCGCCGCGGCGAACGGCTTCGGCCGCGGCAGCCTCACCGTGCCGGAGGCGTGGGCGCTGTACCACGCCCGGTATCCAGTCCCGCCGGACATGCGGCTGCCAAGCAGCGACGGCTGGAAGATGGCCGTGAACGGCATTGGCGTCCCGCCGCCGCTGAAGCCAGGCATGGAGCAATGGAGGGAAGCCATCAAGGCCCGGCGGGCTCAACTCACCGCCGAGGAGCGGTTGGATCCGACGTGGGCGGCCAACAACAACGACGCCCGGTGGAAGACGTACTTCAAGGCTAAGTACGACATCGAGATGTACAGCACCGACGGGCTCGTCGGCGGGCCCAACAGCTGGAACAAGGACGGCCGCGCCCTGTTCTGAGGCGTTCCGGGGCACACCCTCGAGAACGTCATCCGCGGCATCCGCAACAACGCTCCAAGGTTGGAGACGCCGTCGTCACCGCCACCGTCTCCTCGAGGAGGACCACCGCAATGGCAGCCGAGGAGGACGACGTACTCGTCCTCCTCGAACTCTTGTTCCTCAGGACCGGCGCGATCGACGCCGTCCTCGTCGTACCGCTCAGCGCCCTACAGCGTCCCCAAACGCGAGGTGAAGGAGGAGCCGGCGACGCCCGTCAACACGAGGCGTGGTGGCAGCGGCAGCCGGCGGCAGCAAGAGAGGCGCGGCGGCGCCCTCCTCATCCCGAAGCCGGAGGTGAAGGAGGAGCCGGAGGAAGCAGCGCATGCGGCGCTGCTGGCGGAGTACGAGCGGCAGCAGCGGCTCATCGCCAGCAGCGACGACCCCGAGGACTGCCCAGGGCTGCGGGCGGCGTGCTTGGCGTCCATGAACGACAGGGATGCCTGGAGGGCGACCTGGACATGGCGATCGCCATGTCCATCCGCGACTCCGGCAAGCCGCTCGTGGACCTCACCGACGACGGCGAGGCAGGACCAAGCGGCTTGGTGAAGGACGAGCCCGTCGACGAGCGCGTCAAGCATGAGGTCATCACCGACGACATGTACAACTTCCAGCAGTACTACGACGCCTCCGGCCGCCGCAAGTACTTGTAGATTAGGTTTAGTTTAAATTTAGTCAAATTTCGTTCGAATCTATGTAAGTTTGACGAATCTAATCGAATCTCGCTAACTTTAAAATTTTCAAAATTTTGTTTGGGGGACGGGACTGGGGAGCGACGTCCCCCAAACGCGGCATGAACGAAACACGTCCCCTAAACGCTCAATCCGGCGCGTTTTGGGAGACGATTTGGGGGACGCGACTGGAGATGCTCAAAGCACCGCATCACACGATAGAGAGGAGCATGAAGGTGAGCCGGTCGTGTAAAATATATAAGCAAACTATCATATAATTTAATTTAAACAAGTAATTGACATATTATGATCGTAGAAACAATAGTGAAACTGATCATGAAGACTAAACAGAGTATATGAACAAATAGCATCTAAATAAAAAAATAACCTATTGCATCTACCCAAACACCAGAACTAAAAACTCTTGCAAGATCAGAGAGGGAGGAGAATCACATACGGTGTAGCTTGAGCAGCGGCGGCGGCGGCAGAAGAAGCGTCAGTATTGTCTCCCATGTTAATGTTAAGGATGCCGAAGAGGTCCAAGAACAATTTTCAACAGTGTGTTATCTGGCGCTCTCGCAAAGTCCCGCTCGCCTTGTCTCCTCTCTCGGCAATAATGGCTCGCGCAAGCGGAACCGTCCCGATTGCTCCGGTGAGTAATTGCTGCCAGAGGAAGCCTTCCCAAGCCGGCCAACCATCCACAGAGAACTAGCAAGTGGACAGCCTCCCATGACCCCGAGTCCCGACCGTAGGAGAGGAAGGCAAATCTGCAACGTAGTGACCGCCGGAAATGTTATACTATGATGGGTGCATTTTTAGCATGTTTTTACACCATTATTTGATATAGATATCTCTAAGTAGTAATAGGTATTTTGTATTTTACAGCGTTTTCGCACCCTTTCATGCTTGTCTACGCAGGAACTTAAAATATTAAAGCAATGATGAAATATCAATAAAAACTATAATTTTTGGTATTTTGACGCGATAAAAATCATTTTAGCACTTAACCATGCACCTGGGTGGAAGGGAAACGCGAGGACAAGTTCCAGTAAGTTTAGCGGACACCGTATGGGGGGCCGTACCATCCGCCCGTACGATGTGTCAGGAGGACCGCCTCGTCAAATACTCTCACCTCCTGCAGATGGATCTGAGATCTAAGTCCCCGAGCGACCAGAAACACCAGAACACCGTCCCAGAAGAGATCCCAAGGAGGAACAAGAGGAGGCATCATCCAAGTTGCTACCATCACCATCTCCAACCGCTGCACCATCACCATCTCCATCCCATTCATCTCATTAGATTGTAATCTCCATTGTTATTGTGGGTTTGTACTTGAATTCACATCGCTACCCTTATTCCATTCGCAAGATTATGATGATGTTCTTGATTGTTTTCATGTGTGAGTAGTTTACCTCGTCTTGGGGGAGATGGAGAAACCTTGGCAATATGTCAATATGAATGAAGATGATTTATAGCTTTGTACTATGATTGTGTGTTACTTTTCTGTTGTGATATTATATGAAGTCGACCATTTAATATTTGCCTTAGGTCATGAGAGGAAGCTACCTTCGGAAGTATGATAGTGTATACGGCGGGAAGTGACATACCGTGAGTGGTGCACTATTGTATGGAAGGATGTGATAAGAAAGGACTCACTATGCTTTCACAAATAACCATGGGGGATCCCTTAATTGTGATGGATCAATATGTGGTTTGCCGAAGGTCATTGCGGTGGTTATTCAAGGATGCGTTATTACATGTACATCTCATCATCGAGCCTTTCTCACATACAACGATAACAAAGATATAGATTATCTAGTTTGTGTTCTTAATTAATGCTGGTGGTGGAACCAATAATCACCGAGAAAATTTTAGCCTTATTAAAGTTCAAACTTAATCCATCCTAACCGTGCTTTTCTATTTCAGTTATTTGTTTTGTAAACTAAACCACAAAACTCATTCAAAACCAACACCTCAATTGGGATTTAAGACACCTTTTAAGTAAACTTAGATAAGTAGCAACAAGGGACATTAAGACCTTTACTAGTAGCTTCTCGTGGTTCGATGCACTTATTTCGAAACTAACTATAATTGATCTATGTATTTGCAGCCATCATGCCACCTGCATTACTGACGAGCAACTGGACCAAAGATCAGGCTCTATGTGTGTATATCACTACTCTAAACTTGAAGAAAGGTTACATCTGGGACATCGAGCAACTCTGGTTGCCGGACTCGCATGCCGTACTGTTGTGCTGCTGCGACCCAGACTGCATCTCCCGAGAGCGCTTTTATTGTGCTGCCGCCGACATGGAGAGGTTCCGGTCAGCCAGGCCATCGACCGCACCATGGAGGTTGGCGGTGAGGGGCATGGGAAGCGGCCAGGGGCCTGGCCGGTGGGCAGATGCAGGTTTTTTTTTTCCTTTTAGATATTTTGGATTTTTAATTTGGGCTAACATGTGGGCCCCACGTCCACGTCAGCAACTTCACTAGGAGTGAACCTCAGCCATGATAGTGGGTCCCACTGGTTAGATCCAGTGTCAATTCATGTTCAATTGCCATTTGGTGTTTTTGCAAAAACAGCCAAATTTTGTTTTTCTGTTCGTAAAGTGCTATCATTCAGAAATTTGGCACGAGATGTGGTGATTTCATGTTGTTTAGTCTTCCAATGCATTTGTGGCGAAAAGAGTGATTCGACTAGCCCTGCCGCGGGCGAAGTCAAACTGGACCAGGCCCGGACGTACGTAGCAATATTGAGCAGCCTGTGTTGAAGATTCAAAACAACGAGGCTAAGATCCCGAAAATATCCCTCTTACCATGGCAATTCTTTAGGAAATAACTTCGAGGGGCAGAAAAAAGAAGGAAGACATCGGGTTTGTTGGCAACCATGATGAATCAACCCCTGCAAACTGAGGTCTCCGTCATCGGCAACAAGAGAGACACGGTAATTGTATGGAGATGGAGGCAGAACAAAATCATGGTCACCGCTATTGCTCAACATTTCTAAGATGGTAGTGATTTAATCCGGTTTGACCTCAACCGAGTTCGCCCGAGTCGGCACACATGAGGTTTTGTGTCAAATAAAGCTAAACCGGCATTTTTTGTGTGGTGGCGTGGCAGGTCTGGCACAAGGTTCTCAACACCTTCTTTTTTCCAACCTCGGCAATGCCTTTGATTGATAAAGTCGAAAAGATTTAGGCCAGTTTATAAGGAAAACTGGCCAAAAGCCATATAACACAATGCACCACGCCAGCCCCGAGGCCGCGCCCCCACACGAGTCGATGGCCAAGTCACCCTAGCGACCAAAGCCGACACCAAAACACCTCAACGCAACACGGCGGAGGAGAACATCTAGAGCCGTCGCTCCCACATCCACGCCGGCCCCAAGGCCGCGCACACAGAGACTAGCCGTCGACCAAGTTTCCCAAGCAAACGAAGGCCGACACTCAAACACCTCAACATGGGACAGCGGAGGCGATGATCCGGAGTTGCCGCTCACGCATCCACGTCGACCCGCAGGGCTGCGCACCACCAAGCCGAAGATGAAGAATGGAAAGCGCCGACCAGACGAGCAGACCAGACGCAAGGCGCTCGGCATTCACCTCCGCAACTTCCAGCGGGTGGAGATCGCCGCCGGACGCATGCGGCCGATCAAGCCCAAGGTGCTCAAGATCAAGGAACAGGGGAGCAAGAACTGGAGGAAGAGCCAGATGAGAATGGAGTAGGCGGAGTCCAGAACGTGTGCTGCTGCAAAGCAACTTTTTATTTTGTTATTATGTTGTTACTATGTTGGTGTTGTGAAGAACCTCGTTATTGGCCTTTGTTAAGAACCTGTTATGTTGGCTGCTTTATGCAGATTATTATCTATCCATGTTTTACTATACTTTGTTGGCCCTACTTTGTTTTCTCGATTTATTATGACGGTGTGAATTTATCGTACATTAGCATCGAGATTTGCTTCTAGATTTAACTAGATACGGAGTACATATGAACCAAGATAGGTGAGGTCATTAATATGAACCAGAGGGAGTACTAGATTTGCTGCCATATTGGGCAAAAAATGAGGGCCAAAAG
The DNA here is from genome assembly GCF_022539505.1 of Lolium rigidum. Taxonomy (NCBI): domain Eukaryota; kingdom Viridiplantae; phylum Streptophyta; class Magnoliopsida; order Poales; family Poaceae; genus Lolium; species Lolium rigidum. Next base: position 128,078 of record NW_025900192.1, read on the forward strand.
GCACAAAAAATTGAAGAAAGACATAAATAAAAGATTATCCACATTTGATACTAATTTGGTGAAAAAAGACAGAGAGAGAAAGCGGGGAAAAAGGTGCTCTTAAAAATACCAATTTGGGTCGAGAGATATAGAACCCAGCTCCTACTCACGTACAACCAAACACGGTCTTGTCCTGTCCCACACGGTTCCTTTCTAACAGACCCACGCGACGCGGCCCCACACGTCACCACGGAACGGTCAACTAAACGGGAATCCTCCCGTCCGAGCTCCTTCTGCGGGTTTCAGACAAGGGCTTGGGGAAAACTGAGGAAAAACTATGGAGCTGGGGAAAACTGAGTACAACTAAGCACCCGAGGGCACGAAAATAGAAAGCCCTAGAAGCTAATCCTTCAAAGATTAAATCTGTCCTTGAGATGGAACCACCAAAGAGTCTGCAACAGGTGCAACAATTGGCAGGACGATTAGCAGCTCTTAGTAGATTTATTGCAAAACTGGGAGAAAAGGCCTTGCCATTCTATCAGTTGATGAAAAAGTCAGAAAAATTCGAGTGGACAGCAGAAGCACAAGATGCTTTCGATAACTTGAAGAAGGTTCTGTTGACTTCTCCAGTCCTCGTGACTCCACTGGACAGGGAGACAATGTTACTCTATATCGCCGCAACTATTCAAGTCATCAGCACTGTGCTCGTTGTCGAACGCGCAGAAGAAGGAAAACTTCATGGCATACAACGCCCCGTCTACTACCTCAGCGAAGTACTCACACCAGCAAAACAAGAAGGAAGACATCGCGTTTGTTGGCAACCATGATGAATCAACCCCTGCAAACTGAGGTCTCGGTCATCGGCAACAAGAGAGACACGCTAATTGTATGGAGATGGAGGCAGAACAAAATCATGGTCACCGCTGTTGCTCAACATTTCTAAGATGGTAGTGATTTAATCCGGTTTGACCTCAACCGAGTTCGCCCGAGTTGGCACACACTTTTGAGGTTTTGTGTCAAATAAAGCTAAACCGGCATTTTTTGTGTGGTGGCGCGGGAGGTCTGGCACAAGGTTCTCAACACCTTCTTTTTTCCAACCTATGCAATGCCTTTGATTGATAAAGTCGAAAAGATTTAGTCCAGTTTATAAGGAAAACTGGCCGAAAACCATATAAAACAACGCACCACGCTAGCCCCGAGGCCGCGCCCCCACACGAGTCGATGGCCAAGTCACCCTAGCGACCAAAGCCAACACCAAAACACCTCAACGCAACACGGCAAAGGAGAACATCTGGAGCCGTCGATTCCACATCCGTGCCGGCCCCAAGGCCGCGCACACAGACTAGCCGTCGAGGAAGTTTCCCAAGCAAACGAAGGCTTACACTCAAACACCTCAACATAGGATGGCGGAGGCGATGATCCGGAGCTGCCGCTCACGCATCCACGTCGACCCGCAGGGCTGCGCACCACCAAGCCGAAGATGAAGAATGGAAAGCGCCGACCAGACGAGCAAACCAGACACCGACATTGGAGGTGAACCTCCACAACGATGCCTCCAAGGATTGGAGCGACGACCGAGAGAGCCGCCATCGCCAGCAGCAACCGAGGCTGGTGCAGGGTTTTCACCCGGAGAACATCAAACCCGAAGTCACGTCCGCCTGACATCCGTCGAAGTCGAGGATGCCTAACTCGCCGACGCTAACCACCAAAGCTCACTCCACAGGTCCCTCCGGCCGAAGGAAGATCCAAGACAAACGACGCAAGAATGCCACACTCGCCCGATCCCACGTGGGATCTGGGGTTTTCCCCGAAGAACCTCGGCGGAGTTGCGAGTAACACCACCTCGACGATGACTTCAAGATGGATGCGCAGCCCAAGGGCATCACCGACGTTGGTCCCGACGGATTACCGGGAAAATCTTTCCCCGACGATGAGTTAGCCTTCTGCAAGCCACATATTTACTATTGCTATTAAGGGGTTTACCCCGCGGTTATCGATATGAGCTTCGTGAATCCCTCTTATACCCCTTATTCATGTGTTAAAGCGCTGATACGGTAGTTTCACTTCCCGCCGTTCACTTTACCACACTTCAAAGAGTAGTTCCCTCTCAAGACCATAAGGCATATATTACATGGTGCACAACACATAATATCAAGAGAGAAAACTAACACACATTAATACTTAAAACCATAGATCATCTTAGATTCATCTCATATTCATGCTAGGGTTTCTTCATCTCCCCAAGACTAATATGACTACTCACTCATGGAGACAATCAAGAACATCATCATAATCTTATGGAGGGAATTAAAGGAATGGAACGAATTCGAATACAAATCCACAATGGCAATCAAGATTACAACTATGGTTGGAGGATGATGGTGATGATGGTGAAGGTGCAACGGTTGATGATGATGAAGGGGATGATGCCTTGTCCTCCGAGAATCCACGTAGCAGCCCGAATCTTGCCTTCTCCAAGCTCCTTCTTGAGATATGATATGGGGTGGTGTTTTTCTGTTTCACGGAGTTGTGTGTGTCTTATCTCTCATCCGTCTGCGGGATCTGAAAGTATTTCACGAGGCGGTGCTTCTAGAGGGTGGTATGGGCAGACGGTACGGGCGGGCCTTGCCTGTACCGATGCCCGTTAAAGCTACTGGATGTTTTCCTCGCATTGTCCTTTCGCCCAGGTGCATGATTAAGTGCAAAAATGATTCCTATCACGTCAAAATGCCAGAAAATGACAGTTTTCATTGATATTTCATCATTGTCTTATTATTTTGAGATCATGTGTAGACAAGCATAAAAAGGTGTGGTAGCACTGTGACATACAAAAATTCTACCACTCTCGATGATATCATGATAAAATAACGATACAAGAACATGCTAAAAATGCACTCATCAACTTCCCCAAGCTAGACTCTTGCTCGTCCCTAAGCAAGATAGAAGCTGAATGGACAGAGTCATCATTGTTAATGAAGCGAGAGTCGTTAAAACAAATGATGCATTTGTAAGAACGATGTGGAGCCCCGGACTAGCTGTACGAAACACCCGTTATGCATACACATTCACGATCCCATGATCAGTGTGTCGTGAAGGCATAACCGAACTGGGACCAAATACAACATCCATTACAGTACCGAATAAAAAGATTACAACGGTCACATGACCAGATATTTACATAAGAGCCTCAATGGCAGGAGATCAACAACCACACAACGAAAATACTTCAGACGAAAATGTTTGCAAGGCCCAAGTCAGGCCATAACCCTACAGGCAACTGACTGGGAAGATGTTTGATGTGTGCATTTCCCTTCGGGTAACCAATATTATGCTACCTTCTATGGCCCAACCAGGGGCCCATGAAGATCATCTACCGACCAAGGTGGGACGATACATCGGTTCCAAAGAAGGATTCTTGATGAATAAGGCAAGAAGACGATAGACAAGGAAAGTTTAGACATAGAACTCTTTGTAACCTAGTCGAAACCAGACAGAACTCTGGAGACCTGGCCTACAATATAAGGGCCAGGAGAGGGTCTGCCGAGGGACACACAATCACAATAGTAGATCCATCGCAAGTCTAGAGCTAGGTCATTAGAAATCTAGCCTCTCGACGATATCTTAGAAGTCATAGCCTTCGGCTACCCCATTGTAACCCGATATATTCAATAATCAAGATGACAAGCTAGAAATAAGGGTTTTACCTCATCGAGGGCCCCAAACCTAGGTGAATCTCTCTCCCTGTCTGTTTAGTTCCGATGACTCGTGTCAGCCTGCAGGATTCCATCAACCCTAAGCCCCGAAAGGTGGGCATTGCCGAGGAGCACCCTCGTCAATTGGCGCCGTCTGTGAGAAATCTGTCGGTACAAGGCACGTCATCCGCTGCTCCGGTCACATTAGCAACGTTCGTGCTCGCATCACCAACACCTTCAAGCCCGAAGAATTCAGTTCGCTGCGGATCCTTCGAGTTCACTCCGCGCACTGAAGCACCGCATCCAATTCCTTTGGGGTTGCGTAGCACTATGGACGCGACCTTCGGCGGTGTCCACTTCATCGTCGATTCCGGAGGGTTCCTTCGACTTCCAAATTCAGGTGCATCAAACTTAAGGACTTCAGCTCCAGAAATCATCGTCCGACCGATAGCCTCAGTGGATCTGTCATATTCGTCTGGCAACAGCAACGGGAACAGCCGAAAGAATTTCGGTAGCAGAGAGGAGAAACGAAAGAGGCGAAGGGATCTTCGTCGCGAAGCAGAAGAACAAGCTGCGAGTCGTCTCCGCCAGTGTGGCAAAGGATGTTATAGCGTGCAATTAAGCAAGAATCGCAGCCGTGCACCTTATTTGCCAGCCGCGGAACAGCTTGTCGCTCCATGTTACTTGCATGCTTACATTGACCCAAAAGACAACATTGAGTAGGCTACACATCTACTCAAAGATTGTCGGCAGTTCCTCGATATTCAGAAGCTATGTGAAGAGCTAAGGTTTGCTTCGGAAGCAAAGCCTCGTTCGGCAGAAGGAAGAGCAGCGGCTTACAATTATTCTCAGCAACAACAGTATGTGCCAGACGAAGATATCTACATACCTACCGAAGTTTACCCTGCATCTCGAGGGCAAGTGAACATGATTCACAAGACTAGATTTTCAAAGAAGGAGTCCAAGAAGTTTTCACGGGAGATAAAGTTTGCAGAAGTAGCTATGGCGGCAGTACCCGATTATATCGATTGGTCGGATCACATCCTGTTCAGCAGAGCGGATCATCCGATAGCTGTCCCAAGGCCCGGTCACGCTGCCCTAGTCCTTGAAGCGCAGATCGGAGGATACAATATGAGCAAAGTGTTCATGGATGGCAGAAGTGGTTTAAACCTTCTGTTTGCAAGTACAATTAAAGCGATGAGTTTGTCAGTTGATATGTTAAAAGAATCTGACACTAGCTTCCACGGCATCATCCCAACCGACCCGCTTATCCCCTTGGTAAAATTTCATTGGACATTGTCTTCGGCTCACCCAACAACTTCAGTAAGGAGAAACTCGAGTTCGAGGTGGTAGATTGGGAATTACAGTACCATGCCATCCTCGGCAGACCAGCGTTTCCCAAATTCATGGCAGTCTCTCGTTATGCATATTTGAAGCTGAAGATGCCAGGCAATAACAGGACAACAATAACTATTCACAGAAGTTTTTCTCGTTCTGATAACTGCGATAGAAATTTCCAGAAGATCGCCTCCAAGTTCGGAGTGAGGGAAGAACTTAATACACTTGACGTAGTCACCGATCATACATAGCCACCTGCCGACAATCGGAACACAAAGTCCGATGAGTTTGACGTTGCCAAGGAAGCACAGAAGCATCAAGTGCACCCTCGGATCCGAAGAAGACAGTCAATACATCGGCAGATCTTACTGCCGCATAGGAAAGTGCACTCATCGAGTTCCTCCGTGAGCGCTAGGAAATATTTGCATGGGAACCATCCGACATGCTAGGTATTCCCAGGGAACTCGCTGAGCACGCCCTCAATGTTGACCCCAAAGCCAAACCTGTATAGCAGACGATACGTTGTTTCTCAGAACCAAAAAGAAAAGCTATTGGTGAAGAAGTCAATGGGCTCCGCAAACCTGGGTTTATTCGAGAGCTCAAGGAACCTAAGTGGGCAGCTAATCCAGTCATGGTGCCAAAGAAAGATAAGACAACACTTCGTATGTGTATTGACTTCACAAACCTCAACAATCATTGCCCGAAGGTTCATTTCTCGTTGCCTCGCATCGATAAAATAGTCGACTCCACAGCAGGCTGCGATCGCCTCTCCTTTCTCGATGCTTACTCAGGATATAATCAGATCAAGCTCAAAAAAGAAGACCAGGAGTTAACTGCGTTCATAACACCGCATGGTGTTTACTGCTACAACGTCATGACTTTCAGATTAAAAAATACAGGTGCAACCTATCAGCGGTGCGTGCAAGCCTGCCTCGGGGAGCAGATTGGCCGAAATATGGAGGTTTATATCGATGACATCATTGTTAAAACCAGAAACGTGGCCACGCTTATTGATGATTTGAGAGAAACTTTCGACAATCTCGACAGATACAAAATCAAGCTAAACCCGCAAAAATGCCTCTTTGGGGTACCATGAGGCCAAGTACTCGGGTATATTATTTCAGCCAGAGGAATAGAAGCTAATCCTTTAAAGATTAAATCTGTCCTTGACATGGAACCACCAAAGAGTCTGCAACAGGTGCAACAATTGGCAGGACGATTAGCAGCTCTTAGTAGATTTATTGCAAAACTGGGAGAAAAGGCCTTGCCATTCTATCAATTGATGAAAAAGTCAGAAAAAATCGTGTGGACAGCAGAGGCACAAGATGCTTTCGACAACTTGAAGAAGGTTTTGTCGACTTCTCCAGTCCTCGTGACTCCACAGGACAGGGAGCCAATGTTACTCTATATCGCCGCAACTATTCAAGTCGTCAGCACTGTGCTCGTTGTCGAACACGCTGAAGAAGGAAAAGTTCATGGCGTACAACGGCCCGTCCACTACCTCAGCGAGGTACTCACACCAACAAAACAACGGTACCCTCACCACCAGAAGTTGGCATATGCCGTGTGGAGGACAACACGAAAGCTACGGCATTACTTCGCGGAACACCGGATTATCGTTGTCACCAAAGCTCCATTGAAAAACATACTCACCAATCCAGATGCCACAGGAAGAGTATCTCAATGGGCTACCGAGTTAGCACCACATGACATTTCTTATGTTAATCGAACAACTATCAAGTCCCAGGTCCTTCCTGATTTCTTGGTCGATTGGATTCAGTCGCAAATCCCAGCGGCACCCGATATGTCGGGTTCGTTCATGGACAATGTATTTTGATGGATCGAAGCGAAGCACAGGTGCAGGAGCTGGACTAGTGCTAATTTCGCCACAAGGAGACAAAATGAGATATGTGCTAAGGATGAATTTCTCATTGCCGACGAATAATGAAGCAGAATACGAAGTATTATTACATGGTATGCGTATGGCCAAGCCATGTGGAGCTACTCGTTTGGATATTTATGGAGATTCAAACCTTGTGGTTCAGCAATCGATGAATTTATGCGACGCTATTAGCGATAATATGATTGCTTATCGCCAGATGTACCAATCAATGGAAGCCAAGTTTGAAGGTTGCGAGTTAAAACATATCGACAGAGCTAGCAACGAGGAAGCTGATGCTTTGGCTAATATCGGCTCTACATGCTCTCCTATCCCAGATGGAGTCTTCTATGAAGTAATTACTCATATGTCTATTAAAGTAAAAAAATCGGCACCTCCTGAAGAATCGGCTACTGACTCGGGGGCTACGCCCCAAGAAGTTGTCAAAGATATTACTGATGGACCGAAAAACAAGTTCTTCTTCTCGAGCCTTTATGGACTGAACCTTTTCTGGCATATTTAATGGAGCAACGGTTGCCAGATGATCCAACGAAAGCTAGACGCATTGTACGACAATCTAAAGCATTTATCATAGTAGATGGTGACCTTTATAAATGGACTATATTTGGCATCTTCCAACGGTGCATCGCCATCAACGATGGAAAGGCCCCGTTGCAAGAAATACACGAAGGAACGTGTGGCCATCATGCAAGCAGCAGAGCACTTGTGGCCAAAGCTTTCAGAGCTGGGTTTTATTGGCTACCAGCAGCAGCCGATGCAAGAGACTTAGTTCGGAAGTGCGACCCTTGCCAGCGTTTTTCACCAAAACCACACGCACCTGCCATGGATCTAATGACAATACCTTTGGCTTGGCCCTTTGCGCAATGGGGACTTGACCAAGTTGGTCCACTGCCAAAGTCATCGCCTGGCGGTCATACTCATCTATTGGTAGCAGTCGATAAATTCACCAAATGGATTGAGGTCATACCAGTCAGCAATGAGAAATCCAAAACCGCTGTCAAGTTCTTCAAAGGAATAACTTGTCGATTTGGTGTGCCTCACAACATCATCACAGACAACGGAACCAACTTTGATTCGAAGGAATTCCAGGAATTCTGCAACAGCAATGGCATCAAGATCAAATTGACCTCGGTTGCACATCCTCAAACCAATGGACAAGTGGAAAGGATCAATGGCTTAATATGTGATGGCATTAAAAATCGTCTCACAGGTGCAGCTGGAGCTTGGGTCGAAGAGTTACCATTAGTACTTTGGAGTTCACGGATTACACCTAATAGGTCAACGCAATATACTCCCTTCTTCCTTGTATATGGAGCCGAAGCTGTTCTACCTGCTGATGTTCGCTTTGAAGCACCTCGGGTGGCTGCATACAAAAAGAAAACCTCTGTCCAGGCATTGCAAGACGATGTGGATATTGTTGATGAGGCTCGAGATATTGCCCTGGCAAGAACAACAGTATATCAACAGGCCATACGGAATTACCACAGTCGAAGGGTACGCACTCGATGTTTCAATGTCGGTGATCTAGTACTACGATTAAAGCATAAAGGACACCTGAAGCTTGAATCTCCATGGGAAGGACCATACATTGTCACCGAAGTAATCCCAGGAGGAGCTTCTCGGCTGAAGAATACTACAACAGGAAAAAATGTCGATAACCCATGGAACGTTGCACAACTGCGACGATTTTATGTGTAGGACTCGACCTTTTTAGTGCATCTTTTAGTCGTCGTGGTGGAACAACAGATGCCATGGGTAGGCTTAAGTTTGGGGCCGGATGTACGCTTGATGTCGAGGGTGCTCCTCGGCAATGCCCTCCGATAGGGGCTTAGGGTTGATGGAATCCTGTAAGCTGACACGAGACATTGGTTCACAGACAAGCGGGGAGAGCGATTTACCCAGGTTCGGGGCCCTCGATGAGGTAAAACCCTTACGTCCTGCCTGTCACGTTCTTTGATTATGATGAAAACAGGTTACAATGGGGTGCCGAATAGTTCGGCTGTAATCTCGTCGAGATGCTGGTTGCTAGGGTAACCTAGTTCTACGCTTCTGTTGGCTAGTATTGCTAAGATTGGTTGTGTCCCCCGATAGCCCCTCTCCTGGCCTTTATATAGGTGGCCAGGTCCCAAGAGGTCTAATCGAGTACGAATAGGTTTACAATAGATCTATCTCCAATCTTTCCTTGTTCGGCTTTTTCTCTGCCTTGCTTTCCAAGTAATCTTCAGCCGCACCGCCCTAGTGGCCCATCTTGCCATCGGGTTCCTTCATGGGCCTCCAGTTGGGCCGTGCAGGGTAGAGCAACATTGGTTACCCGAAGGGTAATGCCCACGTCGATAGCCCCGAGTGTCTAGCCGAACATAGTTCGGGTAGAGACTAGAGCATATCTTCTCCGAAGTTTTTCTCCTCGTTCATCCTTGCCTTTCTTCTATCTTCTATCGGGTGCGTGTCAGCGCTCCCGATGGGAGTAGCCCCCGAGTCTAGGTACGGATGCTTGCAATCCGTGCGTAGACTCAAGTTGTACTACTCGAACATCTTCTCCTGCCGAAGTTTTTCCTGCAAGTCTTTGTAGACCATCCGATACATTTTCTTCATGCAAGGGATAACGAATAACGTGCCCAACTTTTGTTGGTTAACTGCCGATGGCAAAACAACGTTACCCTACACAGAATCAAGTCCCCGGGCATGATCCTGGAGTGCGAAAAAAGTTTTATCGGGTGCGCGTTCAGCGCTCCCGATGGGAGTAGCCCCCGAGCCTAGGTGCGGATGCTTGCAATCCGTGCGTAGGCTCAAGTTGATCACCCGATACTTTCTTATCTCTTCACATGCAATCATTCCTCATGACGTCATTGATGTCGTTTTTCGTCCCCTTGATTTTGACTGATAAGACGCAACCTGCCAGCCCTGTTTTCGAGCAATTCCTGCTCCTCTTCGCACGGTTAGCGAGGCACCTCCTCGATTTCCGCAACCATTAACTGGAGAAAAGGCCCATTAACAATGCAAAGCCTTCCTTAAGTTCCCCAAGAGATAGAAATCCCTAGCATTCTCCTTCATTCAATCCTTCGCTGTTCTTCTTCTTCTCCTGTTCACAACCGCTCGCGCCGCCACCACTGTCTTCCGATTTCTCCTAGATCTGACAATGGTGAAGAAGAAGAACCCTAGCGCCGCCGCCAGTTCCACGAGCGGCGGTGCCGCCGCCAAATCTTCTTCGATCCTTTCGAAGGAAGGCGCGCCTGGCGCTCCTCCCCCAGCTCCGGCGCCGATGGCGCCACCAAGTTCAGCAGCCAGGCACGGAGGCCGGACAGCCTCTACCGTCACCAAGCGTGACGAAAAAAGATCCCGAAGCCCGGGATTGATCTCCTCCGATGAGGGGAATGTGATCTTTCCAGGTGCGATTTCTCGACCTAATCCCCCTGCCGGTTTTACCGTGATGTTCTTATCGTTCTTATACCGAGGTCTTTCGCTTCCCGTCCACGAATTCCTCCTCCATCTTTTACGAACTTACGAAATCCAGTTATGGCAACTTACTCCCAACTCAATCCTCCACGTCGCTGTGTTTATCACCCTCTGCGAAGCATATCTGGGCGTTGAGCCTCATTTTTGGTTGTGGAAAAAGATCTTCTATGTGAAAAGATACGGCAGTAGTAACGGATCTTTTGTCACCGGAGGAGTGGGATTTGTAGCTCGTTCGGATGTTAACTACTTCAATTTCCCAATGAGAGAGTCTGTGCAAGGGTGGAGATTGAAGTGGTTCTATATCAAGGATTCTTTATCACCTGAATCTCAGCTTCCCTGCTTTGTCGATGCCCTTGAAGCCAAGCCTAGGAATTCCTGGAAGAATGTTCTTTCTCCCGACGAAAAAGTAGCTACCGACAAACTATTTGCTAGATTTCTTCGGATTAAAGAAGCTGATGGCCAAACCATGGTTGGTACTGAGGTAGCGGCAGTGTTCTTGAAACGTCGAGTCCAACCAGTTATGGCTAGAAGCCGCCCAATGTGGTTGTATTCGGGTCCAAAGGATGAGACCAGAATTAACGCTGTCGAACTGTCGGCAAAAGAACTGCTTGATGAAGTCCGTCGCCTTACTTCCTACAGTCAAGAAGACTCAATCCCATTGTTGTCCCCGTATACTCCTTTCGATGCCGATCATCCACCACCGAGAGGTAATTTCCCTCCTCGATTCTTCTTATGCTTGCTATTTACTTAATCGACATGATTACTTGTTATTCTCATTCATCTTTTCTTCGACGGACCCTCGTAGCTTCCGGGGATTTTCACAACTTGCCAAATAATACTTCCGAAAGAAGAGGTTCTTCGAACACTGTTGACTCTCGTCTTGTCGAGCATAAAAACCCAACAAGCGATGACTTGATAGATTCTGAGACTGCTCACACCAATCTGCCCCCACCAGCCGATGATACTTGCGACACAGAGGGATCAGTGCATGATGATGACGCTGATCACGATGCCTTTGTTAATGCAGCTGCGGAGGAGATCAGGGCTCCACCTACAAAGAGGTCAATCGGCGGCTTTGCCGATGAAGATGATCTCCTTGATATGTAAGTGTTTCTCTTCTTCTTACTATTTTCAGCTCCTTGGTCTTTTCATATTTTTCTCATAACTTAGTCGATCAAACCTTCCTTGTAGTGACGATGATCTCATTGAGCCTCCACCTGTTATCACCAGATTTTGGCCAAATCAGGAGGTGGGCCGCGATCAGGATGGGCTTGGAAGATTACACGTGGAAGATCTCTGAAGCGGCCTTGCACGGAGAATTTGGGCTAGGTTGCCCGTGTATCTTTAATTATAGTAGATTGTATCTAGATTAAAAGTTAGAGTTTGTCTCGTACATGGTGGGATTACGCCCACATTAGAAAGTCCGCTTGGACTATAAATATGTATCTAGGGTTTATGGAATAAACAACAACCAACGTTCAACCACAAACAAATCTCGGCGCATCGCCAACTCCTTCGTCTCGAGGGTTTCTACCGGTAAGCACCATGCTGCCTAGATCGCATCTTGCGATCTAGGCAAGCACAAGCCTGCCCACGTTGTTCATGCGTTGCTCGTATCGAAGCCTTTTTGATGGCGAGCAACGTAGTTATCTTAGACATGTTAGGGTTAGCATTGTTCTTCATATTACATGCTTTCGTAGTGCAACCCTTGCATGTCTAGCCGCCTTACACCTATCTTAGGTGTAGGGGCGGCACCCCGCTTGATCATAGTTTAGTAGATCTGATCCGTTACGGTTGCTCCTTGTTTCATCAAGGATTAGTTTAACATCCGCAATAGTTAGGCCTTACAAAGGGTTGGAGGATCCGGCGGCGTGTAGGGTGGCGTTTGCTAGCCCTAGAAAGGATGTTCCGGGGATCAACCTCGTGTTGGTTTTTAGGCCCTGTCTAGGATCGGCTTACGGTCACCGTGCGCGAGCGCGAGGCCCAATCGTGAGTAGGATGATCCGATTATGCGGTGAAAACCCTAAATCGTCGTAGATCTCATCGGCTTTACCTTGATCAAGCAGGACCACCATATATTCGGACACCTTGTCCGGATCATGGGTGGATCGGCTCTTTGAGCCGATTCACGAGATAACTCGAGAGCCGATCGAGGCTCGTATTTAATGTTTACGTGTGTGCCCTGCGGGAAACTAAGCGAGGCATCATCCACACCTTCCCGACCGGGTATAGGTCGGGTGGCACGCCCTTGCGGTTGGCATCGGCGCGTGCGACCGGGAGGCTTTGCGGGCCGTCGCTCCGAGGGACCGGGGCCAGCCGCAGCCCTAGTTGTTCCCGGCTCTACCGTGTTGCCCGTCTCTGCGCCGCTAGGGGGTTTCGACGTCAACACATTCTGGCACGCCCGGTGGGACCGCCTTCGACATCCACAACATCGCCATCTACATCCGAGATGGCGGAAGACACTCCGGTCACGTACGAGGATCTGCCTGATGAGCTCAAGAAGAAACATGACGAGATCAAGGCAACCCTTGAAGCCGAACTCATCGGCTCTTTCCACCGAACCCGCTCCCATGGCGTCAGGTGGAAGGGTTTCACACCTGAAGGCGCGCTCGACGGAGTGGACCTGTCCGCCCCATCAGAAGAACGCACCAGGTCGCTGCGGCAGGAGATCAACTACATGTTGGCTCATTCGCTGCACCGCCACTCGAGAGCTCGGTGAACACCTTGGAGCGTGTCGCTCGCGCGTCGTCAAGGAAATCATGAGCCACCGGTATTCTCCGTCGGGACCAGCTGCGGGGACTTTCAAGGCGAGAGATGCCGCTCCAGCCCCGGCCGTTCGCATGGGCAGCACCGGAACCGCCGAACGCATCGGCATACGTCGTCTACAAGATTGGTGGTGATCCTAGTGACTACCAATTCCTACCCGAGCCACCCAAGGAGATCCCGCACGGATACGCGTGCGCATACGTAACGGACCGCAACGCCCGGGCACTCTCGAACCGGGCGGCAATATCGAGGGCCTCCGGAACGGCGGGAGGAACTTCGGGAGCCGATCCCGAGAAGCAATCGTGGCTGGCTAAGTACGCCACCCCGACAAACCTCCAAAGCCCAGCTCCTGCAGCTTGGCTTAGAACCGGAAAAGCAAGCATGGCTGGTTAAGTATGCCACCCCGGCGAACCTTCGGGGTTCGACACCTTCAGCCATCACGGCGGATCAGATTTGTGCAATTCGAAAGATCGGTTTGGTATGATGCCGAAAAGGAAGGCGTTCGGCTACACCAAGCCGTACCCCAACAACTACGAACTGATCCCGCTGCCACCCAAATATCGGCTCCCGGACTTCACAAAGTTTAGTGGATCGGATGGGTCCAGCTCCATCGAGCATGTGAGCCGATATTTGGCACAGCTGGGCACGATCTCGGCGTCGGACGAGTTGCGCGTGAGGTTCTTCGCACGGTCCCTCACAGGATCGGCTTTCGGGTGGTACACATCGCTACCACCGAACTCCATCCGGACTTGGAAGCAGTTGGAAGAGCAGTTCCATGAGCAGTATCACTCAGAGGCTTCCGATGTTGGCATTGCCGATCTAGCACAAGTACGACAGAAGCGCGGGGAAACAGTGTCAGAATACGTCCAGCGCTTCAGGACCATTAGGAACCGATGCTTTTCGGCTCATATAAGTGAAAAAGAAGCAGTCGAGTTGGCGGTGGTGGGTCTCTCATCATCAATCAAGGACGTGGCCTCCCAAGCAGACTACCCTTTGTTGGCACACATGGTGCGAAGGCTGTCGGCATATGAACGAGCGCCACCCGGATGTTTACCGGGACAAATTCAAGCGTGCGGTGACCCTGGTTGAGGCGGACAAGGATGAAGGTGCTCGCGGGAGATCGAGAGATAGCGAGTGGCTGAATGGACTCGAGCGGCGAGGCCCCGTGACCTGCAAATGGGTGAAGCCACAAGGTCCTCCAAAAGGGTTCGACTTCGACGTGACCAAAGCGAGCAGATTTTTGATCTCTTACTCACGGAGAAGCATATAAAGGTACCCGAAGGCCACAAGTTCCCCACGGTGCAAGAGCTAAACGGAAAGCCATACTGCAAATGGCATAACACGTTCTCCCACACCACCAACGACTGCAGGGTGTGGCGGCAGCAGATCCAAATGGCGATAGAAAACGGACGGTTCAACCAATACGCCATGAAGGTCGACACACACCCCTTCCCCGCCGTAAACGTGGTGGAGTATGCTTGCCATGGAGGGTGCGAGCCGGGTTTCCCGTGCAATATCAACATGGTAGATCTTGGACACCACGCTGGCAAGGATGGAGATGAGGGCAGCTGCTCTCATAACGAGGACACAGAAGAAGCCGCTCCACGCGATCGGCTCCGCCAAGATGGTAAGCGCTACGTAACAGAGGGAGAAGTGAAGAACATAAGATATCGGCGACCTCTCTCCGATCACCTCCTCAACAAGTATGTGAGTCGGTACGACCAACGCCGACGGTCCAGCGATGATGATGAAAGAGATCGTCTGGTTAGAGAAGCCAGAAGACATCGTCGGCATAATCGCGATGAGGAGGAGCACGAGCGTTGTGCCAAGGAAAAGGCAAGGGAGCAAGACGACGAGGACAGGCACTGGGATTGTCCCTTCTTCAGGCACTGCTGGGATTCGGGAATGAGCCGATTGCCAACAATCGGCAATTGCCCAGAATGCAACCGGAAGAAGAAGGAGGCAGCCAACGTGTCCGTGTTCGAGCGCTTGGGACCTCTCCCGCCACAGAGCAAACGAGCTGAGTCCCCTCGGTTGAAAGATCTCGAAGATTCAGATGACGAGGGAGAAGAAGAAGACAGGTATCACCGGCCAAGGTGGTGCCCCGATGGACTCAGCCCGTTCCCGAAACGCAGGGTTCAACGATTGCGCGGCCCGGAAGAAGCCGAGAGGTTATACTTGCATACATTGAGGAAGGCAAGGCCTCGATCTGGCTGCGAAGGTTCAGCGAACCCTGGATGAAGAGGGTCGTCCACGGAAAATGGAGTGGCGCCCCAAGCAAAGGAAAGCCTATGATGAAACATCGGCTGGCACAAACATGGTGCTCGTTCTTCCGACGAAGCTCAGCGCTTCACGATTACACGATGCACTCAAGGTGGGCGACAGCAAGCGCACCAACATGATAAAGTCAGAGATTGGCTGGTTTTGTCTACCGGCCTGAACGAGTAGCAAGAGCACGTCAATGAGCAAACGTGGCGAGGCTGATCCTTGTGATCGGCCCCAAAAATTTATGAAGGGACATTACAAAACCTTCACCGAGCAAGCAACGTGCAGGCCGATTCCGGCAATCGGCCAAAATTATCCTCACCAACCATTCTGCCTGGGTTCAACATGTTATCCGACAGAGCCGATACCATCAATTCTCTTGACAGAATCGGCTCGGGGGGGCACCCAGGTGGATAAAACACGAGGATATGCAACGGAAGCGTCTCATCCTTTGGTGATGGGTATTGGAGTATGGGGGCCGATGCACAAGTCGGCCGTAAAAAAAAAATTCTGAAAATTCGAAAATTTTCGAGCACAGCCGATGCAGCAGACATCGACTTAAGGATATAAAAGCCGATGCATGGCCATCGACTCAAGAGGAATGACTGTTACGATCAGAGGGTCAATGGAGCACGAAGGGGGATTTTAATGGAAGAACTCCTCAATGGAGTAGTTTAAGGGCTCAGATCCTCTCTCCAAGGACAAGGCCAAGAGCAGCCTGGACGTGCAGATCAGGTCAAGGATGGATTGCATGAGATCCACCAAAGGAAAGGAGCCGATCTAGCCGGCAAGGTGCAGGAAGAACTGAAGAAGCTCGGGGGGCAGCTCCCCTTGAAGGCTCTCTGCATAAAAAGCTCCCTCAGACATAATCAAGCCCAGGTCCATACAGCTAATTGGCGTATCCTCGTCTCTGTTTTGCCTTGGCTGAGACTCGGGGGGCAACAGGCCTGGTAGATGCTCTATTGAGGAACCGATTGGAGTTACCTCGGCTGTCACTGCATCATGATCTTCTCAGGGAAGAACTGGGAAGGAAAAGCCGTCGTCTGGTACGAGGTTTGGACCGTGCTGGTGCTGCAAGAAGAGGAAGAGAGCTGGTTTCTCAAATTAGCCGATGAATAGTCATCGGCTGCGGGACCGCAAAACGCCACGGTCGAGAAAAACAATAATAGCCCGATTCGTTACTATCGGTCTTGGTGTGGCAAGCGGGAGGATGGAAATTGGATTAATGAAAGGAGAAATTGGAAGAACAATTCTCATTAATTCAAAGGAGCAGCTTTACAAGAAGAGCCGGTGGCTCTCAAAAGAGGGATCTAGTGCCTAGTGCACTTGCTACGCTAGTCCTACTCTACTAGTCGTCGCTGTCCTCATCGTCGCCGTCGTCGAGGTCGTCGGCGCTGCTCCCGGGAAGCTCCTCGCCGCTGCTGCCCCGGCCGTCGGGCCGGAGCTTCCTCCTCCTCCTCGTCATCATCATCATCCTCGCTATCCGCCCGGCCGCGGAAGCGCTTCGTTGGAGGATACCCAATGGAGGAGGAGGAATCATCTTCCTCCTCCTCATCTTCTTCTTCCTCGTCGTCATCGTCGTCCTCGCTGTCCGCCCACATGCGGGAGCGCTTCTTCGGCGGAAGCCCGGCGGAGGGGAGGCCTTGGTCCTCTCCGCTTCTCCTCCCTCCTTCTCCTTGTCGGAGGAGATGGGGTGCGCCCGGAGCGGGGATCGTCCTCTTCTTTGTTCTTCGGCAACGGTTGGAGAGAGAGGCACTGAAGCGGAGGAGGAAGAGGAAGACATGGCTGCAGGGAGAGAAGGGTTTTTGGTTTGGTGAACGAGAGCAGAGCAAGGGGATGGAGTGGTGAACCGTTTGGCACGGATAAATAAAGAGAGTGTAGTGGAGATTTAATGCCATGACGGTTCTCGAGGACGTGATGCCGAAATTGACAATTCATACGAGAGAAGCCCGGGAGACGAGGCGTAATGATGGAAGATTCTGCGGCGGTTACGCTCTGCCACGACATGACCCGACGAAAGAAGAGCATAATGATTTTGGAAATGTCATTTCCAAAACCAGGGGGCATGTGTTATCACCGGATTTTGGCCAAATCGGGAGGTGGGCCGCGATCGGGATGGGCTTGGAAGATTACACGTGGAAGATCTCTGAAGCGGCCTTGCACGGAGAATTTGGGCTAGGTTGCCCGTGTATCTTTAATTATAGTAGATTGTATCTAGATTAAAAGTTAGAGTTTGTCTCGTACACGGTGGGATTACGCCCACATTAGAAAGTCCGCTGGACTATAAATATGTATCTAGGGTTTATGGAATAAACAACAACCAACGTTCAACCACAAACAAATCTCGGCGCATCGCCAACTCCTTCATCTCGAGGGTTTCTACCGGTAAGCACCATGCTGCCTAGATCGCATCTTGCGATCTAGGCAGCACTAAGCCTGCCCACGTTGTTCATGCGTTGCTCGTATCGAAGACTTTTTGATGGCGAGCAACGTAGTTATCTTAGACATGTTAGGGTTAGCATTGTTCTTCATATTACATGCTTTCGTAGTGCAACCCTTGCATGTCTAGCCGCCCTTACACCTATCTTAGGTGTAGGGGCGGCACCCCGCTTGATCATAGTTTAGTAGATCTGATCCGTTACGGTTGCTCCTTGTTTCATCAAGGATTAGTTTAACATCCGCAATAGTTAGGCCTTACAAAGGGTTGGAGGATCCAGCGGCGTGTAGGGTGGCGTTTGCTAGCCCTAGAAAGGATGTTCCGGGGATCAACCTCGTGTTGGTTTTTAGGCCCTGTCTAGGATCGGCTTACGGTCACCGTGCGCGAGCGCGAGGCCCAATCGTGAGTAGGATGATCCGATTATGCGGTGAAAACCCTAAATCGTCGTAGATCTCATCAGCTTTACCTTGATCAAGCAGGACCACCATATATTCGGACACCTTGTCCGGATCATGGGTGGATCGGCTCTTTGAGTCGATTCTAGGATCGGCTTACCTAAGAGGGTCAGATCTGATGCTGTCTCACCGGCCGCCGCAGCTTCCGAAGCTTCGGCTCCTAAGGCGGCTCCCGCGGCGCAAGCATCGACTGCTTCCTCCCTTTCTAGAGGGAAGGATGCTCCTGCTGCTGCCACAGCTCCTCCTTCTGTAAGTCTTTGTCGATTTTAACAGGAATCTTCTGGGATGTGTCTTTGCCTAATGATCTTTGTAAAACATTCCCTTTCTTCAAGGATCTACGAGGCGTGATATCCTCTTTAGAGGCCTTCGCCTCTCAATTCACCTCTCTGGAGGCGGACAAAATTCGGCTGCAGGAGGAGGCTAAGTCTTCCTCTTCAAAGCTGGATGGCGCCGTCAAAAAGGCCGCCATGGCTCGCCAGGAGGTCGACTCCCTGAAAGAAGAACTGAACAAGCTGAAGGAGAGGCTGAAGGAGAAGGAAGCTCGGGCGGCAGAAAAGGATGAACTCCTCCGTCAGTCTGCCCTGGCCCTGCTTGGTAAGTCCCTTCATCTCTTGTAGATTACCAATTTTTACGAATCTGTTTCTTTGTCAACGATTCCCTTTTAATTTCTTTGCGAAGCCGCCGGCATCCACACTGCTCGCTTTGGACAAAGTTCCAAGCAACTCCCGGCGAATGGTGTGTCAATGGTTCTCGCCACCCACCAGCTTACCCGGGAGTTGCTTGACAAGGGAAAGGGTGCTCTGGCGCGAATGCATTCAATGATATTCCCCAAGGCCAAGCAGGAGAAGACTGCGGGCAGCTGATTGATGCCTTCGCAGTCGACACTAAGGAGGTCATCGAGGTATTCAAGCGCACCTCACGTACCTATGGTGCCCTCCTTGCCTTCCAACTTATGATGGGTTACGGCTTTAAGGCTGACATTGAAGAAATGACTAAGGAACTGCCGAAAGAGAAAGATGGGCGACTTGTTAACTTAAGCGCTTTTACAGCCTCCGCCCTGATGAGGTCTAAGACCCCGTTTGTGGCCCGATCTTGCGGTTGACCCGAAATCCAAGGAGGAAGAGAGGGAGAGCGCGAAGAACACGATGAACACGAAGAACACGAAGAACTCACGCACGCACACCAACCCGATACAATCGATACTTACCCCCGTGGCTCGATGGACCACGCCAATAGAATCAACCCGGGAGAGACGCGCGGTAGAATCCCGGAGTGAGAGATCGGTGAGGGAGATGAATCAAGGAGTGGGAGAGAGAGTGGGTAGCACTAGAATCTCACACTCACAAATCCATACATCCATCAAGGGTTGCCTTGGGTACAAAGGGGATGAAACCCTAGGGAGACAAAGCTCAAAGTCATGTTTAAGCCTAAATCTTGTCTAAAGAGGTAAGGGGGCGACACTGGGGGCTTATATAGGCATACAAGGCGACCTGGGTCGAAGAGGTACGAGTTGGTGGGTCAAACCCGTGAAATCCGGTCACGGGGCCGGTTGGACCGGGCTCGGGACCGGCCCATCCGGTCCAAAACCGGATCCTGGACCGGACGGTGACCGGGCGGGGCTTCGGGAGCCCCGGGATTGCTTCCGGATGGCACCGGTCGACGTTCCGGTCGAAAACCGGCCAGGCCGGTCAGGAGCCCGGTCAGACCGGGCCTGTGACCGGGTGGTCCGGTCAGGAGCCCGGTCAGACCGGCCCTGGGACCGGCCGGCCTTCCTCCTCTCGCCTCTTCTTCCTCTTTCTTCCTTCTTCCTTCATTCTTCTTCTCTCTTCCTTGCACCATGGGAGTTCCTTCTCTCCGGTTCCTCGATGACTCTTGTACCTAATGACATGTAACACACCGACATGAGGTAGCATTCCATCCAAGGTATTGACGAGGTCGAGTGTCGAGAGGAAGGAGTTCACCTTGACATATATGGCGGGGGTTTGTGTTGTTGGTCCACTTGGGGGACTCCTTGGCCATGGTGTAGCGTCGATGATAGGCGGGGTTGCGCTTGTTGGTCCACTTGGGGGACTCCTTGGCCATGGTGTAGTGTCGACGATAGGCGGGGCTACATCATCTCCCCCCCCCTTGGGGAAGAGTCGTCCTCGACTCTTGTTCCTCCTCACCGACGGTGTAGTCCATGACGCTTGTCCCATGTTGTGGTAGAGGGATAAAGTCGCGGTCGAAGAAGAGCTTGGGGAAAAACAACTTGCGAAAGGAAAGCTTGTGCATGCCAAATTTGTGATCGGCGAACAAAAGGCTCTCAATAAAACACGAAGCATCAAGTCGTTTCTCCAAGAGGCATTTGGCAAAAATGGGAACCAAAAGAGTGTCGATGTATCCAAAATGTGGTAGGGCAAAAATTTGTGCATGTAAGAGTTGTAAGGTGTCATAAATGTGTGGTGTAGCATTGTCCCAAACAAGTGGAACAAACAAAAGGCAAGTGTCGGCGGCAAAATTTGGGGCAAAATTGTTATGTGCAATGGCAAAGAGATGGAAACTTCTAGCTTGGGAAAGTATGGTTGGCGTGAGCCAAGTATGGGTATCCTCAAGTGTCAAAGAATCCATTTCAATTGCCAAAGATGAAATGAGAAATTGAAAGAAGAGCAACTTTATGAGTGACATGTGGCACAAGATGCATAAGGTGTCTCTCACATGTATGACATGGTCCTTGAGATTCTCGGAGTGTATGATGAGAACATCAAGACATACAACAACCATTGTGCCAACAAGATGTGTCAAGATATGTTGCATAAGAAACAAAAGAGTTGACGAGGAGTTGGACCAAACCGGAAACTCGACAAGGCAAGTCGGAAACATACGAGGGCGAAGGCTTGTGGGAACATACCCTTTGGTGTGATTCCCGCGGGTTAGGTCCTTGGTGGGGTAGCTCTCAATTGCGCGTTTCGTGAGCTCATGCTCCGTGGCGGTGGAAGTTGTCGTGCGGGTACCTATACACACAATAGAGAGAACAAAAAGCGTGTGTGTGCATGGTAGAGGAACACATCATCCATCATGATGTTCCATGACTTGTGCACATCACCATTAGTGTCAATCAAGATAGTATGAAATGCATGGTGATGGTTCATATGGCAAGAAGGTGCATTCATGGCATGTGGTAACTCATGATCATCAACAAGTGAGAAGGCTATGGGGGCCATCTCGTGGACAATGAAATAAGCATTCTTGCATACCAAGCATAAGAAAGAGCAATTGTTCACAATCTTGGATGCAAGGATCATGGAATGGTGTAAACATTTGGGGCAAAGCATGCGGAACATGTTATCATCGTTGTCGACAACCCTATGGAAAGAGCTAGTGTTCATCAAGGGTGTCACAACACAAGCATGATCATTATGGCAAACAAGCGGGGAAAAAGTGAAACTCTCATAGCATGGCATGGTCATGGTATCACAAGCAATCAAGTACACATGATCAACAATGTTATCAAGCAAAGCATCACATGGGAAAGTGAAAGTAGCATGTGAAGTAGCAAATGGATCATCAAGACCATGCATGCACTCATAAGTCATCATGTCCACTAGTGGGATCATGGCATCATCAACACCTATGTTGTTACCTTTGTAGGCCGACTCATGTGAAGTAGGTGTTGTGGAAGTAGGAGGATCCATGTGGTCGACATGTCCATCTTGGAGCAAGCATGGTGAGATATCATCATCTTCATGCACCATGTACATCGTCTCCATGATCGGGAACTCATCCTCCGTGGAACCTAGTGCAACATAAGAAGACACAAACGAGGGAGAGGTTAATGTGTTAGCAAATGCGATGTCCTCCATGGACCTATCATCTACCTCTCTCAACTCACTTAGTGTATCACTCATGTCCTCCAAATGGAAGCACTCAAACTCACATATGGGGTGGAAGTCACTCAACTCACTATCACTCTCGCTCAAGTGGGCTAAGTGGCTCTCATGCTCACATGGGGTTGGTACCAACTCATCAATCAAGCATATAGGAGTAGGCTCGACTTTCTCATCTCCATGCGCCTCCTTGGTTGAAGGGAAAATCCCATGCTCAACCATCTCAACTCCATGCGCCTCCGTAGGTGAAGGGAGAATCCCATGCTCACCATGCTCAACTCCATCGCCTCCCAAGTCATCCTCAAGCGGTGGCGCCGTAGTGTTGATGAGAGCTAGGCTCGGCTCAATGTCACCCTTGAGTTCACCTTGGCGATCTTCATCTTGAAGTGTTGGCGCAATAGGCATCTTGGGGACTTGTGCTTGTAGCTTGTCGAAGTAGAGCGTCTTGGCACTTGGCGTTGTGCATTGCCATGCCACATGACCCTTGGCCTTGCACACCTCACATAGGAGATTGGGACATTCCCGTGGAGGGTGGCCTTGTTGCTTGCACTTGTAGCATCGGAGTCCATAGGCACGTGATGAGGTAGAGGCCATTGTGGTGGTGGCACAAGAGGTGGAAGTCGTCTTATGAGGAAGGTATGCGCGATGTGCACTTGCCATCCTTGGAGTGGTATGCACCCTATCATGGTGTTTGTCGCCTTCATGTCGAGGCTCTCGTCTTCGTGCATCATCACCATGGCTTGAGTGGTGTCGTCGAAGACTCGTGGAAGATGTTGGTCGGTGGAGATCATGAAGTGGCTTGTGGCGGCGAAGCTCATGTGGTGACGTATGTTGATGACGGTCCTTGCCATGCCTAGATGATGGCTCATGCGACTTGGCATGTTGCTTGCGGCGCCTTGTGGAGCTTGGCGAAGAGTGTCGATGGCGATCATGTTGTGGACGCTCTTGATGCTCCATATGATGTACTTGAGGTCGACGATCGTGTGCATAAGCACTCTCATGGTGGCGCCTTGTGGAGCTCGAAGACGAATGTCGATGACGATCATGATGAGGACGCTCTTGATGATCCATATGATGGTGCCATCGTGGAGGTCCTCTATCCTCATATGTAGCTCCATTGGCCAAGTAGGCGTTGCTCAAGGTGGAGTCGAGGTGAGGCTCGGCCATGGTGTCGATGTCGTAGGCGTGGTGTTGCTCCACCATGTCGATGATGTCGTACTCGTGGTGTTGCTCCACCATGTCGTCGATGTCGTAGTCGTGGCGTTGCTCCACCATGTCGTCCATGAGTGGTGAGCCATTGTCGATGTAGAGCTCGTCGAAGTCGTCCTCAAGGTGGCGCTCCACCATGTCGTCCATGCTTGAGGAGCCATTGTCGATGTAGAGCTCCTCGATGTCGGTCATGTCGGTGATGCTCGTGGAGCCATAGTCGGTGTCGAGCTCCACATGTTCCTCCACATCCGCGGTGTTTGAAGAGGTATCCTCCTCGAAGTGCTCCGTGTACTCCTCCGTATCTTCTTCGTCACTATACATGTTAGCATGACAAGATCTATATGGTGTATGTTAGTGGAAGGAGACTACCTCGCACTCTTACCAAGGTAAGATAGTATTGGGGCAATCAACCAAGCCAAAAGTAAGATCAAGTGTATCGGGGACACACGCAAAACCACACGCAAAAGCTAGCAAATATGGTGTTAGGCGAGTGTTGTGGAAAGCCAAAAGACAAATCCAAGATCGAGTATGTTGTTAAAAGTGGGTAAGGTCCAAAAATCCAAATGTCAATGTGAAGATCACTATAAACACGGAAAAAGTTGTGGAACACACACACGAGATAAGTGGGGTTAGTGCAACCAAAAGTGAGCGGAAAAGTGTATGTACGGATGCTCGGTGTCACACTAACACAAGGAGAGGCAAAGCTTTGGTTGCAAAAGAAGAGACAACTAGATTCACACGCGGCCTCTCTTCTCGTATCTCTCTTTGCTTAAAAGCTTTTGCTCTTTTGTATATGGTGGCACTTGCACTCGTTTGTATCTTTGGTGGAACTTGGACACTTTTGTATGTATGGGCGTATGGATGTATGGATGTATGGATGTATGGTGCTACTCGCACTCTTTTTGTGTTTTTGGGGCTTTTTCACGCACTTTGTTAGCGTTAGCCTCGCTTTTGCTATCTTGCCACACGAGTGTTTGCTTGGATGCCTTACTCAACACGACACACCTCACAATGCGGGGCCACGTGCAATGTCTCGCAACACTAGACAAGCAATGCTCGATGGGATAGATCGCAAAAGGAAGAGGGGTTACAATGGTGACAGCTGCAAGTTATACCTGCGATGGTGGTGGTGGTGGTGGTGGTGGAGATCGCCGGACGTCGAGGTCGAAGGAGGGCGCGAAGATGCGCCCGGTGACATAGGCATCCCAATTGGGCCTGCCAAAGATAGTACCCGGGGTTTAATGAAGGCCCACTACCCGAAGAATAAGAAGGTTCGAGAGCCCAAGATATATTAAGGAAAGTAGAATTGTAATAGGAAGTGTTGTTTGTAATCTGGCGGGATGAGTTAGAAACCGTCCCGACTCGTAACTTGTACAAAACGAAACCCTTGGCTCCACCTCTTATATAAAGGGGAGTCGAGGGACGAGGAGATCATCGAATCATTGTTTACAAACCCTAGTTTTCATAATCGTCGAGTACTTTTCGGCTGAAACCTTCGAGATCTACTTGCCCTCTACTTCTAACTAAACCCTAGCCTATAATCCGTAGGCATTGACAAGTTAATCCCTTGTCAATTGGCGCCGTCCGTGGGAATTAGAGGCGTAAGGATCTGATCTCGATGGCACGTTCAAGATCTTCGACATCGTCAACCGGAAGCAACACTATGGATCGAGGTAAACAGATCGCCGCTGGTCTTGTTGATTTTGTTCCTCACCCACCCTCCCGTTTGGATGCATATGCGTATCTGGCGGAGCCTATGGAGATGACGTTCGGAAGGTTTCACTTTCGCGTCGAGAAGGAAGGATCGTATCGTGTCGAAATTCCGATTTCATCGGGATCGTTGGCGGTCGATTCCGATTTTTCAAGCTATGCATCGTCAACCGAGTCAGGAGAAGAAGAAACTTCGGCAACACGGTACGTCAGCACCAGAACAAGAGAGAAACTCGCCAAAATCTTCAGCGACACATCGTTTGAGTCATCTGCGGACTCATATATAAGCGATGGCTCAAGTGATGTCGACAGTTACGACTTCATCGACAAATCCATCACAGTGGGCAAGGTCTTCATCAATCTCAACAATGATGTCACCAAACCCAACATAGATCTGAGTACCAAATATCATCAGATTTATGCTATCGAAAATCAAGAGGAAACATCGGAGGCTTTCGACGATTTGGGTAATCCCTATGTCGATCCCTCAGATCTAAGGAGAGGTATGGGCACTAAATATGTCGGGCCCACACCACGTGTCAGAGTTCAACTTCCACAAGCAGCCTGGGATAGAGCGGCAAAAGCCCTAGATGGTTCGGAGCCAATGACGACAACAGCTACGGCTCAAGAACTGCAAGCTTATCAATATAGGCTCGCACGCACTGCCAGAGAAATAGAAAAACAGACAGCTGAGTTGAACAGGAGAAAGGAGGCAGCTTCTGCATCCAGCAGGAGAAGGGCAGATCTAAGTCGACAATCTAGAGTTTCGGATGATAGTCACAGGGAAGCTCGGAACAGAGGAAGATCAAGGTTACAACACATACCCGAAGCAGAAAGAGAGTACTTGGTCCAAAACCTCGACATGTCCTTTATGTCGATAGATACAAGAGGAAACATTATCCCTAAGACACCAGAAGCTGGGTATATGGCGACACAAGCCTACATCCTCGCATCCAGGCCACCCCCGGGTGATCCAAGGGAAACATTATACAATATGGCGTTAGCAGGGGTTGGAGCTATGGGGACAGCGTTTGTAGCAACGCCTCCCGAAGGAGCGGCAAGGCAAAATAGTCCACGACCTGCAGCGGCAACGGCGGCAGTTCCTGAAGGACCAAGTGGAGCAAGAGATACAGGAGCACAAGCAAGGGTCGATAGAGCAAGGCAAAGCAGAAGGGATCATCGGCAGTCCCCGGAGCTTAACGACGAGGATATGTGCGGCTTACCATGCTTCACGAGGAGAGTCCGAAAAACTCGAGTCCCCTCAGGATTCAAGTTACCCGATCACTTCAAAAAATTCGACGGTTTGCAAGATCCAGAAGATTGGCTAGTTGATTACCTCGAGACGGTGAAGTTAACTGGAGGAACTAGAGCAACAGCCATGCAAAGTATTCAGGTGCACTTAAGTGGAGCCGCACGATCTTGGATCAAAAAACTTCCGCCAGGATCTATCGACAGCTGGGAAAGTTTCGAGGACGTATTCGTCAAGAACTTCAGGTCCACGTGCAAAAAACCTGCGTCGTTAGAGGAGCTGAGGGCGTGTCGACAAAAGCCGATGAGTCAATGAGAAAATACATCCAAAGGTGGAACATCATAAAAAACTCGGCAGAAAATATATCTGACGAGAGAGCAATAGATGCGTTTGTCGCAGGAATTAGGCGTGGAGATTTTGTCGAGGACTTGGGAAGGACCAATCCAAAGACAATATCCGCATTGATGGAGATAGCAAATAGATGGGCAGATGGAGAAGACGCTGTCCACAATAAACGACACAGTCGCCAGAAGAGGACCGTGGTCGAAATTATCAATCGAGGCGACGATTTCCTCGGCAGTATCCGAACTATGACGCCCCAGGGCAAATTTCGGCAGGATTTCGGGCAAACACAGGAGGAAGCAACAGAGATGATTATCAGAGAAGCAATGAGCAGCGAAGCGATAATAGGGACGACTCCCGCAACAGGCAAAATAGTGGGCCAAGGTTTCCAAGACCTTTCGTGTCCCCCGAAGAAATGTTGAACGGACCGTGCCAGATGCACTTTTTCCTCGACAGCAACGGGAAAAGACAGTCAGGACACCTGCAGAAAGACTGTCGAAATTTCCAGGCAATGTTCAGATGCGCAGAAAACGCTCACGCTCGAGCAGCACAGAGAAATCCTCGGGAGCCCAGGAGCGAAGTTCACCTACCGCCACCTCCCGCGATTACAGACGACAATCGGCATCAGCTCAGAATAGCGGCAGCACCTCCACCACCACCTTATGTCGATCCTAACTCAAACGGAGCGGTGTCGATGATTCAAAGGGAAGGCCGTCCAACGTAACTCAAAAAGTAATCTCGAGACAGGTGTTCATGGCGGAGAAAATGCCTCCACCAACAGCTTGAGTACCTCAATTGGTCGGGGCAAGACATCGGCTTCACCATAGCGGATCATCCGCAGCAAGTTCCTCGACCAGTGGCAGCCAGCACTTATTCTCGCCGGCAGCTATTGCGGGATTTGATGTTTCTCGAGTATTCATAGATGGTGGCAGCAGCTTAAACCTTATGTATGCGGATACATTGAGGAAGATGAACATATCCTTAGCAAACTTGAAGCCAACGTGACACAAGGTTCCACGGCATCACACCGGAGAAACCAAGTTACCCATTGGGGAAGATCAACCTCGACGTTCGGCTTTGGAACCCGAGAAAATTATAGAATCGAGAAACTGGAGTTTGAAGTCGTGGATTTTCCATCGCAGTACCACGCTTTGTTGGGACGACCAGCATATGCTAGATTTATGGCAGTACCACACTATACATACCTGTTGTGGAGATTGCCCGGACCAAAGGGACCAATCACAGTTAAAGGAAGCTTCGCCTTAGCTGATAAGTGCGACAAGGATTTCCATCGGTTATCAGAAACTTTCGGGATGCAAGCTGAGTATTTGGCGTCGAAAAGTATGACTGATTACGACGTACTGCCAGACGTTGGAAGGCCAAATAAAGAATCAACTTTCAATACAGAGAAAAATTCTAAGGAGGTGCAGATTCACCCGACGGACCCGAAAAAGACGACATCTATTGCAAACAACATGGATATCGCATAGGAAAGCGCGCTCGTCGAGTTCCTCCGTGAGAACTCGGAAAATCTTCGCATGGTGTCCAGCCGACATGCCAGGAGTACCTGTGGAACTTGCCGAGCACCACCTAAATTTGGATCCATCAGCGAGACCAATCAAACAACCTTTGCGGCGTTTTTCGGAACCAAACCGCAAAGCTATGCTCGTCGAAATCAATCGACTACAAGAAGCTGGTTTTATCAAAGAGATATTCACAGAAGCCACATGGGTAGCAAATCCCGTGATGGTGCCAAAGAAAAACACTAAGGTACTTCGCATGTGCGTCGACTTTACGTGTCTCAACAAACATTGTCCAAAGGATCACTTTCCCCTCCCGAGGATCGATCAAATTATCGACTCCACGGCTGGATGCGAACGTCTTTCCTTCCTGGACGCGTATTCCGGTTATAACCAGATCAGGTTGAAAGAAGAAGATGAAGTAAAGACTGCGTTCATTACACCTTATGGCGTGTTTTGTTACGAACAATGCCCTTTGGTCTAAAAAACGCGGGAGCAACATATCGAGGATGATGCGAAGTGCTTGGCGACACAGATTGGGAAAAACGTGCAAGTATACATCGACGACGTCGTCATAACATCAAAAGAAGGAACAACACCGATCGAGGACCTCAAGGAAACGTTCGACAACCTCAACAAATTCTCGCTCGAAGTTGAACCCGACGAAGTGTTCCTTTGGTGTCCCAGACAGGAGAACTCTTGGGGTTTCTAGTCTCAAGCAAGAGGGATTGAAGCAAATCCCGATAAAATACAAGCTATTGTAACAATGAGAAAGCCAACAAAGTTGAAAGAGATACAACAGCCTAACCGGGCGAGTCGCAGCTTTGAGCAGTATTCGTCGCCGTGCTAGGAGAAAAAGCGTTACCATTCTATGCTTTAATAAAGCAAGGAGACAAATTCCAAGTGGAACGAAGAAGCCGACGTAGCCTTCGAAGATTTGAAGCGCAAAATCTCGACACCACCAATTTTGGTGGCGCCGAAGGAAAAGGAACCTCTCCTCGCTATACATCGCAGCCACGCCCCAAGTGGTAAGCTCGGTGCTAGTTGTCGAAAGAGAAGAAGAAGGAAAACTCCACGGAGTACGGAGGCCGCATACTTCGTCGCCGAAGTTTTATCACCATCAAAACAAAGGTACCCTCAGTACCAAAAGCTAGCATATGGAGTATTCACAACAAGCACGAAAATTGCGCCACTATTTTTCGGCACACCCGATCATAGTGGTCAATGAGGCTCCTTTGTCAAATATACTGAACAATCCAGAAGCTACTGGTCGTGTCTCCCTTTGGGGAATAGAACTTTCCCCTCGGGACATCACGTATGAAAAAAGAAAAGCAATCAAGTCGCAAGTTCTGCCGGACTTCATCGCAGAGTGGATGGAGCTGCAAAACACAGGACCCCCAGACCTATCGAGAACCTGGACCATGAATTTCGACGGGTCCAAGAGAGTAGAAGGAGTCGGCGCAGAGTAGTACTTGATATCACCTCGAAGGCGACAAATTGAAGTATATCCTTCGGATGACGTTCCCTAACGCATCCAACAATGAAGCAGTAATATGAAGCCCTCATACACGGGATGAAGATGGCGAAAGCATGCGGTGCAACTCGACTAAAAATCTTTGGCGACTCACAATTGGTGGCCCAAGCAAGTTATGAACCAATGTGATGCAGTCAATGATAGCATGGTAGCATACAAGGAGGTGTACAATGAACTCGAGAAGCTATTTGATGGATGCGAGGTAAACCACATCGCAGATTGAGCAACGATGAAGCCGACGTCCTCGCAAACATCGGGTCGCAGATGCCTCCCGGTCCCGCCAGGAGTGTTTTGGGAAGAAATATCGGAGAGATCTACAAAGCCAAAAAAGGTGCGTAAAAAAGAAAAAACTTCGACACCCCTCACGTAAACCACGGAGGATGAAGAGGAACAAGAGCTTGTAATGATGGTACAGGTTCCTTGGATGCAAGCATATATATCATACATCCTCGTGAAAGAAATACCCGACGATCCAGCTTGAAGCAAGGCGAGTAATTCGACGGTCTAAAGCTTTCACGGTGATCAAAGGAGAACTGTACAAGCGAAGTATTTCAGTGCGTTTCGCAAAGGTGTGTAACACCCGAAGAAGGAAGAGTAATTCTGAAGGATGTACACGAAGGAATATGCGGCCACCACGCGAGTAGTCGAGCCATCGCAGCCCAAGGTTTTTCGGGCAGGATTCTACCGGTTGACAAGCAATCGAGGACGCCAAAGAAATAGTAAGGACTTGCGATGCGTGTCAAAGGTTCGCCGCAAAACCTCACTCTCCAGCAGCAGAACTAGCACCAATACCATTGTCGTGGCCCTTTGCACAATGGGGACTCGATATGGTGGAAAAGTTACACAAATCATGGCCAGACGGAAAGGAATACATGCTAGTAGCTGTCGACAAATTTACAAAGTGGATAGAAGCGAAGCCGATAAATTCGCCAGATGGAGCATCCGCAGGAAAATTCATAAAAGGCCTCGTCTTCAGATTTGGAGTGCCTCATAGCATCGTCACGGACAATGGCAGTAACTTTACATCCAACGAATTCAAAGATTACGGCAAAGAAGTGGGTATCAAGCTGCACTTTGCGTCGCTCGCACATCCTCAAACCAACGGGCAGGTCGAGAAAGCCAATGGCATTATCTCGCAATGGCATCAAGAAACGCTCGTTGGGACCACTAGAAAAAGCTCGACATACCTGGCCCGAAGAACTACCAAGTGTGTTGTGGAGCATCCGAACAACACCAAATACAGCGACACAAGAAACCCCGTTTTTTCCGGTCCATGGCGCGGAGGCAAGACTACCAATAGAAATAGAGCACGACTCCCCGAGAGTCACAGCATATAATGAAGAAGCTTCAAGGACAGCATTGGAAGACGACGTAGACGCACTCGACGAAGCTCGAGACGAAGTATTATCAAGGGTCACCAAATATCAACAGGACTTGAAGAATTACCACAGCCGACGTTTGCGGCCAAGATCCTTTCAAGTGGGAGACTTAGTTCTTCGGCTCACGCAAAAAAGTCATGAAAAACTCGAGTCACCATGGCTTGGTCCCTATATCGTCACGGAAGTAATCGGAGGAGGAGCATACAGGATAAAGGACAAGAAGACAAGGGTGGAGGAGCAAAACCCCTGGAACGTGGCGCAACTCAGGCGGTTCTACGCCTAGAGCTAAAATATAGTCCTTGTAAAACTTCAATGTACTGAAACGCCCACGAGTTTTCGGACGCACTCTTTTCCTTTTTCGGGGCACCGAGTGGGGCCGGGAAAGGTTTTTAATGAGGCGGGCTCGTGGTGCTGCAATATAATAAAGATAGTGGAGATATACTTCTTATTTTTCGACACGCTCGGGGCTCAACGCCTAAGTCTCAAAATACATACAATATAGATTCACTGAAATATTTCGCCTTGGTACATTAATACCTCGCCAAATATAAAAATCGGAAGCCAGCAATCATAAATATAGTGTACACGTCAAAAATCTTAAAGTGCTCTGGTCTAAGAACCTCGCAATAAAAATATAGAACTTCGACATCAAAGATACTCGAAGATTGGCAATCCATCCAAGGGAAAAACAAGGATGTCTTATTACAACACGACAAGATAAACTTCAAGGAGAAAAACATAGTACAACCTTTGCCCAAGCTTAGGCCTTCGATAAAGGTCTACTTCACTGCATCGTGGGAGCCTGCACTGCACAGTTCTGCGCACCCGCAGAGATAAGAAAGAAAGAAGAAAAGGAAAGAATATCGGGAAATAATGGCAATATAGCGACAAGGTGGACTAAAATGTTGAGCCTACAACCAAGCACAAGTTCTTGGCTGTAGCCTCGGAGCTACTCCCATCGGGAACGCTGTTCGCGTGCCCGATGAAATTTAAAAAAGAAAAAGAAAGAAAGATAGAAAAGCAAGAGAGTATATTTCAAGTTATGATTAACTCTACATATACTCCCATCGGGAGATTAATATAAGTCATATTTGACTCGATAAAATGTGCCATTCCAACAGCCGGAAAAGCACTCGACAATATATTCTCGTAACGCCAAAGTTGCGATCAATTTCTCGAATGCCGCTAATTTGCGAAGGTAAGACCCCGCATCCATTCTCGCTGGGCGTGGCATCGCCGAAGACTCGCGCTCTCGCTATTTTTATCCGTATCAACGCATACGAAGAAAAATCCTAACGGACGCGTTAGGTACTCGATAAATTTGACTGGGACTCGACAGAATGGTA
Source organism: Lolium rigidum (assembly GCF_022539505.1). Taxonomy (NCBI): domain Eukaryota; kingdom Viridiplantae; phylum Streptophyta; class Magnoliopsida; order Poales; family Poaceae; genus Lolium; species Lolium rigidum. The sequence goes on from NW_025900192.1 coordinate 160,515, forward strand.
AGACCTTAAGCGGCACCTGTCGAAGTTTGCACCAGCATCCCGAGATCATGTCCAGGGACGTGATCTTGAAGTAGGTTTTTGCGGATTGCCACTAGAGCAGTTAACTAGTACCTGATCCGTCAGATGAACTAGCCCCAACTACCAATATCCCTGTACAATATAGAAATTTATATAAAGAAATATAGAAAAGTTTAAATTGTCGAATAAGAATAAGCAGTGGAGATTTTCCCTGACTCTACGATTCAAGCAAAATCTCGGGGGCTACTGACATAGGCATCCCAATTGGGCCTGCCAAAGATAGTACCCGGGGTTTAATGAAGGCCCACTACCCGAAGAATAAGAAGGTTCGAGAGCCCAAGATATATTAAGGAAAGTAGAATTGTAATAGGAAGTGTTGTTTGTAATCCGGCGGGATGAGTTAGAAACCGTCCCGACTCGTAACTTGTACAAAATGAAACCCTCGGCTCCACCTCTTATATAAAGGGGGAGTCGAGGGACGAGGAGATCATCGAATCATTGTTTACAAACCCTAGTTTTCATAATCGTCGAGTACTTTTCGGCTGAAACCTTCGAGATCTACTTGCCCTCTACTTCTAACTAAACCCTAGCCTATAATCCGTAGGCATTGACAAGTTAATCCCTTGTCACCCGGTCTGGGGCCCGGTTGGACCGGCTCCTGGACCGGCCTGTCCGGTTTCCGGCCGGTCGACCGGGGTCTGAGCTGGCTCGGCCGGTCGTGGGTCCGGTTGACCGGGTGCTCGACCGGATTTCGCGAGCTGGATGTTTCTCTCTCCTGTTCTTGAGCGAAATCAAACCAAATCGACCAAAACGAAGGGAAATGATGGAATTGGGGGCTAAAAGTTGGGGAGATAGTAGATCAAGCACCCCAACACCAAATCCATGGACCAAAACCACTCAAAACGCAACCAAATCGCAGATCGGTAAAGAGGCAAATTAGGGCTATTTTTGGGGATTTTTTGGGGAAATTTTTTAGAGACGAAATTGGATGGGTGGGGGGTCAAATCCGCGGAAACCAAAGGCTGCTGATACCATATGATGAGGTCTAAGACCCCGTTTGTGGCCCGATCTTGCGGTTGACCCGAAATCCAAGGAGGGAGAGAGGGAGAGCGCGAAGAACACGATGAACACGAAGAACTCACGCACGCACACCAACCCGATACAATCGATACTTACCCCGTGGCTCGATGGACCACGCCAATAGAATCAACCCGGGAGAGACGCGCGGTAGAATCCCGGAGTGAGAGATCGGTGAGGGAGATGAATCAAGGAGTGGGAGAGAGAGTGGGTAGCACTAGAATCTCACACTCACAAATCCATACATCCATCAAGGGTTGCCTTGGGTACAAAGGGGATGAAACCCTAGGGAGACAAAGCTCAAAGTCATGTTTAAGCCTAAATCTTGTCTAAAGAGGTAAGGGGGCGACCTGGGGGCTTATATAGGCATACAAGGCGACCTGGGTCGAAGAGGTACGAGTTGGTGGGTCAAACCCGTGAAATCCGGTCACAGGGCCGGTTGGACCGGGCCTGGGACCGGCCCATCCGGTCCAAAACCGGATCCTGGACCGGACGGTGACCGGGCGGGGCTTCGGGAGCCCCGGGATTGCTTCCGGATGGCACCGGTCGACGTTCCGGTCGAAAACCGGCCAGGCCGGTCAGGAGCCCGGTCAGACCGGGCCTGTGACCGGGTGGTCCGGTCAGGAGCCCGGTCAGACCGGCCCTGGGACCGGCCGGCCTTCCTCCTCTCGCCTCTTCTTCCTCTTTCTTCCTTCTTCCTAAATTCTTCTTCTTCTCTCTTCCTTGCACCATGGGAGTTCCTTCTCTCCGGTTCCTCGATGACTCTTGTACCTAATGACATGTAACACACCGACATGAGGTAGCATTCCATCCAAGGTATTGACGAGGTCGAGTGTCGAGAGGAAGGAGTTCACCTTGACATATATGGCGGGGGTTTGTGTTGTTGGTCCACTTGGGGGACTCCTTGGCCATGGTGTAGCGTCGATGATAGGCGGGGTTGCGCTTGTTGGTCCACTTGGGGGACTCCTTGGCCATGGTGTAGTGTCGACGATAGGCGGGGCTACATCACGCCCGTACTTGTGCTCGCCAGCTCCTTGATTTAGTTTCGTCGGGAAAGGCATCGATTGGCCCCAGCCTGTCGACTCAGACTCAGGCTCCTTGATTGTTGTAACAATTTTATCCTTGGACTAGTATGAAACATTATTCTTTTGCGAGAACCCATGTTTGTAATGAACACTATGCTGGCAATGTTGTCAGCGTACTTTTGTCATAATATCTTCGTTTGTACTTCTTCTGATAGGAATTTCCTGTACCTCTCCCGATGGGAGTTACATTGGATGCTTGATTTGCCCATAACCATCATCCTTTTGACGCTCGTTGCTGCAGGTTTTCCCGGTGCCCTCGTTTGTTGATGAGTCTTCGGGCGTTCTTCCCGAAGGTGATCGGGTCCAACGGATGAAGGACCGAATCACGCAGATGGAAAAGGACCTGCGTAGCACTTACGCCTTGGCTGCAATTTTCAATAAGAAGAGCGAGATTGCAGCCGTCGTAGAACGGTATGCTCTTACTAAGCTTCATAAGGCTACCGAAAGCTTGAACTGTGAGTCCTTTGATCTCTGCGCCCTTTGATTGATAGAATCTTAACTGATCCTTTGCCTACTTCTGTGCCAGTCATAGCTCCGAACCGTGCGAGAGGAGAACAAACGGATCCACGAGCGTGTGAATGCATTAACTCAACCGTCCTCAGCCGAAGAGATCTTCTGGCGGGAGCACTCGAAGGCTTCGGGCTGTCGCGCAATTTCAGGATCGGGTTCAGCAGGTCCACAACTTCTTTGACAAGTGTTACAAGGCTATGAGGGTTGTTTGGAAGACGATGTTCCCTTTGAACGCAGTTCCCCCGACGCTCCTTACTTTGATGTCTGAATTTGGTAATGCCAAGAAGATTCGAGACTTGGTACGTTCGTAGGTTTTTGCAGGGGCCAGGTTTACACTTGCCCTTGTGCTTGCCCGCTATCCTTCGGCAGGTTTACTGTCGATTGCCAACGCGACTGGAGATTTAGAGGCACTGTATCCGAAGGTATTGTTGCCTGCTAACATAATTGTTGATAGGCTCGAGGAGAACTCAAGGGTACCTGAAGAAGGAGAAACTTCGCAAGGGTGAATTCAAGGTTTAAATGTCCGTTTTGTAAATAGACAATTTGGCTATTTTATCCAAGTGTTTGGATTTATGACGCCTTTTTATTCGGTAGGTACATGCGTATGTACTTTTACCATGTTATTGCCGTTGGCAAGTTTTGTCTTGAGCGAATCTTAGTTGCTCGTTTAGATGTATGTATATTGGTTGGTTAGCAAATCATTTGAGTGATCAGCTCGTGTTGCAGGTCTTGCTAGACCTGTTGTATGCGCAACTTTTGCTTTCAACCGTTTTAAATTTCGACATGCACTCCCGAATATTTCGGGTGTAGTGATTCTGCCGATGAGCCCGTTGTTCCTTTGATATTTCCATAAGTAAAATATCGAACGTGGGTTGTTGTTTATATGTATTTCCAATTTCTTGCTATTTACGACACTCGTAGAGGCATCTATAGCGGAGGAAAAGGTGAACGTCCTTTAGCACTCGTAGAGGCTTTTTTGGAGCGCGATCTTCTGCCTTGTACTATGTTTGCATAGTGACGGGGCTTAGAAGTTTGTCGTTACTGCAATGCTTAACAAGGAAATAAGGCTTAAGTTCTTATTAATAAGGTAAACACGATGCGAAAGGGCGGAAAAGGGGAAGCCCTGTTTAAAGTAAGGGAGAAAAGAGAGTAAAGGCTAGTAGACTGATTAGGTACGGAAGGGGTTCTTCTCCTCTTCTGGCTTCTTCACTGCGTCAGTGATTGCTGCAGCGTTGCTGGTTTCGTCAGGGGTTTGGGCGGTGATTGCCATCGTCTTGCTATCTCCTAAGCCTTCTGTGCCATCAGCTGCCGATCCCTTTACTGCCGAGGCTCCGGCTGCCGAAGTTTCTGCTGCCGAAGCTTCTACTGCCGAAGCTTCTGCTGTCGAAGCTTTAAGGGTGAGAGCGGCTGAATTCTTCTTGGCGTCCCTGCCATCTTTTTCTTCTTTAATTTCTCGTATAGACAGCTTGGGCGGAGGGTCGACGATTTCTTGCTGTGACCCGAACTTTGCAGCAATCCTCCGAAAGTCGCGATCACAATTGTCCGAGCGTGAGAAACTTCCATAGACCGTGATGTTTGTCCCGTTGTTCCCGAGCATTTTCAGCTTGAGGTATGCATAATGCGGCACAGCCATGAACTTGGCATACGCTGGTCTCCCGAGTATAGCGTGATACTGTGACTCCCAGTTCACCACTTCAAACTCGATCTTCTCCTTCCTGAAATTGTCGGCCCTGCCAAAGATGACATTCAGGTAGACTTTGCCAAGAGAGTAGCCCGGTGCGGTTGGAAGGATCCCGTGAAAGCAGGTGTCTGTTTCTTCCAACATGTTCATGGTGATCCCCATACTTCTAATTGTGTCGACAAATATCAGGTTTAGCCCGCTTCCACCATCCATGAAAACTTTGCTCATCTTGAACCCCCAACTTGTGCTTTGGTATGGTCATCGGGTGATCTGCTCGACTGAACGTAATGTTCTGAGAGGACCATTCGACGTACTCAGGGATGTTTGCCATGATGCTTTCTGCCAAGTTGATCTCTCGGGTGAGTTTCTTCATCTCTCTTTTCGAGACACCTGTCCTATGGATCATGCTCATCTGCCCTCGTGGTGGTGGAAATGCCTCGTTGGGTTGATGAGGTTGAGCTTGCTGGACCTGATGTTGTGGTGGGGGTGGCGGTGGTGGTGGTAGCTGTTGCTGGCCTGCCTGCTGGATGAGTTTATGCATATCGATGAACTGCCGACAGTCCCTGAGCAGGTGGCTAGACTTTATTTTACCATCCTTGGAGTCGGTATATGAATGCAGGTAGCATGGGGCGTTGATCTGCTCGGCGTAGGGCAGTTCGGGTGCTCTCTGTTGTCGTGGTTTATAGTTGCCACGGTTCCCAGAGTTGCTCCGATTACCGTCCTGTCGATCGTCTCGCCTGTCATCATACCGATCGCCCTGCCGATCAGAGTAGCCTGCGGCCACCAAGTTGTTGTCATCGTAACTGCGGTTCTTCCTTCTCTTGTTGCGATCCCTACGGCCACCCGAATCGTGTTTCGGCTGGTCATCTTCTTCATCGTCGCTGCGTTGTCGTGGCCTTCGAACGTTGTCTTCGCCATCGACCCAGCTGTTGGCGATTTCCATTAACCTGGTTATGGTTTTCGGGTTTTTGCGCCCAAGTTCCTCTATGTAGCTTTCTCGCTGAACGCCGTCGCTGAAAGCGTCGATTGCTCTGTCGACAGATACGTCTTCGGCGGCGTTCAGGAGTTTTGTGAATCTCCCGATGTATGAACGCATCGATTCCTTCTGCTTCTGGCGGCAATTCCGCAGCTCTTCGATCCCGACGGGCCTCTTGTATGTTTCTTGGAAGTTGGCGACGAAGGCATCTACTAGGTCATCCCATGATTTAACAGAACCTTTCGGCAGCCCCCTTAGCCAGGCCCGTGCTGAATCCTTCAAGTAAAGCTGTAAACATTGCATTGCTGCTATCTGGTTTCCTTTGTGCAGGATCACAGTCTGCAGGTAGTCGTCTATCCAGGATCTTGGTTCTTGCTGCCCATCGTACTTGGCGGCGTCGGTAGGGGTGGGCTTGAATTTTTTGGGCGGCATCGTTTCGCGGATCTTGTAACTTAGACAGTCGGCTCCCCTGAGCTCGCCGTCGTACTCCCGGTCTTCATCCGAAGAATCGTCTGTCGTCATCCTTCCTAGCGGCGCGTCGCCGCCTTGCTTTGTCGATCCCGCTCTCGGGTGATTTCGTCTCGAGCATCTCTCGCATGATGTTTTGACCCACTGCCTTGGATGGTGGTCCTTTCTTTTGGCGGGGCTAGGTTATTCCCTAATATTGCGAGACTCTCCAGGGCACCTCGATGAGCTTGAGCCATGGATCCTTCGGGGCGTTGGTTGATGAGGTATGCGGCGAGGTTGGCCGTTGCTCCAGCGAACGGTTTTCGGCCGTGGCATGCCGGCGGTGTCCATAGTCATAAAGGATTTGGTGAGATTCGACGTTATTTCTCTGGCGTCATCTTCTGAGAGCCTGGATAGTCTTGACCGGTTCTTGCCTGTTCCGTGAGTGTTTCGGGAGGCGCTCCCTTGCGAGCCCCTTCACCGTTCGCTGGAACGATCCGCCGCAGATAGGCGTCTTTCGAGGCTGGCTTGCTCTTTCGACAGGTGCTCCCGATTTTTCTCTAGTATGGAACGGTAAGCATTGAGGGTTCCAACTGAAGTTCCTGCGGGAGCGGCGTGTTGTTGAGTACTGCTGCCCTTGCTGCCGCCCACTCCTCATCCGCGATGGTGTAATCGCTGTCGCGGTTGCTGGCGCTGTTTTCAAAACTTGCCCTTCTACTGGAACGGGGGTATGGTCCTCGCCTCCTCTGCGCCTTGCGTTTCCCGTGTTATTGGCGACATAAACCTGGTGGTGTGCCGTTCTTCGGGTGGTTCCCTGGATGATGCTGTCGATACTGTCCTCTCCCGATGAATACTGGGCGTTGCAGATGAACAGCGTGTCGCTTGATCCCAGCCCGTGCCTGGTGTCGCAGTTCAGGCAGTGAGTACGAAGTTAGTTTCGAGGATGAGGAGTCATCCGACCCTACCGACATGGAGGACACCGAGCGGGGAGCCGAGGGCACGGGTGAGCACGTCGATCCGGTCAGTCCAGCCGACAGATCGAGTGACGCACTTGAACCCGTCGATCCGGAGGTGGGGGATTCCAGCAATCGAAGGATTCCCTCTATGTTGACGTTGTAGTGGACGCTGCCGAAGGTCATCTCCATGTTCCCTTGTAGATCTGAGAAGTTCGAGCGGGAGGAATTGCTGTGTGGAGTAAACTCGTAGGAGCCGAATCGAATCGGGCTTCCCAGGATTGGTGACGACGGTGTTGACGAAGCTGCTAATGAAGCTGCCGGCGAAGCCGCCGGCGTCATGATCGGATCTGCCGATGCCCTGCCTTGTGCCGACAGGGTTCCCACGGACGGCGCCAATTGTCGAGGGTGCTCCTCGGCAATGCCCTCCGATAGGGGCTTAGGGTTGATGGAATCCTGTAAGCTGACACGAGACATCGGTTCACAGACAAGCGGGGAGAGCGATTTACCCAGGTTCGGGGCCCTCGATGAGGTAAACCCTTACGTCATGCCTGTCTGTTCTTTGATTATGATGAAAACAGGTTACAATGGGGTGCCGAAAGTTCGGCTGTAATCTCGTCGAGATGCTGGTTGCTAGGGTAACCTAGTTCTACGCTTCTGTTGGCTAGTATTGCTAAGATTGGTTGTGTCCCCCGATAGCCCCTCTCCTGGCCTTTATATAGGTGGCCAGGTCCCGAGAGGTCTAATCGAGTACGAATAGGTTTACAATAGATCTATCTCCAATCTTTCCTTGTTCGGCTTTTTCTCTGCCTTGCTTTCCAAGTAATCTTCAGCCGCACCGCCCTAGTGGCCCATCTTGCCATCGGGTTCCTTCATGGGCCTCCAGTTGGGCCGTGCAGGGTAGAGCAACATTGGTTACCCGAAGGGTAATGCCCACGTCACTTGAGGATCCGGGTGAGGGGAAGATTTGGAGGAAAAGGGAGATAGAACTCATGGTTGTATTGAACTGAAGAACTTAACCAAATGGCCAGAGGTTGAATAAGGTACGGACTACCAGGTAAAAACCTACAGCCCAAGTGTTGATCATCTATCCGTCCGTCCCGCACAGAGATGCCCCTCCTCTCCTTATATAGGGGAGAGAAGGCTTACAAGGGAATAAACCCTAGAGGTATCTCTGGTGACCTAAGCTACTTTATAAAGCTTCTTTGGCTCCAGGGATGACGCTTCTGTCTTTAATCAGAGGGCTAATGACCTCGTCCGGCTTCTTTTACGTCATCCTCAGCTTTGGCGTCAGGGCTTCGATTAAACTCCGAGGTGCTTCGATCACCTTGTCCTTTAGTCCTTGAGTGAATCTTTGACCAGGGTGCCGACATGCTACAGTTGAACCTATGCCGGATATCCGGTATCTTTACCTATGAGCTCCGGCTTCTTTGCTTTTGTGACTCAATCTCTTCTATACTCCGGCACTCCGGCATACCCCTCCTGGTATACCAGACCGTACTAACTTAGTGACATAGGCATCCCCAATGGGCCTGCCGAAGATGGTACCCGGGGTTTACTGAAGGCCCATAACTCGAAGAATAAGAAGATTCGGAAGCCCAAGTTATTATAAAGGAAAGCTAGAGTTGTATTAGGAAGTATTACTTGTAATCTTGCGGGACAGGTTGGAAACCCTCCCGGACTCTGTAACTTGTGTATTACGAATCCCTCGGCTCCGCCTCCTATATAAGGGGGAGTCGAGGGACAAAGAGAGGATTGATGTCTACGGGTGCTTCTATTCTTGTAGACAGTGTTGGGCCTCCAAGAGCAGAGGTTTGTAGAACAACAGCAAGTTTCCCTTAAGTGGATCACCCAAGGTTTATCGATCTCAGGGAGGAAGAGGTCAAAGATATCCCTCTCATGCAACCCTGCAACCACAAAGCAAGAAGTCTCTTGTGTCCCCAACACACCTAATAGGTGCACTAGTTTGGCGAAGAGATAGTGAAATACAGGTGGTGTCGTGGATGTAACCACGGCAGATGCTACAGGGGGTAGCACTTCGTTGATGCGAGGGGAAGGGAACATCGCCATCTACGGGTCGAGGTGCAAGGGACGCAAGGTTTTACCCAGGTTCAGCCCCTCCGGAGAGTAAAAGGCCTACATCCTGCTAGATCTTATTGCTCAGTGGAGAATTACAATGGGGAGGCTCAGTCGGCGTGGAGCCAAGAGCTTACAAAGGGGGAGATTGGATCTCAGATGATGTGTCCTTCTAGGGTTTAGCCCGGGGGTTTATATTTCCACCCCCGGCTTAGGGTTACAAAGGGATAACACCGAATCGTATCAGTTACTACAAATCCGGGATACCGCACCCTTCTTCAAGTAATCTCTATCTTGAACCGAGCAGATCTTCTCCTTAGGACTTCGGCCCAGTCGCCTTCGGGCCCAGTCGGTTGGGCGACTGGCGGTCCTCCCTGTGCCTTCATCCTCATGGCGAGTGGGACTGGCGACCCACCCCCTATGGGCATACCCCCATCGGCAGTCCCCGAGCGCGGTGGTGACGAAGTGTAGATCCGGCACGGGTCGCGGAGAGGCGCGAAGGCGGATTGAGGTGAATCGCCGCCGGGCTCCCGAAGTAAATTCCAGCGGATCGCTAGTCTTCACTCGCCTGAACTTGATGAGCCATTCGACGCAGGACAGTCGGCGTTGTGCCAGTCGTCGTATGGCAGTCGGCGCATGCCAGTCGCCGCAGGTCAGTCGGCGTAAGTCTCGTGCGCGGACACGTGGAGGCGGAAACGGCTAGATTTCACGTTGACCGAGGTGCAGACCGTTTGCATGGAGTTGACCGTTGGGCCCGATGGGACTGTTAACGGCTAGTCTTAACGCCCGTTCCACTGATTCCGCCGCCGATCCTGACCGTTAATCACGGGGCGGCGATCTCGCGGCGAATCAACGGGTGGATTTGGTGCTTATCTGGGGCGAGTGCAGCGATATAAAAGGCCGAACCCGGGGGTTAGGGCTTATCACTCCGCCACATTCTTCCTTCATTCTCTTCTCTTTTCGCCAAGAGCTCCCGAGCGCAACCATGGCGGCGAGAGCCGGGGGCAAGTCCAAGGTCACGCGCGAGTCCCTCCTTCCGTACGTCGCCTCCGGGGTCATCCCCGAGTTCAAGCAGGAGCGCTGGCGAGTTCCGCCGGCGAACGAGGTGGAGCCGCTCCCGAGGCCGGGCGACTCGTGCTTTTCCTCGGCCTTCCCGGATCGCGGATTCGCGCTCCCGTCCTCCGACTTCATCCGCCAGTTGTTGGCCTTCTACGGCATCAAGATATGCGACCTGGGGCCGCATAGTGTGCAGCAGATCTCCCTGTTCGTGGCGCTGTGCGAGTGCTACCTGGGCTGCCCGCCATACTTCCCTTTGTGGGTATCGATCTTCCATGGGCGGGCGACCCGGGCCAGCAAGAGCAGCGAGGCGCTGATCCCGAATGGCGGGATCACCTTCCCGGTGAAGTCCGGGGAGAGTTTCATCGACATGGCGCTCCCCAAGAAGGCGCAGTCGCAGTGGCGCCGCTTCTGGTTCTACGCCAAGGAGTACACTCCCCCCGGCGAGGTTTGCATTCCTCAGTTCGACCCCGAGCCCAGCGTCCCGCGGCGTCTCAACGTCCGGTCACTGCCACGCGAGCAGGAGGAGGTGGTGAAGGGGATGCGTCAGGCGATCCAGGCTCTGAAGGACACGGGCCTGACGGCGGCCAACATGTACAACTGCTGGCTCGGCCGCCGGCTGATCCCCCTGCGGTGCCGAGCCCACTTCATGTGGGAGTACCGGGGGCAAAACGACTGCACCCGGTCGACGGCGACCGAGTGGGATGAAGGCGAGTACCGAAAGGCGCTCGCCAAGATTACCACGGCCTCCTTTTCCTCCTTCGAGGACGGCCTACAGCCCTTCTCCGAGGACAACCCGGCGCCTCAGGTATTGACCTGTCCGACAGCCCCGGATGCTTAGGTAGTGCTTCTCATTTCTAACTTGTTTCCTTGAATCAAATGCAGCGGTGGCAGAAGGTCACCGACCATCTCCCCCCTCTCGCTGGGAAGGAGCCTCCGGAAATGACCGAAGGCGAGGAGGAGGAGGTAGACGAGGAGGAGGAGCGCACCGAGTCGGACTCCGAAGCGCGAGACTTCGTACGACTCCCGCGCGGATCGAAGAGGGGCGCCGGGTCTTCATCACAGGGCGCTCCGAAGCCGCAGGAAGGCGAAGGGGACGAGGAGGCGACCTCTCGCCCGGAGGAGAGGGAGCCTTCAAAGGAAGGGGCCGAGCCGCTGCCCAAGCGGCTGCGCCCCACTATCTTGGAGGGTTCCATAAAGCTTCAGTGCCCCCTGAAGGACGCGATCGACGCTGGAGCACGAGCCGGCCCGGGCGTGAAAGCGATCCCCACGGTGAAGTAAGTACTCCTTGTCGAACTTGTTCTCTTCATGGCGAGACTGGCTAATAACCCGCCTCGCTTCCCTGCAGGTCCAAGAGGAAGGTCCTGGCACGACCGGCTCCGACTGGGGCGGCGGCCACGAGGGCGGCTGAGGCGAAGAAGCCGGCCGAGCTGAAGAAGGCCACGGAGAAGAAAGCGGCGCCTTCCGACCTTGGAGGCATGGGGTCGGCTCGGGAGGAGCCTGTGGCTGCGAGCCAGGCTGAGAAGGCGAGCGCCAGCCGTGCCGACCTCACCGCCAACATTTTCCCCTTGCCCGGCGTGGGTCGCGAGGCCCCGGCAAGTGCGGCGATGGGACCGAGCGCCGCTCCCCCCGTGGTAGAGGAGGAGCCGGCGGGCGTCGGCGCGACTGAGGGTCAAAGGGCGCCCGAAGTCGAGGACGACACCGCCGAGGAGGGTGGCCTCTCGGTGCCGATGAAGGAACGCCGGTCCAAGGCCGCCAGGGACCGAGTCCACCTCGGCGACCCCGAGGCGGGGGCAGATGGGGCGCCGTCGACCGACGCGGTGATGCAGGCGGGTGCAGCGGCCGATTCGCGCCGCCGTCCGCCTTCTACCTTGTCCTTCACTGAGCTCCACGCGGCGCTTGGTGAAGCGCATGTGGTGAGTATTCCTGAACTCGCAGTCCAGTCGTCCCCCAGTCCCCGAGGGTCGGCTTGGCCTGTAGGGGCGAGTCGAGTCTTCTTCGTTCTTCCTGGACTGTGTTTACTGACCTTCGCGCTGGTTTGGTGCAGGCGGAGGTTAAGCGACTGACCGCGCTCGTGGAGGAGGCAGCGCAAAAGAACCGGAAGCTCATCGCTCTGGGCAGTAAGTCATACCCGCTCGCTTTCCCCTCCCAGTCGCGCTTGCCTTGTTTGTAATTTTGGTCTCACCGCCCCCTTTTTTTGTAGCAGAGGCGCAGGCGAAGGCGCTTGCCGAGGCTCGGGAAGGGTTCGCCAAGGAATCCTTCTACCGCGAAGCCGAATTCCGGGAGCAGCAGGTCGAAGAGGCCCGGAAGAAGGCGAAAGCGGAGGTGGCGGACCTGACGAAGGTCCTGGAGCAAAAGGGGCGGGAGCTGGAAGATGTCATCGCCGAGTACAAGTTGAAGCTGGAGGCCGCGACGGAGGCACGGGATTCCGCACGTGGGGCCGCCGCAGCTCTGCGAGAAGAAGTCGCGGCCTTGAAGCAGCAGCATGCCAAGGAGTTGGCCGCGGAGAAGGAGGCGTCCGAGGGCATCGTCCTGGCGGTGCAAGCCGAGAAGACCAGCTTCGAGGCCTTCGTCCGCGAGATGTCGCGACAGCTGCTTGGTAAGTTTCCGTGTCCCCCCTGTTGTGTTATTGTCGATTGCCATGGCGGCGAGTCCCCGAGTGTGGCGAGTCGGCTTCGGGAGCTAGTCCCCGAGCCTGGCGAGTCGGCTTCGGGAGCCAGTCCCCGAGCGTGGCGAGTCGACGTTGGGGGTCAGTCCCCGGGCGTGGCGAGTCGGCTTCGGGACCCAGTCCCCAAGCGTGGCGAGTCGACGTCGGGGGTCAGTCCCCGGGCGTGGCGAGTCGGCTTCGGGACCCAGTCCCCGAGCATGGCGAGTCGGCGTCGGGGGTCAGTCCCCGGGCGATCCCGTGCATGGCTGGTTGGTGTGGAGGGCGAGTTCTCACTTCTCGTTCTTTTGTTGTTGGTTGTAGGTACGAGCGACTTCACGGAGATGGCGACTCCACGGGAGTGCTTGTCGACCGCGACCGCGCGCATCATTGCCTGCGCGGGGGAGATATTGGTGGCCCTCCAGTACTTGAGTCCGCGGGAGGTGATTCCGCAGGACACGCCGTCCGCCTTCAGGGCCGTGTCCAACATCCCGGCTGTTGTCGACTGGCTTCGCCGCTCCTCCTGCCGCGTTGGCATTACCATGGCTTTGAGCATGGTGCTGGCGCACTACTCCGAGGGGTTCGACGTGGAGGAGGTCACCGCTGGCTTCCCCTCGGAGACTGGTGAGTTCGATGTCGCCGAGGTGCTGCGCTTGATGGAGGCGGTGCGCCCCTTTGCCGACCGGGTGCTGGCGACCGCTGACTTGGAGACTCACATCCCCAGCCAGGCGGCGCCTGGGGACGCGGAGAAGGAGGCTAGTCCGGTGGACTACCCCGCGGAGCGCCTCTTCCATGCCGCGGCCACCGGCTCCTTGTCGACGTACCCGGTCGTCGTGTACACGCCGAAGTTTCGTCATGGCGATGGCGGCGCCGAGCCTCGTGTTGGAGGAAGCTCCGGGGCCGTCCCGCAGGGTTCTTGAGCCCCTGTGTAAGAAGTAACTTGAATTCCCGCGAGCGGGTGTCAGTTGTAAATAAAGTGGTAGCTTTTGCGTAACTATAATTCGATGGTTGCTTTTGAATTTATGTTATTGTGGCGGCGATGCTTTGGAGTTGGGTCCGACTCTCCATGGCCTTCAGGCCAGTCGCCTTGCGACCCCGATGAAGGCTATCGACTTGACTGATTTCCTTGTCGAGCTGGGCGTCCCCAGTCGCAGTACGTAGTCGTTATAGTGCGGATAGCAGCCTCATGGGTGGAGTAGCGGTGAGTTTTTAGTTGCGCTGTTTGTATGTAGCGCGCCACTCGTCGTGGCTCGGTGAGCCAGTCGCTAGGCGACTCCAAAGGGGGTCTTTGCGGGCGTTTTTCCTTGGCGAGCCGCCGGTCCGTTTTGCGGGGTCCCTGGTCGAAGTACTTGGCCACGCAATTCGCCAGCCTAAGGTAGAGGAGGGCATTGGTGTGCTGTATAGCGTAGCACGAGACGGTCGCCGTGGCCCGTGGGGCTGGCCAAGCATGCGGCCCTGCTCGTGGGTTCCAGTCGCCGTTTTTCGCCCGACGGCGTAAGGGGTGGTGGGCGACCGGACCTGGTGTTGCGTCCAGTCACGCCGCCATGCCCTTGTTAGCCCGGCTACTTGGCCGATCGTGGACTTCACTCTTCCAAGCAGCGGCGACCGAAGGTCTCTCAGCACCGAGTCTCTTGTCGCGGCGACTAGGCCGGTATGTACCGGGATGAGAGATGGAGATAGCTAGCGGGTGAAGGAGAGGCAGTCGGAGTTGGAGATCAATGCGGTCGGCGATTTTTATTAACCTCTGAATTTGCGGGCTACACTTTGTCCTTAGGTGTAAAACCGTCGAGAGGAGGTTCACGTTCCGGGGCGCTCCACCTCTCTCGGTGAGCGGTTCGCCTTTGTCGTCCTTGCGGACGTCCGTGAGGTAGTAGGAGTCGTTGCCGAGTACGCGACCGACGGCGAACGGTCCTTCCTGTGGCGGGGACAGCTTGTGCATGCCTTTCTTGTCTTGGATTAGCCGGAGCACGAGGTCTCCGACTTGGAAGGAGCGACTCCAAACGCGACGACTGTGGTAGCGACGGAGATCCTGCTGGTAGATGGTGGTCCTGGAGAGTGCGAGGTCTCTGGCCTCATCAAGGAGGTCGATGTCATCTTGGCGAGCTCGCTCGTTGTCTTCTTCGGCGTAGTTGGCGACCCGAGGCGAGTCGTAGGCGATGTCCGTGGGCATAACGGCCTCGGCGCCATACACCGGGAAGAAAGGCGTGAAGCCGCTGACCTGTTTGGTGTTGTGCGGATGCCCCACAATACCGAAGAGAGCTCTTCTGCCCAACAACCGGCTACGCGTTCCGGGGGCACGACCAGGCGCGGTTTGAGTCCGTGAAGTATGCTCTGGTTTGCTCTTTCTGCTTGGCCGTTCGACTCGGGTGTGCGACTGACGCGAGGTCGAGTCGGATGCCCTTCTCTTCGCAGAAGTCGGCCATCTCCCCTTTGGCGAAGTTGGTGTCATTGTCGGTTATGATGCTGTGAGGGTAGCCATATCGATAGATAAGCTCGCGTAGGAACTTTGTGGCTGTCTTCCCGTCGCACTTCTTTATGGGCTTTGCTTCTACCCATTTGGTGAACTTGTCCACCGGAACCAGGAGTTGAGTATATCCGCCGGGGGCCGTTTTGAACTTCCCAACCATGTCCAGGCCCCAGACGGCGAAGGGCCAGGTGAGGGGGATGGTCTTCAATACTGACCCCGGCATGTGCGACTGGCTTGCGTACTTTTGGCACCCGGCGCACGAACGGACAAGCGCGACTGCATCTTCGTGAGCTGTTGGCCAATAGAAGCCGTGACGGAAAGCTTTGGCGACTATGGAGCGCGCGCTCGCGTGGTGGCCGCAGTCCCTCGCGTGGATGTCGCGCAGGATGTTGCGCCCTTCTTCGGTGGCGACGCATCGTTGGAACACTCCCGAGACACTGCGTTTGTACAGTTCTTTATTGATGATGGTGAAAGACTTGCACCTGCGTACGATGGCTCGTGCTTTGGCTTCGTCCATCGGCAGTATCTGGCGCTCGAGGTAGCTCATGTAGGGCTCGGTCCAGTCGACGCTGTCGGAAGCGAGTGCGACTAGGGTGGAGTCGGGAGCAGGTGGTTCAGCAATGTCCAGCTCGCGGGGCGCGCGCACCGAGGGGTGGCTGAGGATATCCAGGACGACGCCTGGAGGGGGTTGGAGTCACTTGGATCCGATCCTGGCTAGCGCGTCAGCCTCCTCATTCTTGCGCCTGTCGACCCATTCGACGACGTGGCCGGCGAAGCTAGCGCCGGCTTGATCGACGGCGCGCTTGTAAGCAATCATGTTGGCGTCGGTGGCGTCGCAAGTGCCGGAAGTCTGGCTGGCGACCAGGTCGGAATCGCCGAGGCAGCGCAGCCGTGTTGCGCCCATTTCTCTTGCTACTCGCATGCCGTGTAGAAGCGCTTCGTACTCGGCCATGTTGTTGGTGCAGGGCTCGAATCTGAGTTGCAGGACGTACTTCACGGTATCGCCCTTTGGCGATGTGAGGACGACTCCCGCGCCTGCCCCCTCGAGGTTCTTGGAACCGTCGAAGTGCAGCGTCCAATGCTTGAGGTCCGCGGGGGAGCTCGGTTGCTGGGCCTCTTCCCAGTCGGCGAGGAAGTCGGCGAGTGCCTGAGATTTAACGGCATGGCGCGACTCGTAGGTGATGTTGTGGACGCCGAGTTCGACTGCCCACTTGGCAATCCGGCCAGTTGCATCGCGGTTACGGATGATGTCGGCGAGTGGCGTTGAGGCGACTACCCTGATGGGGTGTTCGTGGAAGTAGGGGGCCAGTCGCCTCTGGGCCCTGAGGACTCGCGTACACCAGCTTTTGGTAGTGCGGGTACCGTTGCTTGGATTCGATTAAGGCTTCGCCGATGTAGTAGACCGGGCGCCGTACCAGCTGCTCTCTTCCCTCTTCCTTTCGTTCGACGACCATGACCGAGCTTATCGCGCGGTTCGACGCGGCGACGTATAATAGCAGAGTCTCCTTTGGTAGCGGGGCCGCGAGGATAGGCGCGTTCCGAATGGCATGTTGGAGTTCTTCCAGAGCCCGTTGCGCTTCTTCCGTCCACCTGAATGACTCGGACTTCTTGAGCAATCGGTAGAGTGGCATGGCCTTGTCGCCGAGTCGAGGTATGAAGCGACTGAGGGCGGCGACCCGGCCGGCGAGTTTCTGTGCATCGACCAGGCAGGTTGGTTGCTTGGTGCGCATGACCGCCAGTGTCTTCTCCGGGTTGGGCTCGATGCCTCGTATGGAGACGACGTAGCCGAGCAACTCGTCCGGAGGGGACCCCGAAGGTGCACTTCGGAGGATTGAGCTTGATCTTGTATCGCCGCAAGTTGGCGAATGTCTCAAGCAAGGTCGATGATGAGGTCGGCCCGGCGAGTCGACTTGACTACTACGTCGTCGATGTAGACGTGTACGTTGCGGCCGATTTGGCTTTCGAGGCAGCTGTTCATACATCGTTGGTACGTCGCTCCTGCGTTTTTGAGGCCGAAGGTCATGGATGTGTAGCAGTAGGCAACCAAGGGCGTGATGAACGCTGTCTTCTCTTGGTCTTCCTTGGCCATCTTTATTTGGTTGTACCCAGAGTAAGCATCGAGGAAGCATAGCGACTCGGACCCGGCGACCGCGTCGATGATCTGATCGATTCGCGGTAGGACGAACGGGTCCTTGGGGCACGCGCTGTTGAGGCTAGTGTAATTGATACACATTCGCCATGTCTTGTTTTTCTTTAGCACCAGGACTGGGTTTGCCAGCCACTTGGGGTGTTTGATTTCGATGATGAAGCCGGCGGCGAGTAGCCGGTTCACTTCTTCGGCGATTGCGCGTCGCCGCTCTTCTCCGACAGGGCGCATTGCTTGCCTGACGGGGCGTGCGGAGGGATCGACGTGTAATTTGTGCTCAGCAAGTTCTCTCGGGACACCTGGCATGTCAGACGGTTTCCATGCAAAGATATCTCGATTCTCACGGAGGAACTTGATGAGCGCGCTTTCCTATTGGGCGGACATGCCCGTCCCAATGGTAATTTGCCTACTTGGATCATTCTCTACAAGATCTACTTGACGAGTGTCGGTTGTAGGATTGAAGGTTGCTGCGGACGAGTCGAGCTCGGTCGGCTTCTCCAGGATGGCGGGATCGTTGCGGTCGACTGGGTACTTGGCGAGCTCGGTGGAGTTGTCTTGTTCGTCGGCGATGACGGCGTCGGCGAGCTTGGCGCTGACGTCCTCGCATTCCAGTGCCATCTCCGGATCACCGTGGACGGTGATGACGCCTCGAGGCCCTGGCATCTTCATCATGTTGTATGCGTAGTGGGGTGTCGCCATGAAGCGGGCGAATGCCTGTCGTCCGAGCACACAGTGGTAGGAGCTGCGGAAGTTCACCACCTCGAACGTTATCCGCTCGGTACGGTAGTTCACGGGCGTACCGAAGGTGACTGGCAATGTAACCTTGCCGATCGGGAAGGCCTTCCGCCCAGGGACGATGCCGTGGAACGTAACCTTGGTCTTCTCAAGGCGTGAGTCTGGTAAACCGAGTCGCTGGAAGGTTTCGTAGTACATAATGTTGATGGAGCTTCCCCCGTCCATCAGGGTGTTTGGTAGCCAGTAGTCGGCGACCTTGGGCCTGACGACTAGTGCCACGCGGCCGGGGTACTCGATGCAGGGAGCGTGATCTTCGCGGCTCCAGGTAATGCTTTGCTCGGACCAGTTAAGCCACCGGGGCACGTCAGAAAGGATGACCGCGTGTACCGCCACTGCCCTTGCGAGGACCTTCCTGTCCCGCCGATCGCCGACCCCGGTGAAGGTGTGGAGTGAGCCGGCGCTGCGACCGAAGCCTTCTCCCTTGTGCTGGTCCGGGTCCTTGGCGCGGTCCTTGTGCTGATTGCCGCCGTCGTTTTCCTTGGCGCGGCGGGCCTTCTCTATCTGCTTCAGGGAATAGCAGTTTCCCGTCGTGTGATTGGAGGGCTTGCCCTCCTTGCTGTGATAGATGCATGGGGCGTCTAGAAGGCTGCGGGCGTCGAAGCGCTTGGGCTGAGGCCGATCCTCTCGTGGTGCACGGTTGTCACGCCGGAAGGACTTTGGCTCGCGCTGCTCGTAGTCGGCGATGGCGACCAGCTCGTTGTGTCCTCCCTCTCCGCGGCGCTTGCCGTTGTTCGACCGTCCGCCGAATCGGTAGTCGCCACGTCGGGATTCTGTGTGGGCAGGGCGGTCGATTGCGTCGCTGGCCGTACTCGTCATCCGAGTCGACTGTAGGGTCTTCGTCAGCATAGCGCAGGGCGATGTCGAAGAGCTCGGAGATTGAGATGTTGTCTCTGCTGACTCGACGGAGCTTGGCACTTAGCGGTTCGTACCGGCAGCACCGTCGGAAGCAGTAGATTGCCGTGTCCGTGCTGATGCCGCCGGAGGTCGTCCACATGTCCTCGCCGCGCTGCACCCACCGGCGAGTCGACTCGCGCGGGCCCCGGACACGGCGATCCGGGTCCTCTATGGTTGTCGCACGGGTGTACGCGCTGGCGAAATGTTGGATGAATGCCGCGCGGGCTTCCTCCCACGAATCGATGCTGTTGGCGGTGAGGGTGTTGAACCAGTGGCGACTGACGCCGTCCATCATGAGAGGCAGGTAGCGTGCCGCGAGTAACTCGGAGTGGCCTTGGATCCCCATTTCCTTGGCGTACGAATCGATCCAGACTATGGGGTCGATATGTGTGTCATACTTCTCGATATCACGGGGCCCCTTGAACCCAACAGGGTACGACTCGCCTCTGATCATTGGCCCGAAGCAAGCGGGGCCGACCCGAGTGAACGCGCTCTGGCGCGGGGCTTCATCGGCGTAGCGGTCGTTCAGCCGGTTTCGCGCCCGCCATTCTTGATCGTTGACGATGTGAGTTCGCGCGTCGACGGGCTATCCGTTAGCGGCGACCATCGCCCGCGCGGGGCGCGGCTCGATTCGGTTGTTGGTCGAGTGGGCCGCGCGCGGTGCTGGCGGCGGACCGTTGTTGGCGTTGACGACTGCGCGATTTGCCGCGCCCGACGACGCCGCGCGACTGGCGGACGTGCGCGAATAGAGTCGCCCTTGCGAGTCGGCTGCGGCGTGCTGTTGCTCCAATGCCTTGGCGACCAGGGCCTTGGCGTGCTGGACGAGGATCGCGCCGTCTCCCGTTTCGGGGAGCTTTGCAAGGACGGCTTGGGCGGCCGCGACGTTGTCGGCTGGAGACGAGTGCAATGGTAGGCCGTTGGCGTCAACTTCTGCCCGAGGGACTTCAGGTGGTGGCGGTGGTGGTGGTGGTGGCGGTGCTCCATGTGCCGCTCTGTCGGCGGCAGCCCGACTTCCTTCCGGGATGTCGGGGTTCTGGACTCGAGCGACCCGAATTTCTCCATCTGGATCGTCGAAGTTAAGGCGGGCGCTGGGGAAGTCGTTCGCGCGGACACGCTCCATGCGCGGCGATTGCGCTCGCCGGCGATAGTGGGATACGGCTCTCACTCCGTCTTGCTCGAGACGAAATTTCGCCGTTCGGCGAGCTCCTTCTTCCTCTGTTCTTCGAGGGCCGCCCGGTGCGCCTCGATCTCCGTCGCGGTGGCGGTTGCAGGGAGCGGGGTGGTGAAGGCGTCAACTGGGGGCTCCTCGGCTCCTGCCATGAAGACCGCGGTTGGGTGACGATATCGTGGGCCCTCAACGAAGTCCGAGTCGGAGTCGCTGCCGAAGAGGGAGAGGATGGAGTCGTCCTCGAAGCCCTCCTCGAAGTCGCTGGGGTGAGAGACCAAGGAGATGGAGTCTTTGAACGACGCCGTGGCGATAGAGCGGGCAGTCGGGGACGCAACGGTGGACCCAGCGACCGATGCTATAGCGATGATGTCATTGAAGTCAGCGTCGATCGTGGCGATAACGGAGTCGATGGCTGGGACGGTGTCGATGGAGTCGGCGGCTGACGAGGTAACGATGGAGTTGGCGGTCGGCGCCACGGCCGCCGAATCGGCATCATCTTCCAGGGCCGGCTCGGCTTCTGCGTATACCTCGCCGGTGACTGGGCGAGTAGCGGTGAGGAGCTGTCCCGGCGCGAAGGGGTCGTGCGACCGACCGGGGCGAGGCTCGGCAGGGTCGCTGACACCGGCGAGCCCAACGAAGAGGTTGATGGAGCCGATCGGCACCATCCAGGCGTGCTTGAGAGGTGACGAGGCGGGTCGGTAGGTGCTTGGCTGGATGTGGAAGAAATTGCCGGTGGCGATCATCCTGCCGGAAGCGACCGGCCGCCGCACTGGCGAGTAGGGCCTCGCCGTAGCTCGGAGGCTTGATGTCCCATGCCCCACGGTGGGCGCCACTGTCGTGGATGTAACCACGGCAGATGCTACAGGGGGTAGCACTTCGTTGATGCGAGGGGAAGGGAACATCGCCATCTACGGGTCGAGGTGCAAGGGACGCAAGGTTTTACCCAGGTTCAGCCCCTCCGGAGAGTAAAAGGCCTACGTCCTGCTAGATCTTATTGCTCAGTGGAGAATTACAATGGGGAGGCTCAGTCGGCATGGAGCCAAGAGCTTACAAAGGGGGAGATTGGATCTCAGATGATGTGTCCTTCTAGGGTTTAGCCCGGGGGTTTATATTTCCACCCCCGGCTTAGGGTTACAAAAGGATAACACCGAATCGTATCAGTTACTACAAATCCGGGATACCGCACCCTTCTTCAAGTAATCTCTATCTTGAACCGAGCAGATCTTCTCCTTAGGACTTCGGCCCAGTCGCCTTCGGGCCCAGTCGGTTGGGCGACTGGCGGTCCTCCCTGGGCCTTCATCCTCATGGCGAGTGGGACTGGCGACCCACCCCCTATGGGCATACCCCCATCAGGTGGAATAAATAAGTAGTAGCAACGGCACCAGAAAAGTGCTTTGCCCAGGACAGTAAACAAGCAGTAGTAACGCAGCAGTAGTAACGCAGTAAAACAGTAAACAAGCAGCGATAGCAGTATTTAGGAACAAGGCCTAGGGATCGTACTTTCACTAGTGGACACTCTCAACATTGATCACATAACAGAATAAATAAATGCATACTCTACACTCTTTTGTTGGATGATGAACACCATTGCGTAGGATTACACGAACCCTCAATGCCGGAGTTAACAAGCTCCACAATATTCAATGTTCATATTTAAATAACCTTAGAGTGCATGAAAGATCAACACGACTAAACCAAGTACTAACATAGCATGCACACTCGTCACCTTCACACTATGTAGGAGGAATAGATCACATCAATACCATCATAGCAATAGTTAACTTCATAATCTACAAGAGATCATAATCATAGCCTACGCCAAGTACTAACACGGATGCACACACTCGTCACCATTACACCGTGCAGGAGGAATAAAACTACTTTAATAACATCACTAGAGTAGCACATAGATAAATTGTGATACAAAACACATTACAATCATAAAGAGATATAAATAAGCACTTCACTATGCCATTCATAACAATGAATAAGTATTCTCGTGAAATATAGCCTAAGAGACCCACACGGTGCACACACTGTCACCTTTACACACGTGGGACAAGGAGTCTCCGGAGATCACATAAGTAAAACCCACTTGACTAGCATAATGACATCTAGATTACAAGCATCATCATATGAATCTCAATCATGTAAGGCAGCTCATGAGATTATTGTATTGAAGTACATAGGAGAGAGATGAACCACATAGCTACCGGTACAGCCCCGAGCCTCGATGGAGAACTACTCCCTCCTCATGGGAGACAACAGCGTTGATGGAGATGGCGGTGGTGTCGATGGAGGAGCCTTCCGGGGCACTTCCCCGTCCCGGCGGCGTGCCGGAACGAGACTCCTGTCCCCCAGATCTTGGCTTCGCGATGGCGGCGGCTCTGGAAGGTTTCTCGTACCGTGGCTTTTCCGTATCGAGGTTTTAGGTCAGGGACCTTTAAATAGGCGAAGAGGTGGAGTCGGAGGGGCGACGAGGCGGTGACACACTAGGGGGGCGCGCCCCCCCCCCTAGGCCGCGCCGCCCTGTCGTCTGGGGGCCCAGTGGCCCTCCTCTGGCGACTCTCGGGTGTTTTGGAAGCTTCGTAAAAATAGGATGCTGGGCCTTGATTTCGTCCGATTCCGAGAATATTTCCTTACTAGGATTTCTGGAACCAAAAACAGCAGAAAACAGGAACTGGCCCTTCGGCATCTCGTCAATAGGTTAGTTTCGGAAAACGCATAATAATGACATATAATGTGCATAAAACATGTAGATATCATCAATAATGTGGCATGGAACATAAGAAATTATCGATACGTCGGAGACATATCAGCATCCCCAAGCTTAGTTCCTGCTCGTCCCGAGCAGGTAAACGATAACAAAGATAATTTCTGAAGTGACATGCCATCATAACCTTGATCATACTATTGTAAACATATGTAATGCATGCAGCGATCAAAACAATGGTAATGACATGAGTAAACAACTGAATCATAAAGAAAAGGCTTTTCATGAATAGTACTTAAAGACAAGCATCAATAAGTCTTGCATAAGAGTTAACTCATAAAGCAATAAATCAAAGTAAAGGTATTGAAGCAACACAAAGGAAGATTAAATTTCAGCGGTTGCTTTCAACTTATAACATGTATATCTCACGGATAATTGTCAACATAGAGTAATATAACAAGTGCAATATTTAAGTATGTAGGAATCAATGCACAGTTCACACAAGTGTTTGCTTCTTGAGGTGGAGAGAAATAGGTGAACTGACTCAACATAAAAGTAAAAGAATGGTCCTTCAAAGAGGAAAGCATCGATTGCTATATTTGTGCTAGAGCTTTTATTTTGAAAACATGAAACAATTTTGTCAACGGTAGTAATAAAGCATATGAGTTATGTAAATTATATCTTACAAGTTGCAAGCCTCATGCATAGTATACTAATAGTGCCCGCACCTTGTCCTAATTAGCTTGGACTACCGGATCATCGCAATACACATGTTTTAACCAAGTGTCACAATGGGGTACCTCCATGCCGCCTGTACAAAGGTCTAAGGAGAAAGCTCGCATTTTGGATTTCTCGCTTTTGATTATTCTCAACTTAGACATCCATACCGGGACAACATGGACAACAGATAATGGACTCCTCTTTAATGCATAAGCATGTAGCAACAATTAGTGTTCTCATATGAGATTGAGGATATATGTCCAAAACTGAAACTTCCACCATGATTCATGGCTTTAGTTAGCGGCCCAATGTTCTTCTCTAACAATATGCATGCTCCAACCATTAAGGTGGTAGATCTCTCTTACTTCGGACAAGACGAACATGCATAGCAACTCACATGATATTCAACAAAGAGTAGTTGATGGCGTCCCCAGAAGCATGGTTATCGCACAACAAGCAACTTAATAAGAGATAAAGTGCATAAGTACATATTCAATACCACAATAGCTTTTAAGCTATTTGTCCCATGAGCTATATATTGCAAAGGTGAATGATGGAAATTTAAAGGTAGCACTCAAGCAATTTACTTTGGAATGGCGGAGAAATACCATGTAGTAGGTAGGTATGGTGGACACAAATGGCATAGTGGTTGGCTCAAGGATTTTGGATGCATGAGAAGTATTCCCTCTCGATACAAGGTTTAGGCTAGCAAGGTTATTTGAAACAAACACAAGGATGAACCGGTGCAGCAAAACTCACATAAAAGACATATTGTAAACATTATAAGACTCTACACCGTCTTCCTTGTTGTTCAAACTCAATACTAGAAATTATCTAGACCTTAGAGAGACCAATTATGCAAACCAAATTTTAGCAAGCTCTAGGTGTTTCTTCATTAATGGGTGCAAAGTATATGATGCAAGAGCTTAAACATGAGCACAACAATTACCAAGTATCAAATTATCCAAGACATTTTACCAATTACTACATGTAGCATTTCCCAATTCCAACCATATAACAATTAACGAAGCAGTTTCAACCTTCGCCATGAACATTAAAAGCTAAGAACACATGTGTTCATACAAACCAGCGGAGCGTGTCTCTCTCCCACACAAGCATGTATTTATTCAGAGAATGAAAATAACAAAACAAAAATAAAAATAAAAGCAAACAGACGCTCCAAGTAAAGTACATAAGATGTGACCGAATAAAAATATAGTTTCAAGAGAAGGAACCTGATAATTTGTCGATGAAGAAGGAGATGCCTTGGGCATCCCCAAGCTTAGACGCTTGAGTCTTCTTAAAATATGCAGGGGTGAACCACCGGGGCATCCCCAAGCTTAGAGCTTTCACTCTTCTTGATCATATTGCATCATTCTCCTCTCTTGATCCTTGAAAACTTCCTCCACACCAAACTCGAAACAACTCATTAGAGGGTTAGTGTACAATAAAAATTAACATGTTCAGAGGTGACACAATCATTCTTAACACTTCTGGACATTGCATAAAGCTACTGGACATTAATGGATCAAAGAAATTCATCCAACATAGCAAAAGAGGCAATGCGAAATAAAAGGCAGAATCTGTCAAAACAGAACAGTCCGTAAAGATGGATTTAATTGAGGCACCAGACTTGCTCAAATGAAAATTCCCAAATTGAATGAAAGTTGCGTACATATCTGAGGATCACGCACGTAAATTGGCTTAATTTTCTGAGCTACCTACAGGGAGGCAGGTCGAAATTCGTGACAACAAAGAAATCTGAAACTGCGCAGTAATCCAAATCTAGTATTCACTTTACTATCAAAGACTTTACTTGGCACAACAAAGCACAAAACTAAGATAAGGAGAGGTTGCTACAGTAGTAAACAACTTCCAAGACTCAAATATAAAACAAAAATACTGTAGCAAAATAAACACATGGGTTATCTCCCAAGAAGTTCTTTCTTTATAGCCATTAAGATGGGCTCAGCAGTTTTAATGATGCACTCACAATAAATTGTAGTTGTAGCAAAAGAGAGCATCAAAAGGCAAATTCAAAACAAATTTAAGCCTAACATGCTTCCTATGAAAAGGAATCTTGTAAATAAACAAGTTCATGAAGCATAATGCAACAAGCATAGAAGGATAAAACAAGTGTAGCTTCAAAAATTTCAGCACATAGAGAGGTGTTTTAGTAACATGAAAATTTCCACAACCATATTTTCCTCTCTCATAATAACTTTCAGTACTATCATGAGCAAACTTAACAATATAACTATCACATAAAGCTTTCTTATCATGACTCTCATGCATAAAATTATTACTACTCCCAACATAAGCATAGTTATTCTTATTAATTGTAGTAGGAGAAAATTCAACAAAGTAGCTATCATTATTGTTCTCATCATCAAATATAGGAGGCATATTGTAATCATAATCAAATTTATCCTCCATAACAGGCGGTAACAAAAGAGTACTATCATTATAATCATCATATATGGGAGGCAAAGTATCATCAAAGTAAATTTTCTCCTCAATGCTTGGGGGACTAAAAAGATC
The DNA here is from genome assembly GCF_022539505.1 of Lolium rigidum. Taxonomy (NCBI): domain Eukaryota; kingdom Viridiplantae; phylum Streptophyta; class Magnoliopsida; order Poales; family Poaceae; genus Lolium; species Lolium rigidum. The sequence goes on from NW_025900192.1 coordinate 186,482, forward strand.
ATGCTCATCAAAACCAGCTTCCCCAAGCTTAGAATTTTCCATATCATTAGCAACAATGGTGTTCAAAGCGTTCATACTAATATGTTCCATAGGTTTTTTAATTTTCGCATCAAACCATCCATGTCTTAAATCAGGAAATAGAATAAGAAGCTCATTGTTGTCCATTATGCCTAACTAGTGTAAACAAGAAACAAAAAGATGCAATTGCAGGATCTAAAGGAAATAGCTTCGAGTACTTACAACGGCGAAAATAGCTTAGTAGCCGAGATCCGGAGTGTGAGTACCTTTTACCATTCCTCCCCGGCAACGGCGCCAGAAAATAGCTTGATGTCTACGGGAGCTTCTATTCTTGTAGACAGTGTTGGGCCTCCAAGAGCAGAGGTTTGTAGAACAGCAGCAAGTTTCCCTTAAGTGGATCACCCAAGGTTTATCGATCTCGGGGAGGAAGAGGTCAAAGATATCCCTCTCATGCAACCCTGCAACCACAAAGCAAGAAGTCTCTTGTGTCCCCAACACACCTAATAGGTGCACTAGTTCGGCGAAGAGATAGTGAAATACAGGTGGTATAAATAAGTAGTAGCAACGGCACCAGAAAAGTGCTTTGCCCAGGACAGTAAACAAGCAGTAGTAACGCAGCAGTAGTAACGCAGTAAAACAGTAAACAAGCAGCGATAGCAGCGATAGAAGTATTTAGGAACAAGGCCTAGGGATCGTACTTTCACTAGTGGACACTCTCAACATTGATCACATAACAGAATAAATAAATGCATACTCTACACTCTTTTGTTGGATGATGAACACCATTGCGTAGGATTACACGAACCCTCAATGCCGGAGTTAACAAGCTCCACAATATTCAATGTTCATATTTAAATAACCTTAGAGTGCATGAAAGATCAACACGACTAAACCAAGTACTAACATAGCATGCACACTGTCACCTTCACACTATGTAGGAGGAATAGATCACATCAATACCATCATAGCAATAATTAACTTCATAATCTACAAGAGATCATAATCATAGCCTACGCCAAGTACTAACACGGATGCACACACTGTCACCATTACACCGTGCAGGAGGAATAAAACTACTTTAATAACATCACTAGAGTAGCACATAGATAAATTGTGATACAAAACACATTGCAATCATAAAGAGATATAAATAAGCACTTCACTATGCCATTCATAACAGTGAATAAGTATTCTGTGAAATATAGCCTAAGAGACCCACACGGTGCACACACTCGTCACCTTTACACACGTGGGACAAGGAGTCTCCGGAGATCACATAAGTAAAACCCACTTGACTAGCATAATGACATCTAGATTACAAGCATCATCATATGAATCTCAATCATGTAAGGCAGCTCATGAGATTATTGTATTGAAGTACATAGGAGAGAGATGAACCACATAGCTACCGGTACAGCCCCGAGCCTCGATGGAGAACTACTCCCTCCTCATGGGAGACAAGCAGCGTTGATGGAGATGGCGGTGGTGTCGATGGAGGAGCCTTCGGGGGCACTTCCCCGTCCCGGCGGCGTGCCGGAACAGAGACTCCTGTCCCCCAGATCTTGGCTTCGCGATGGCGGCGGCTCTGGAAGGTTTCTCGTACCGTGGCTTTTCCGTATCGAGGTTTTAGGTCAGGGACCTTTAAATAGGCGAAGAGGCGGAGTCGGAGGGGCGACGAGGCGGTGACACACTAGGGGGGCGCGCCCCCCCCCTAGGCCACGCCGCCCTATCGTCTGGGGGCCCAGTGGCCCCCCTCTGGCGACTCTCGGGTGTTCTGGAAGCTTCGTGGAAAAATAGGATGCTGGGCCTTGATTTCGTCCGATTTCGAGAATATTTCCTTACTAGGATTTCTGGAACCAAAAACAGCAGAAAACAGAACTGGCCCTTCGGCATCTCGTCAATAGGTTAGTTCCGGAAAACGCATAATAATGACATATAATGTGCATAAAACATGTAGATATCATCAATAATGTGGCATGGAACATAAGAAATTATCGATACGTCGGAGACGTATCAAGGATCGAATCTATTATCAACATAACCCTAGTTTCTTAATCGTCGAGTACTTTTCGGCTGAAACCTTCGAGATCTACTTGCCCTCTACTTCCAACGAAACCCTAGTCTACAATACGTAGGCTTTGATAAGTTAATACCTTGTTATAAGTATTTGTTATAAGTACTCCCATCGGGAACGCTGTTCGCGTGTCCGATGAAATTATAAAAAAAGAGAGAAAGAAAAAAAAAGAGAAGAAAAAAGAAGAAGTGAGCATATTTCGAGTTATACAAATAACTCTACATATACTCCCATCGGGAAGGCAAAATAAGTCATCCGTTGACTCAATAAAATGTGCTATTCCAACAGCCGAAAAAGCACTCGACAATATATTCTCAGAGCGCCGAAGTAGCGAATAATCTCTGAATGCCGCAAAACTTTGCAAAGGTAAGACCCCAGATCCATTCTGAGCGGCGTGGCGCCGTCTCTGACGTCGGTTTGCTACTTTTTTCCGTATCAACAAATACGAAGAAAAATCCTAACGGACGCGTTAGGTACCCGATAAAATATGACTGGGACTCAACAGAATGGTAAGACCTGAAGCGACACCTGTCGAAGTTTACACCAGTATCCCGAGATAATGTCCAGGGACGTGATCTTGAAGTAGGTTTTTGCGGATTGCCACTAGAGCAGTTAACTAGTACCTGATCCGTCAGATGAACTAGCCCCAACTACCATCATACCTGTACAATATATAATTGCATATCCAAAGATATGTGATAAATTCGGCAGAGTTATTAAATGATTGAAGTTGGAGATTTTCCCTGATTCTTCGATTCAAGCAAAATCTCGGGGGCTACTGACATAGGCATCCCCAATGGGCCTGCCGAAGATGGTACTCGGGGTTTACTGAAGGCCCATAACTCGAAGAATAAGAAGATTCGGAAGCCCAAGTTATTATAAAGGAAAGCTAGAGTTGTATTAGGAAGTATTACTTGTAATCTTGCGGGACGGGTTGGAAACCCTCCCGGACTCTGTAACTTGTGTATTACGAATTCCTCGGCTCCGCCTCCTATATAAGGGGGAGTCGAGGGACAAAGAGAGGATCGAATCTATTGTCAACATAACCCTAGTTTCTTAATCGTCGAGTACTTTTCGGCTGAAACCTTCGAGATCTACTTGCCCTCTACTTCCAACGAAACCCTAGTCTACAATACGTAGGCATTGATAAGTTAATACCTTGTCACTTAGCACTGTTACGCTTAACTCTCAGGATCTAGATTAATCTTTAATCCGGTATAGGAATGGTTTATCATGGCATGTTTGCCATAGCCTTGGCCTACCGGGGGCCATCCCCCGACATTAGTCCCCGAAGCTGGTGTGGTCCAGTTGATTCATCCGACGGACCACGCTAGGTTCCTATTCCGAACGTATCGGATTAATCATGCCGATTTCCATTTGTACTTAACCGTTGTCGTATTAGACTCATACCGATAAACCGAATTCCTCGAAACCCTCCCGGCTTCTTTTCGACGGATTCTTTGTCATTAAGTTATCCTCGACGAAGTCAAGAATATCTCGATAACTGTGCATGTCAGTGACATGCGCACTGTAACTGACGCCGCAGTGTCAGCGGGGGTCAAATCCCTCGTCCCCCGCGTGCATTTAAGACGCCGCACTTGATCCGTGTAGCCTTTCGTGTGGCCGCTTCCAAGACCTTGTGTATCTCGGCGCCACGTGGCGGCCCAACTGCCGAAGAGACGTGGGCCGGGCGGTTTCCGGCCCACTAAGCCTCTGCCTATTTAAGGGCGACGGTTTGTCCTCGTCTTCCCCACGCTCATTCTCGCCATTCTCAACTTCACTGCGCTCTGCCTCTAGAACTTCCGCGCCGCCGCTCGCCGTCGAAGCCATTTCCTCCGGCGAAACTCTGATGACACTGCACTGCCCATCCCTCACTTTCGCCATCTCGCACTTTCGCCATCCCATCTCTCACTTTCGCCATCCTCCCTTCTGACGAGCACTGTCCCTCGAGCTCCCGCGCCGCCGCTCGCCGCCGAAGCTATCTCCTCCGACAAACCTCTGCCGCGCTGCCGCGGGGAACATCCGCCGCCCGTTTTAGGTCAGTGCACCTTGATTCATCCTCCTTTTCTTCCTTCGCGTTCTTCGTGTTCATCATAGATGCGGTAGATTTATTTACATCTTTTTCTCTTCTTTTTCCTTGTCTCTAGATCTTTGCGAGCGCGTAGAAGTCGTGGGAACTGTTGTTAGGTAGCTCTGGTTTCTTAGCTCGATGGCATCCGAAATATCCGGGTTAGATCTTTCCGTTTGCTCCCGGGTTAGCGAGGATCCCGAGTTATCTTGGGGTGAGGAGTAAGTTGTAGATCAAGAAGCCGGCAACAATGAGCAAGAAGCCGACGAGCAGGATCAAGATGCTGGCCGGAATCCCGGATTACACGTGTGGCTCCTAGAGGGGCTCTAATGTGAGCCAAGTGGAGAGAGATTGGCTATACGGGTCTCGGAGGATACCAGAAGAGGTATCTTGCCGGATTTCGGGTGATGAGCGCGAGCCTGTGCCCAATCCAGGCGAAGTGGTGGTGTTTACTGCCCATTGTGAGCGCGGTTTTGGCCTTCCGGCGTCGGACTTCTTCCGGCTTTTCCTTAACTTCTACAAACTCCAACCTCACCATCTTCCTGGCAACGCCATCTTTTACCTCTCTTCCTTCGTCTCCTTCATGGAAGGGTACGTCGGTCTCTGGGCCACTACCGAGACCTTTGCTCAGTTTTACAACCTCCGGATCAAATCGATCCAGGATCCAAACCTCCCTCTCCCTAAACCTGTAGTTGAGTGCGGGGCGTGCATAATCATGCCCCGCCAGAAGAGTCCATATTACAAACTTACCGCTTAGAGTCTTGCCGGAAATGGCAGCAAACTTTCTTCTATGTCAAGAACCTTGGGCCAGTTGATTTTATCAATCTCCCGGCATATGTCCACGGCGCCCCCGCCAGAACCAACTGGCAGTTCAACCCGAAGGACAATCATGACGAAACCAACCGGATTATACGATTTATCAAGCAGCTCCAGAGGGACACTGACCTTTCTGCGGATGACATTGTGCGCACTTTCATCGCGCGCCGGGTTCTCCCCCTGCAACGTCGCTCTCATAAGATCTACCAGATGAGCGGGTGGTTTGATCCCACCCGGATCACCACTTTCCGGCTCTGTAGGGCCGACGTGGCAGCCAAGGCCAAGCAAATCTCCAAGACTAAGATGCCAGCTGAATGGAAGTGGGGCTTGGAGCCTACCGCCGTAGAAACCGCCCAGCGCCCCAAGTAAGATCTTGGGGACTCCGGAATATTTTTTCCGGAATGTTGAAAACTGTTCTCTGATTTGCTCGTTTCTTGTGTTGCAGAACTTTGCCCGCATCAGCGCCGAGGAGCCGGAATCGTTCGCTCTGAACCGTACTCACGAGGACGACGAGGACCCGGATCCTTTCAAAGTCGGCTCCGTGCACGAGATGGGCTCCAGCCATACCTCGCGTTCCGGTAACACTTCTACACCTCGCCCTTCAAGAACTCGGGCCGATGTTTCCGGCAGCGAGGAAGACGATTGCATAATTCTTGAGGTACTTGACCCGCTTCCCCTATCTTATGCCCTTCCTGCGATGTCGGTTTCGGCTGATCGGGGTCGCCAGGTGCTGGAGCATGTCACTCCGCTTGCTGCCGAGGTTGGGGATCCTCCGGCCTCTCGAGTCCGGAAGGATCCCGCCCCCGAAGCCGGTTCCAGCGGCGCGCCTGCTTCCAAGCACGTGAAGGTTACGAGCGCCGAACCTCCGAAGAAGAAGAAGCGGAATACCATTCCGACCTTCTTCCGGGTAAATTTTCTTAACGCACCTTTCCGGTTTAAGCCTTTGCTTTTGGCACCTCTTGCGGCTAACTTCTATTTCCTTTCATTTTCAGACCTCCTCTTGAACTCACCAGGAGTGCACCTAGCATGAGCCGGGAGGCTCCCCAAGATACCGGGAAATCATCAGATGCTCCTCGGCGAAGTCCAGCACACTCTGGTGCCGACATAACTCCTTCCTCCCCTCGGGGACGTACCGCAAGTAAGGGGAACGTGGCCCCTGAAACAGAAGATCACCGCGCCGAGGAGGATTTTTCTTCCCCTCCGGATTTTGAAGACCCCGGCGCCAGCAACATGGGTGCCGGTTCAGATCAAACCGGACTGGTTCCACCCGTCCTTGAGAAAACGACTGACGCACCTTGTGCTTCCCCTACTAAGACTTCTTCCTCTGCGCCATCGAAGCCATCCTCTCCGGCCAAGGGCGCAGCTTCACCGCCGCCGACACCTTCCAAGAAGCCTCCTCCTGCTCCTTCCGGCAAGAAGTTCTCCTCCCGGAGGAGCACAAACATCCATGCGGAGCAACTCTCCGGCGCTGTCCATGCCACGGTGGCTCAGCCCACCGGCTCGCAGGCCCTTGATACGTCTCCAACGTATCTATAATTTCTTATGTTCCATGCTAGTTTTATGACAATACCTACATGTTTTATTCATACTTTATATCATTTTGATGCATTTTCCGGAACTAACCTATTAACAAGATGCCGAAGTGCCAGTTCCTGTTTTCTGCAGTTTTTGGTTTCAGAAATCTTACACAGGAAATATTCTCAGAATTGGACGAAACAAAAGCCCATGATCTTATTTTTCCACATCGAAGAAGAGTCGGAGACGGGCAGCAGGGGGCCCACACCATAAGGCGGCGCGGGTGGCCCACTGGCCGCGCCACCTGGTGGGGAGGCCGCCCCTTGGCCCCTCCGAGGCTCCCCTTCCACCTATAAAGTCTTCCCGACGCGAAAACCCTAAAAAGATAAGCCAAGGAACGAGAAAAGTTACGCAGCCACCGCCATCGCGAAACTCCGTTTCGGGGGACAGAAGTCTCTGTTCCGGCACGCCGCCGGGACGGGGAATTGCCCCCGGAGTCATCTCCATCGATATCACCGCCATCTTCATCGCCATTGATGTCTCCTATGATGAGGAGGGAGTAGTTCTCCCTCGAGGCTGAGGGCTCTACCGGTAGCTATGTGGTTAATCTCTCTCTCATGTACCTCAATACAATGATCTCATGAGCTGCCTTACATGATTGAGATCCATATGATGAGCTTTGTATCACTATTAATCTATGTGCTACTGTAGTGATGTTATTAAAGTAGTCCATTCCTCCTTCATGATGTAATGTTGACAGTGTGTGCATCATGTAGTACTTGGTGTAGGTTATGATTGTAATCTCTTGTAGATTATGGAGTTAACTATTACTATGATAGTATTGATGTGATCTATTCCCCCTTTCATAACTTATTGGTGACGGTGTGTATGCTATGTTAGTACTCGGTCTAAATTGCAACGGTCTATTATGCTCTAGAGGTTACTTAAATGTGAACTCCGAATGTTGTGGAGCTTGTTAACTCCGGCTTGAGGGAGCTCTTGTAGCCCTACACAATGAATGGTGTTTGTTATCAAACAAGAGAGTGTATGTAGCACACGTGAGGAGAAGTTATTTATTTGTTATGTGATCAATGTTGAGAGTGTCCACTAGTGAAAGTATGATCCCTAGGCCTTGTTTCCAAATACTGCAAACATCGCTTGTTAATTGTTTTATCGCATCTTTACTTCCTGCAATATTACCACCATCTATACCACCTGTGTTTTACTATCTCTTCGCCGAACTAGTGCACCTATACATCCGACAAGTGTATTAGGTGTGTTGGGGACACAAGAGACTTCTTGTATCTTAATTGCAGGGTTGCTTGAGAGGAATATCTTTGACCTCTACCTCCCTGAGTTCGATAAACCTTGGGTGATTCACTTAAGGGAAACTTGCTGCTGTTCTACAAACCTCTGCTCTTGGAGGCCCAACACCGTCTATAGGAATAGAAGCATGCGTAGACATCAGCCCTCACATTGCATGCCGGGCGAGCTGCGCTCACCGTCAGCGAGAAGGTCTTGGCACAAACAGGCCGGATCATCGAGCTGAACCGCGGCGCGGATAACTTGGGTGCGCTTCAGAAGTATGTCGACGCCTGGAACACCTCCGACATGACTGAAGCCACCCTCGGCGTCAAGAACGAGCAGGTTGTGACGGACACCCGCGGCCCCTAGAGCACTATGCAGCATCTGGCGTGGCTCAAGCGCAGCGTGCGTGAGTTCGACAATGCCTGGCACGACATCGACAAGAATGTGCTGGTAAGTCTCTCATCCGAGCTTGAACTTTATTCTCATATTGATCTGTTTTCAAGTTAGATCTTATAGATATATCCTCATAGTCCCCGAGTTTTCGGTTATGCACGTAGTACTTAGCACGAAACTGCCAAAAAACCGGCATACATAGTCACCGAGTTTCGGGTTTAGCACGCGGTACCTAGCGCGAAACTGCCAAAAAACCGGCATACATAGTCCCCGAGTTTCGGGTTAAGCACGCGGTACTTGGCGCAAAACTGCCCTCAAAATCCGGCATCCCTCACGGTTTCTTTTAACTTTTGCAGGGCGTGTTGGACTCACGCAAGAAGCTCTTTGAGCAACTGTTGTGGGAGCATCGCAACCTCACTGGGGCCTTTGCCGCACTCCAATTACCCACAGCCAGTGCCAAGGTTTGTTTGAGCTAACCGGTTCCTTTCATACCATTTTTGCCTCTGTAGAATTTTATAAAGCAGTTTCTTTTGTGCAGCCGCGCTTCCGGAAGCTCCCGCACAGGATGAGCTCAAGAGCCAACTCACGCCCTCCAAGGTTTGTTGCCTTTGTCGGCTTCTTTTTCTTTTGTCAAATTTTTCCATTTTCTAAGTTCTTTTCTTCTGGTTTTCAGCCGAGAAGGATGCGCTCGCCCTCCAACATGAAAATGCCCTGAAGGCTCAGAAGAGCGAGACTGCATGACTCAAGGAGGAGTTGATCCAGGCCGGGCTGCGGCATGACGCTGCGCTGAAGGAAACCGTCAAAGCCGGCAAGGCCGAGGCTGAGGAGGCCAAGAAGCAACTAACTGACGCCCATGACCAGCTGCGCCAAGAGCTCGAGGAGGAGAGGAAACTGCGAAAGCTAGAGAAGGAGCGGTACAATGAACTCTCACTGGTCCACGCCTCGGTTGGCCAGCTCATCAAGGACATGGATGACAAAGCCCAAAGTCTGTACTTTGCCTTTGCTTAGAAGCTTTCTTTTCTTACCGATTTATTCTTACACCGGCCTCCTTTGATTTTTCCGCAGAAATCTTCCCGAATTCTGAGGTACGTGCCGAAGCGGCCGTTGCCAAAGTTCGGGTCGAGAATCCGGCTTCTGATGCCAGCCTCCCTGGACCACCGAAGATTATCTGATCGCTCTTTCTTCCCGTATCACGCCCATGAAGATTATCGACCGACATCTTGCCCAGCTACCGAACGCCGCTATCAAGGTCTTCAAGTGCCTTTGGCCTGAAGAGCCCGTTCCGGACAGCGTCAGTTCCATCGCCGACTGGCTTCTGGAATCCGGCAAGCGGCTGAGCGAGTGGCGGCGTTCTGCTGCACGGGCTGGAGCTGACACAACGCTGCGGTTTGTCTGCTCGTGGTACGAGGCCTTGGATCTGGACAACCTCACCACTATGTGTGGCGATGCTCCAACTAACACAGATCCTGCCAAGGCGTCCGCGCGCCGCGACCGGGCTTACTCTATCGCCTTTTATGCCTCCACCAGCACTTTCATTCCTCCTCCTGCTGATGTTGAAGATGAGCTTACTGAAGATGAAGAAGAAGCCAAAGATGGCGATGATGAAGAAGCTGAGGGAAGTATCCCTGAAAAAATTGTTGGTGAAACTGCCCGAACTGGCCAAGTTAAGGAGAGCTCCTCTCTGAAATATGCATGAAAAAACTCGGGTCCTGTCTCACTAAAAACAATTCGTGAAATCCCCGGTATGCCGGGTGGCAAGATGTAACATACTGTTAAGTCCTTTTGGTACGCTAAACTGCTTTAGTTCGTTAGGTTTGAGATGTTTGAACCTTGTTAAGTTCGGTGTGTTAAACCGTTAAGTTTGGTTCGATGGAAACCTTTCGGTTTGTTTTCTTTTCAACTTGCATGGTGAAGACTCCGGATTCATTCCCGAGTTCGGTTCAATGCATGCTTAGTTCTTTTACTTTGGCTCTGTCAACCTCTTTTGGGTATTTGACGTACGAGGCCCAAAGTTCTTTTGGTAAGCAGACACTTTCTCGAACTTAGAGAAAAAACTCATTTTTTTCACTAAAAACCGGTATAACCGGGGGTTAGTTAAACTTACATCCGGATTGTTTGTTTCCGGTTTCCTTTTTTGTCCTTCATGTGTTCAAATCCTTCCGGTTTGTCTTGCTTGCCATGAAGCCGGGTTGCGGACAGCAGCTAAGTCGAAGATTCACCTTTAGGTTAAACACACTACTAAACCAGAATGGAGAATTTCCAACAAAGAAACTGGTATACAGAAAAATTAAACACCTTGCAAGCGATTCCGGTAAAGGCAGTCCCTGAGATACATTTGAGGTGCCGGCATATTATTGATTGAAAATAAGGTACAAAAATAACCCCTTACATTACATCATCAGGAATAGAAAGGGCGAAGTAGAGCTATGTTCCACGGGCGTTTGATTTCTTCTCCTGACCTATCCTTCCTTCCTTTCTTTGCATCCTGTGCGTCTATCAGGTAGTAGGCATCATTGTGTAGAGACTTGCTCCAATGAAAGGTCAGAGTTTGTGTCGTCCTTCAGTGCGCTGCACTAGACGTAGTACTAGGTCTCCTTCTTGGAACACCCTTGGATTTACCTTCCGGCTATGATAGCGTCTGAGGTTTTGTTGGTATATGGCAGATCTTGCCAATGCCAGCTCTCTTTGTTCTTCGAGCAAATCGACATCATTTTCTCTGGCCTCTTTGACCTTTTCCTCTGTATAGAGTTGAACTCGTGGTGAGTCATGGAGAATATCGGTTTGTATGACTGCTTCTGCTCGATATACCATGAAAAATGGTGTATAACCGGTTGATCAGTTTGGTGTGGTCCTTAGACTCCACAATACAGATGGTAACTCATCCAACCAACATCCTGGCATTTTTTTGAGTGGCTCGGTAAGCCGCGGTTTTATACCGGACAACACGAGTGCGTTCGTCCTTTCCACTTGCCCGTTTTCTTGCGGGTGTGCCACTGAGGCCACATCCAACCGGATATTGTTATCTTCACAGAACCACTTGAACTCTCCTTGAGCAAAGTTTGTTCCGTTATCTGTGATAATGCTGTGCGGGTAACCATACCGCAAGATGATGTCTTTCAGAAACTTGACGGCTGTGTGCCCATCACATTTCCGGATTGGTTTAACTTCCACCCATTTGGTAAACGTGTCCACCATGACCAGGATGTGCGACATTTGTCCTCTCGCCGGCCAGAATGGTCCGACCATGTCCAGGCACCAAACCGCAAAGGGACAAGTTATCGGGATTGTTTTTAAGCCGGAGGCTGGAGTATGGTTTTTCTTGATGTACCTCTGGCACCCATTGCACTTCCGGACCAAGTCCTCAGCGTCTTCCAAAGCCGTGAGCCAGTAGAACCCATGCCGGAATACTTTTGCTACCAACGCCCTGGATGTGGCATGGTTCCCACATTCCCCTTGGTGGATTTCTCGGAGCATTTCTTTTCCTTCTTCCGGCTCCACATAGCGTTGCAGCACTCCTGTTACGCTTCTCTTGTACATCTCACCATTGATGATGGTGTAAGCTTTGGATCTCCTTTGGATTCTTCTTGATTCGGCTTCGTCAGCTGGTAAACCACCGTCAACTAGGAATTCCTTAATAGGTTTTACCCAGGTTGGTGCATCGCGAACCACAAACACCGGCATATCGATCTCCGTGCAGTCCACCGACATAGTTTCTTCCGGCTTCGACCCTGAAGTCCCTGGGTTAGATGGAGCAGTCCCCGAGCTAGAGGGAGAAGTCCTCGGGTTTACATTGTCAATGTCCATCGGTACGATATGTGACTCCGGCACTAAAATTGACTCGGATTCCGGACTTGGTTTGATCGACAGCTTCCTCAGGTTGGATAGGGCTATTCCGGCAGGTATTTCTTGCCTGGATGAACCTAGCTTGGACAAGGTGTCAGCTGTGTCGTTTTCCGCCCGCGGCACATGGTGAAACTCGCATCCTTCAAAGAATCCGGCAATCTGCTGCACATGGAACCGATATGCGGCCATGTTGTGGGTATACTTTATGGGTATATCAACGGCATGGCCTAGATCCGGCAAGCCCGGGTGGCCCATAGTTGGTGGTGAGGCATGTGGCCCATCGGGCGGCCCAGTTGCTGTAGATCCTGAAGGATGAAGTCCAGCCCAGGAACAGGAAGCCGGATCTCTACCGACCTACGAAGGAGGCCGGATCCGTGACGGCCCATGAAGTATCCGGATCCAGTACGTACTTGGAGGAAGGCGGATCCTTTGCGTACACGGCAAGACTTTGTACCGTAGTTAGGTGACTTGTATTCCGGCTAGGACTCTCCATGTAAACCCTAGATCCGTGCGCCTTTATAAGCCGGATCCTGGGAGCCCTAGAGGCACAACCACAACTCATTGTAACAACGCGAAAGCGCCCAGATAATTCCGGACAAGCAGCAGTAGGGCCCCGTCATCGTGCGGGTGTTCCGAAGCTGGGTAAATCGCGTACCACCGTCCCGTGTGCACTCCGCCCTATGGCCCCTACTTCTTCTCCCCTCGTGAGGATCCCTCCTCCGAGGTACCGTCGATTAGGCAATGACAGCTTGGCGCCCACCGTGGGGTCCGCGGCGTCCGGAGGCCGGAACCGGGAGGGTTCCGCCATGGGAAGCTACGACGACACCATCGCCGTGGGGCGTGTCCTTTACGCCGGAAATCTGCCGATCGTCCCTCCGGATGAGTGCTGGATTCCGGCTAAAACCGACCTCGTCAAGCTCTCCATCGTCCCAGTTGGCGGCATACACATCTTCATCGGGGAAACCGTCGATTCCGACGGAAACCCACTGGTAAGTAGCGCTGACGCGACCGCCGCTGAGCAGGACGTAGTCGCGAAGATCCGATCTGAGACGCAGGAACTTCCTAGCGAAGATTCCGCCTTAGATCTGAAAAAATCAAAACCCACCCAATCCGCCCCTGAGCAGGAAATAAAGGTGGAAGACCAATGCAGATCCGCCCGGGTCTCCCAGGTGTTAGAGAAGCAAAGGTGTCACTTCGTGCACTTCTTGGCCCATACCGCCGGAACCGCCCCTCAAGAAGCCGGAGCTGGTCCCGAGCAGGTCGAGGCCCCGGAAAACAACGCTGCTCCGGATCAGCAAGAGGCTGTCGGAGAAAGCGGAACTCCGGCTGAAGAGTCGATTTTGGGTAACCTAAGCCCAATCTCCGGGGATACCCAATCCATGGACACGGAAGAGTTCGATTGCAAGGTGAAGGAATATGGATACGGTGATCAGCCTGAAGTTGACTCCGCCCAACCAAAGCAGGTACTTGCGACTGTAGCGGCGCTGGGAGAACATGGATCAGAAGAGGCAGGCACCCAATCCGACCCCCAGCCATCCCATCAGGGATCTCCAATGTCGCGGGAGCGACCCCGCAGGGATTCTTCCTCGGAGGACCTCCTGTCGCCTGAGGAGATGGTCGCACAAGCAGGCATGGATGCGGTTTATCGCTCGAATATTCTTAACAAACCCATCACTCCCGAAGACGTAGAAGCATTAGAAGCTAAGAGACTGGAGCTGCTGGCCACAGCCAAAAACTTTAAGGACACCGCAGCCGCCATGCTGGAGGAAAGGAAGCACGCCGCAGTTTTTGTGGAAGACTTCATCCAGCGCGAGCAGGAGGTGGACGAAGGACTGGCAAAGGTCAAGGAACTCCGAAAGAATTGGGAGGACAAGATCGTTGAAGCTCACCATGAGGTCGAAAGGACCCGGCGTGAGTTGATAGCTCCCCGCAGGATCACCTTCGCAACTCCAACAGAGCAGCAGCCGTTCGCAACCCCAAAGGACAATATGACGAAGGCTGCGAGAGATCTTGAAGAAAAAGAACGAGGAGATCGACATCGACTACGTTCGCACGCTCGTCGCTTCGGCGGTGAAGCGGCGAGCAAGGCGGACACTTCGCGCAAGTTGGAGTCTAACCCGAGCATTGCGTCTCCACCGCGCAGAAGGACGCCCACGACAATCGCCATCAAGATGACGAATCGCGAACCGGATCTTCGGAACGCAGAAGGAAAGCCAGGGAACACCCAAATCCGATCCCCGTACCATCAAAGACGCCACCGTCAGATCCAAGAAAGGGAAAGGATGCAATGTACTCTGGACGGGACAAGTACCGCAACCCCTCTCCTCCGCCCAATGGTTACCCGCGTCCCTCTCGCCGCCGTAGTCCAGACGGAAACACCAGGCCCCAGGGGCACGGTGGAATTGTTATCCGCGACAACGTGCTGCCTTCAAGAAACAGAAACAAGGAGCGCACGCCGGAACCTCGCCGGAACCAGAACAACGATCGTGAGCCTAGGAGGAGTCGGGATGAGGAGCGCGATCCGGAACCTCGCCGGAGCCGGAACGACCAGGGCAGCCAGCGCCACGGCGAAGGCAGCCGCAGGAGCCGGAGCCAGCACCGGGAAGGCCGGGGAGAATCTGAAGGCGGAAGCAAGAAGTCGGATCGACCCCCTCGCAGGTCTCCCTCACCACCACCTAGTGGTGGCGGCGGAGGTGGAGGCGGAGGCGGCGGCCGGAGGTCTCGCTCTCGTTCACAGTTCCCTCGCCACGGCTCGCGCGACGCGCGGGAACGCCTCAACGAATACAGAACCGACTACATCGGTCCGAAGTGCTTTGGCAGGATGATTCGAGAGGAACCAAAGCCACGGATGAACCTCAAGCTACCCGGAAACCTGAAGCATTATGATGGCACCGAAAGGCCGGATACCTGGATTGAGGATTACTATAATACAGTAAACTTTGCCGGAGGAACCCCTAATATCGCCTGCCGCATGCTCCAGTTGTACCTTGTAGGTCCAGCCCGGATCTGGCTTAGCGACCTCGAGAAGAACTCCATCTTTTGCTGGTTTGACCTGAAGAACGCTTTCGAGAAACACTTCAGAGGCACCTACAAAAGACCTGCCACGGCAAGCGACTTACAAGCTTGTATCCAGAAGAAGGGAGAATCCTCAAGAAACTTCCTCACACGATGGTTGGCATGCAGGAACGAGTGCGAAAATGTCGACCACACCACTGCCATGTACGCCTTCATTGGTGGACTGCAGAGAGGAGGATTGTTGAGGCATAAGCTCACTTGTTTGGCTAACGCAAATAAAGTGACTTTGGATGAAATGATCTCCATTGCCAGTGATCATACTGCCGCCGATGATGACGCTGGCGGTGATATCGCAGCTACAGCAATCCCCCTACATCAACAAAAGAAGAACCGTGATAACGGCAACAGCAGCAGCCATAAACGCAAGAACCCTGATGACCAGAAGAGTGGCGGATCCGAGATGGTCGCCATGGCGTTCCAACGCGGAGGTTCAGGAGGCGGAAGAGGACGCGGCCCTGGAGGCGGAGCCGGCAGGGGTCAGCAGCATGGCACTGAGGTCATAGCTGGCGGATCCCGCACCCCGCAAACCTACGAGGAGTACAGAGACATGCCCTGCCTGGCCCACCTGGATCCGGTTACAGGGAAGTCCACTCACACTAACCGCAAATGCAAGTGGGTCAATGATATGAAAAACGACCCGGAAGCAGGATACAAGCGAGCCCGGAAGCACCGCCCTCGTGGCAAAGGAGGCAAGGGCAAGAACAAAGACAAGGAGGAGGACAGTTCCGAGGCGATGGACGAGGACGATAACTCGCCGGATCCCAAAGCCGGATCCGCGAGTAAATCCAACCCCTTCGAGAAAAAGAGCGTGGGCGCGTACCACACCTTCCTCGGAACCCCAACGATCCGCGCTACCAAGTCCGACGCTCGACGCCGCGATGCCATCGGAAGCCTGCCGTTACGGAGTCTCCGGCATTGTGCCAAAAGAATGCTACCCCTTGGTTGTAAGTCCCCGCATAGACGGGTATGATTTCTCCAAGTGCCTCATGGATGGCGGAGCCAGCTTGAACATCATGTACCTGGAGATTCTAGAGCGGATGAACCTCACCAAGGAACAGCTCAAACACAGCAACACTGAGTTTCATGGCGTGGTTCCGGGTAAGAAGGCGAATTCCCTCGGCATCATCACACTTCCCGTGGCCTTCGGCGATGTTCACAATTTCCGCGAAGAGAAGATCACGTTTGAAGTTGTGCCCTTCAAGAGCTCCTACCACGTCATCTTCGGCAGTCCCACCTACCACAAGTTCCACGCGAGAGCATGCTACATCTACAACAAGCTCAAGATTCCGGGTCCTAAGGGTATGATTACCATATCCGGAGACTACAAAAAGGCTCATGAGTGCGAGTTAGGCGAAGCCGCCTTCGCAGAGTCTGTACTATCTGCAGAGGAGCTGCAAGGCAACGAGCCGCGGTGGATCCGACTGAAATGCAGACCACCAAGAAGCAGATCTCCGAGCAGAAAAACTCCTTCAGGGCCGCGATAGAGACCAAGAAAGTCAACTTCAAGGAAGGCGACAATTCCAAGCAGGTCTCAGTCGGAGCCAACATGGACCCCAAATAGGAAGACGCGCTCGTCGAGTTCCTCCGAGCTAACATGGATATCTTCGCATGGCAGCCTTCTGACATGTCCGGAGTACCAAGGGAACTCGCCGAGCACTACCTCAACATAAATCCGGGGGCTAAACCGGTGAAGCAAGCTATGAGACGCTTTGGAGACAAGAAGCGCCGCGCCATAGGAATGGAATTAGCAAAGTTACTAGAGGCAGGTTTTGTAATAGAAGTAATCCATACTGATTGGGTCGCAAATCCCGTCCTTGTACCCAAAAAGAACACTGAAATACTAAGAATGTGCATCGATTACTCCGGCTTGAACAAGCATTGTCCGAAAGATCCGTTTCCCTTGCCGCGCATTGACCAAGTCATTGATTCGACGGCGGGGGCGGAACTCTGTGTTTTCTTGATGCGTATTCCGGGTATCATCAGATCCGGATGAAGGAGTCTGACCAAAAGGCGACTTCGTTCATCACCCCTTTCGGCACTTACTGCTATGTCACCATGCCCTTTGGTTTGAAAAATGCAGGTGCCACCTACCAACGTACGATGCAGCGGTGCCTGAAGGACCAAATCGGCCGGAACGTGCACGCCTACGTCGACGACATCGCGGTCATGACCCGGAAAGGATCCGACTTGATCAGCGACCTCACAGAAACCTTCGCCAACCTCCGCAGGTACAAGATGATGTTGAATCCTCTGAAGTGCGTCTTCGGCGTGCCAGCCGGAAAACTCCTTGGCTTCATAGTCTCTCACAGAGGCATTGAAGTTAACCCGGAAAAAATCAAGGCAATCATGTGTATCAAACGGCCAACTTGCCTCAAAGATGTGCAACGACTAACTGGTTGCATCGCAGCAATCAGTAGGTTTGTTAGTCGTCTTGGCGAGAAGGCGCTACCTTTGTACAAGCTGCTGAAGAAAACAGACAAATTCGTCTGGGACGACGCAGCTGACGCAGCTCTTCAGGGGTTGAAGGAAATATTCACCTCCCCACCTATCTTGGCAGCCCCAGTAGAGTCAGAGCCAATGCTCCTTTACCTGGCAGCTACCAACAAAGTCATCAGCCTCGTCATCGTGGTGGAGCGACAGGAAGAAGGACACGAGTACGGAGTCCAAAGACCAGTCTACTACATCAGCGAAGTGCTGCCGGAATCCAAACAACGATACCCTCACTTTCAGAAGCTAGCCTATGGAGTATTCCTGGGCAGCAGGAAGCTGAGACACTACTTCCAGGAGCATCCAGTAACAGTCGTGAGCAAAGCTGCGCTGTCAACGATTCTCAACAACGCTGACGCAACAGGACGCACAGCAAAATAGGGCATTGAATTATCCGCCTTCGACATCAACTATAGAGCCAGGACCGCGGTCAAATCCCAGGTCTTGGCCGATTTCGTCGCAGATTGGACAGAAGCTCCGGATGCAAGTCTGGAGCCGGAACCAGAAACATGGGTCATGCACTTCGATGGATCCAAGCAGCATCAAGGCTCAGGAGCCGGAGTCACCCTAAAGTCCCCTACCGGAGAAGAACTGCAGTATGTTCTGCAGATCCACTTCGAAGCCACAAACAATATGGCGGAATACGAGGCTCTACTACACGGACTGCGCATCGCTAAGGAAATAGGGATCAAGCACATTATCTGTTGCGGAGATTCCGACCTGGTGGCACAACAGGTAGCCGGAACCTGGAACGCCAGAAATTCCGTCATGGCGGCTTACATAGACGAAGTTGACGAGATCGCCAAGTGCTTTCTAGGATACGAAGTCAAGTACGTCCGGAGAGACGACAACGCAGCAGCAGATATGCTATCCAAGCTCGGATCCGGCAGGAAGCCAATTCCGCCTGGAATTTTCCTGGAGCATCTCCGGATACCCTCGGTGAAGGGCGCTAACCCGGAAAACCCAGAGGTGGCAGTGTCTCCGGCTAAAGAAGTGATGGCTATCATTCCGGCTTGGATGCAGCCTTTCCTGGACTACCTCATCGATCAGAAGTTGCCAAAGGACGAGGTCCTCGCGCGACAGATCATCAGACGAGCAAGATCCTACACAATTGTTGATGGACAGCTCTACAAACGAAGCGCAACAGGGGTATTTCTCAAATGCGTCTCTAATCAATATGGCATTGAAATCCTCAGAGAGATCCATGCAGGGGATTGCGGGCATCATGCCGCTCCCAGGTCACTCGTTGCAAAAGCTTTTCGGCTAGGATTTTACTGGCTTACAGCTAAAGAAGATGCTGACAAGATAGTTAAGACCTGCCGAGGTTGTCAGTACTACGCTACTCAACCAAACGCCCCAGCCCAAGAGCTGAAGACCATACCTATCACCTGGCCATTTGCGGTCTGGGGGCTCGATATGGTTGGTAAGTTAAAAAGATCATCGCCTGGCGGTTTTGAATACCTCTTGGTCGCTGTTGACAAGTTCAGCAAATGGATCGAGGCAAAGCCAGTGAGAAAAGCCGACGGTGCTATGGCACTAAAATTTGTCTGCAGCCTCGTGATGCGATTCGGCATCCCACACAGCATAATCACAGATAATAGCACAAACTTCGCACAAGGAGAATTGAGGGATTATTGTGAGACAGTAGGGATTCGACTGGACCTCACATCTGTGGCTCACCCACAATCCAATGGCCAAGTTGAAAGGGCTAACGGCCTAATATTATCAGGAATTAAGCCACGCCTTGAAGAACCGCTGCGACGCGCAGCTGGAGCTTGGGCAGAGGAGTTAGACTCCGTCTCGTGGAGTTTACGAACTACCCCCAACAGGTCAACAGGATTCACTCCGTTCTTCCCGGTATACGGATCCGAAGCCGTGCTCCCCTCCGACATCATCCACGATTCACCGCGAGTTTCCGCCTATGATGAAGAAACCGGCCGACGAGGCCAGACAGCTATCTGTGGACCTGATCGAAGAAGCTCGGAACTTAGCAGATCAACGCTCCACCATTTACCAGCAGAAGCTCCGGCGTTATCATAGCCGTCGAGTCCGGAATCGCTCGTTCATGGCCGGAGACTTGGTCCTCCGCCTTCGCCAGGTGAAAGATCATAAGTTGCAATCTCCATGGGAAGGACCCTTCGTCGTTAGCAAAGTGCTTCACAACGGATCGTACTACCTCGTCGATTTCCGAGAGCTAAAAGACAGACCTGCCAATTGGCATCGGAAACGCAAACGGGATGATCCGGGTGACATCTACGATGAAACGAACGTCCTTGGAACATTGCACGGCTACGTCCTTTCCACACTTAGCATAGAATTACATACTTTGTAACAATATTATACATGATCAATGAAATAAAGCTTTTGGTTCACTCTATGAGTCATTTACCTCCTTTACTTGTTCATTTTTAGATCGTGTATGTTTTCCGACTAAAACCGCAGAGCTGGATATTTCCGCCTAGGCGTGTATGAAAGTTGCGATTTTCAAAAATCTTCCCTTAGGACGTAAGCTTAAGTTTTCTGGTCGAAATGTTTTCTGTTGCGAACTCGTGGATTCCTAGTAGCGATTTCCGGCACCTTGACTGGGGGCTTGTTTCTGCGGTTATTGACGGATTTCCATTGGGCTTCGTCGCCGCTGGCGAGCGTTTCCGGCTAAAGGTCTTCCGGCTCGCGGAAGGTCAAGCGAGTAAGCCGGAAAACATCTAAATCAGCACTTGCTTTCCAACAAAACGAAACATGCAAATACTATTAAAGGATAGCAGGATAAGTTGTTTCCGCCCATGCATAAATGTTTCGTCCCTAGATACTTAAGAATTTAAAGTTATATTACAAACCCTCGCTGGGGCCAAAATGATGCATTGTTTTTCCGCAGGACTAAGTTTTTACTTCTCCTTAGCCGGAGAAGTTTCCACGTTGGCATCAGCTCCTCCTGCGTCAGTCGGAGCTTCCTTCTCCGCGTCTTTGGCAGGCGAAGAGACATCTTCATCTTCTTCCGCTTCAGCTGCAGTCGGAGAAGCAGCGCCACCTTGGTTCTTTGAGCTTGTCCGCTTCCGGATTGGGCGGGCCTGGTTTCCGCTTCGCGATCCTTCAAAAGCTCAGCTTCGAGAGGCTCGTCAGCAGGAAGAACCACCTTCTCATAGAATTCATCATGGCGGATCCTCCGAGAAATGCGTGTATCATAACCGCTAACCGCGTCAAGCAGCGCATTGACATCAGCATCCGGAGGAACGCCAGAAGTCACCCGGTCCAGGTTCAAACTTGGATTATGCGCTAAGCACATAGCCAAGGACATGGCAGCTGCACCCCGTGCTGAAGAAGATTGCAGGTCCACCACCAGCTCCGGAAGCAAATCCATCCTCTTGATGAGCTTGCGCACATCGCAGGTTCGGCTCTTCTTGATGTTGAGGTTGTGACAGATTTTCCTGGAGGCGGAGATGAGATCCTTGCAGTCTTCTCCGGCCAGCTGTAGCAGGTCATCGCGCGGAAGCGGCTCCGACGTTCCTCATCATATCCGAGTGGATCTGGAAGATGCAAGTTTTGTTAAATACAACAAGTTACACATATGCTGTCATATGAGTTTCGAGGACGTACCCATGACGTCGGAGTTGAGCAGGTCCCAGCAGCTCTCCGCTGTCTTCATATACTTGCGAAGACCTCCAAGTTTTTTTGCTGCTTCTGGATGATGTCGCTGTCAGTTTGTCTTTTCAGCTCAAACTCACCAGTTTTCCGAGCAAGCTCCGAGTTCTTCTCAGAAATTTTCTGTTCTGCCTCTGCGAGTTTTGCCTCAAGATTCTTCTGTGAAGCACGTAGAGTTTCCAACTCGGAGGAAGATGCAGCGAGAGAAGAGGAGGCACCTGCTCATAGTTACATAAAGCATCAAGTTCGGAAAATGCGGAACATAACCCACAATCGTCAGATAATCGGAAACCAACCTTGAGCTTCTGATAGTTGTTTCTTCAAATCCGCATTCTCCGCCTGGAAGCGCTGGATTTTCTCCGCCTGGCTGATGGTCACACGACGCTGCAGCGCAATGTTTTTATGCAACTCGTAATGCAGGGCTTTTTGTTCCTGCAAACACAGTCAGAAACGGAGTGAGTTCCGCCATCATGGTTTAAGTCTTTCTAAAGCATTGTCGCTGGAAATTCTTTCCGCCATCATGCTTGGGGGCTACCATGACATTTAAAATTTCCTTTCAGGTTGAGTTCTCTAAAAGTATTCAGACGCTAACTAATATAGTTTCCGCCTAAATACTTGGGGGCTACTGGGGAGTTACCTTTTGCTTGCAAACAAGCTTGTCGAAGAATTGGCCAATGTTTTTCTTGACGTCCTGGATCTCCGACGTTTCAACGTCTGGTTTGCCCCAGGCATTGTTTAGCATAGCATTGAGCAAATCTTGCTCCAGCTCCCACTTCTCTGCTTCCGTTAGTTTGTTAAAAAACTTCGTGGCATAGGCTTTTGGGGTGGAAGTAAGATCAGCCGGATCTCCAAAGTTTTTGGGAAAAACGACCATATCACATGTGGTGGCCTCATCTTTGCCGGAGGAATTAACTTCTGCTTCCCCTGGCTTCGTCCTTCAGTTTCGTCGTTGATGGGACCCTTGCCGCCGGAACCATCTCCGCCCGCTCTGTCGCTGCTAACCGGAATTACTTCCGGTGGAGTGGGTGCGGCAGGAGCTGGAGACTGGTCCGCGGGAGGAGGAGAAGGCTGCAGGGGGGCTTGTGGAGCGCTCGGTGGAGCTGGCGTCAAAGGACCAACGGCGGGAGATTTCTTCTGCATATACTTAGTGATATGCTCCTGAACATTGGTCCGCGCGGTGGTAGGGTTCGGATTCCTATGAGCAAGTAAAAGAAAAATATACATAACACAGCTTACCAAGATAAACAACGCACGTTACTCGGAAACTTACGCTGCACCCGGAACGTTGGGACGTGAGGGCTTTCCTGCTGTCGAAAGCATCTTCAGGCGCCGCGCTCCTCCTTCCTGGAGTCAAGCGGAGGTGGTTTGATCACCCTGGGTTTCTTGGCGGAAGCCTCGCCGCTGCCTCCGGCGTCGGAGCCGGAGACTTTGGCGCGGGAACGCTTTGTAGGTCGAGGAGCAGCCTTTCGGGGCATTCGTTCCTCTTCCTCCTCAGGGTCCTCCGGATCCTCTTCCACCGAGTCACCGCTAACGGGAACTCGGAGTATGGTGCGCAGGTTTTCCTCCGCCAAAGAGTCAAGCTGCGAAAAGAGTGAGCAGAACAAGTTAAACACTTAGAAAATTGTGAAAAGATAAATGAATGCGAAGGAATAAGTGCTTACCGGAGGACATTTGTCGTGTGTGCTGATATCCTTAATCAGTTCCGGGACCTGTTGGCCCCTAGCAATTTTCACCAACGTCTTGAACCTTCTCTTGAGGGAGTCGGCCGGAAGATCGTGGCGAGTGACCCGGAGGAGATCGTCCGCCCCAGTGTAAGCGCACATCAGGCGTGCGTTGTAGCGCAAGGGTTGGATCCTCCGGGTAAACCAGCTGAGGGTGAGCTGGGCTCCGGTTAGTCCATCGTGAACTAACCAGGAAATCCTCCGCGCAGCCTTCTCCAGTATGGGCGTTTGGGCAAGCGTGGGGATGAAGCTCCAGCTCGCCAATTCTTCCGGAGGCGTGTTGCTGAAGGGCGGGAGTCCATCGTGGACGCTCGGAACCGGCGCGTTCTTCACATAAAACCATCCGGCGTTCCGATGCCGGACGGATTCGTGGGAGTCGTGAGGAGGATACATCCGACCAGAGCGGAGCATGAACGTCATACTTCCGCAGTTTAGCATGGCCTTGTCCTTCGTCTCCTTCTTCACTCGGAAAAAGAATTGCCATAGTTTGACGTCGGGTCGGATTCCGAGATGCCCCTCGCAAAGAGTTGCGAAGTTCGAGAGCAGGAGGTAGGAGTTGGGGCAGATGTTGTGGGGTTGGAGCCCGTATGTGTCGAGGACGGAGAGGAAGAACTCCGAGCAAGGGAGCGATAATCCGCGCTCGGCCCACGCCTTTGTCATAACGCGTTCATCCGTGTCGGGCTTGGGGACGTCGGAGTCGCGCGTGAAACTCCAATGCTCGGAGATCATGCCTTCGTTTTGAAGCTCCCGGAGCTCCGCGTCAGTTGTCTCGCAGGGCCACCATTGACCTCGCACCCCTTCACGGCTCCGGGCCTTGGAAGCTTTCTTGTTTTCCACCTCTTGTACCTTGGCTGCCATTCTAGCTTGGCCTTGTAGCTCCTCTTCGAGCTCCTGGGCTGTTGGGATCCGGCCTAGTAAAGTACTCGGAAGAGGCGGAGAACGGTTGAGCAAGCCTAACGTCGGAAACATATGGTGGTAGGTACGCAATGGGATCCGGGCAAATTGGTTCCACGAGCATCGGGATCCGGGCTACTCGGAGAACTACTAGTGCAGTGAGGAGAACCGTGAGGCATGCTTCCGGCTGCACCCATGCGAGCTAAGTTGAGTAACCGGAAAATCTATACTACAACTACTTCTTCTTCTACAAGGCCGGCGCACATACCGTTAATGGCGCGGTGGCTCGACGGAGCTCCGGTGGAGTCGAGGTCGCCGGACTTGCGGTATTGAGCCTCGCGATGACCACGAATCGGCGGCGGGAATGGATTTCCTGTTCAACCAAGTAGCGATCTTGGCTGCGAGGAGAGGCTTGAGGCGGCGGCGCGTGAAGCTCACCGCGTGGCAAGGTTCGCCGGAGATGAGATCCGTCGGGCGGCGCGGCGCGAGGAAGAAGACGACGTGGGTGAGGAGCGGTGAAAGAATGAAGAAGTTACCGCAGTCGCGGGTTATTTATAGGCCACGCGCGGAGATTCGGGATTCGGATCCAACGGTGGAAACGGAACAGTCGCACCGTTGGATGGATCGACACGTGTCTTAGGTCAAGTGCGGTAAAACGACGTGGAGGTAACTTAACCATGCGCTCCCGATATTTCCGGCTAGAAGATTTGCATCTTCGAAAATTTAGCGCGGGAAATAAGGAGGTTGTGCGCGGGAAAAGCGGAATCTCCGTTGCAATACCCAATCCGAAGACAGGAAGGATTTCCGAGTAGAATGATACCGGAAACAAGTAAAGGTTTTGAAGCTCTTCAAGATTCTCTTCGGATCCGAGCTGAATGAAGTCGGAGGAATGATGAATCTCGGAGAACTTCGGGGGCTACTGTTGTGGGTATACTTTATGGGTATATCAACGGCGTGGCCTAGATCCGGCAAGCCCGGGTGGCCCATAGTTGGTGGTGAGGCATGTGGCCCATCGGGCGGCCCGATTGCTTGTAGATCCTGAAGGATGAAGTCCAGCCCAGGAACAGGAAGCCGGATCTCTACCGACCTACGAAGGAGGCCGGATCCGTGACGGCCCATGAAGTATCCGGATCCAGCACGTACTTGGAGGAAGGCGGATCCTTGGCGTACACGGCAAGACTTTGTACCGTAGTTAGGTGACTTGTATTCCGGCTAGGACTCTCCATGTAAACCCTAGATCCGTGCGCCTTTATAAGCCGGATCCTGGGAGCCCTAGAGGCACAACCACAACTCATTGTAACAACGCGAAAGCGCCCGGATAATTCCAGACAAGCAGCAGTAGGCCCTGTCATCGTGCAGGTGTTCCGAAGCTGGGTAAATCGCGTACCACCGTCCCGTGTGCACTCCGCCCTATGGCCCCTACTTCTTCTCCCCCTCGTGAGGATCCCTCCTCCGAGGTATCGTCGATTAGGCAACGACAGATGGGGTGGTCGGTTGGCTAGATTTGGTGGATCCCACATTTAGTCTCGACTGCTAGTTTAGGAGGCGCACTGTCAATGAAAACTGAGCTTTGACTTCAGTCATTGTGGTGGCAACGTATTCTTTGTCGTTACCTTGTTGAAGGCATCATCGTTGCATCTTGTCTCTATTCACTCATGTTGCTCGAGGGAAAACCCTAGATCTGGGTATCCCAGATTGGACGATGGCGGCAATGTCCTCTTTGCTCTCCCTCATGAGAAAAATGTTTTTGGAGCCACTACTGGATGGAGGTAACAAAAGGTGGAGCGGTGTGCATCTACCTCGTCGAAGAGGTCGAGTCTCGATGGCGTGGTGCAATGGGGATTCAGTGTTAGACATGACATGAAGGACTCGCTCATGAAGGTGGCGTTGTTTGGTGTTGTGGTGGCTTCGTCGGTAGGCCTGACAAGGTCAATGCCTTGAGCTCTATCCTGAAGATGGGTCAGCAGTAGATGGCGTCGAGAACTTCTAAAGCGTGCGCAACTGTGCATGCTGAGGGTCTGTTGGATCAGTTTGTGCTCCCGCGCTCAGTGTTGGAGGTTTGGTGCAACCTCAGGTTTTTAGATGATGTGAGTAGGTATGAGTTCAATGCACACGGCCAGGGGCGGATGCACGTTATGCAACTGGGGATCACATGACCCCGGGAAAAATGGCTTTCTTTGCTAAATTTTAAGCAGTTAGACCGCGTGATACCCCTAAATTGAACTGAAAAGTATGTGTGTTTGATACAGTGACACCCGGCTATTTTTGTTCTAGGTCTGCCCCCGCACACGGCCTCAACATGGCCATCCCTTCATCAAGTTTGTAGGTGTTGCGACACCAGTCGCTAGTGAGGCAACTTTGAATTGATCTATAAGTCTCTGTTGCACGCCGAGTTCAAGTCGTCTACCAATGACCATCCATTGTTCCCTAACCTATTGTTTCATCATGTTTTGCAAGCAAATAATGCTGCTCATCATGCTGTTTAATATTGGAGAATTTGATGCTAGTACTTCCACACGTCATGATTTAGATTGTAGATTTAATCATGAAATTATCTAATTACCCACCACAATACACATCCCAATTCATGTACCAGAGGCTGCTGCTTCATCTTTGGAATGCACCTGGCAGTTCTTTTTAAACTTGGGTACCTACCACTTGCCTGTCTATGATTGAAAATGTACTCTGAGATGGTCGATAGTTGCGCGAGAATATTATTTGAACTGTGTCTGTTCTCTAGGATGCAAAAATTATCCTACTACTCTATTGCAGTGATCTTCTTTTGCTTAGAGATAGTTTCACTTTAAATAGCCACTGATTGGTACATGACCTGGCGTTGGCATGCCTGCTGGACAACTGAACATGCATGGTGTACATGTATTCACGATGGCGAGATAGAGCAAAATTATTATTCGTCCCATCATCGTCTACTATGCCGGCATGGCTAGGTAATTGAAACCGTTCTGATTAATCTGGTTCATGAAAAATGTCAATTCATGGTTATTTCTTGACAAGGGATAATGAGGTTTTTTGTAAAGAGATGCACTCATTATCCTGCGATTTGGATCTGTAGAAAAGTCAATTCTTGCAGAAATAGGATGGGGCCATGGTGGTGTTTGCATCTTGCATGTGACGCCGGATCGGATCGGAGGAATTTACTGGAAAGATGCCTTGATGTTTGAGCCAGATTTGGCATCCTTGCAAAATTTTAGTTTAGCTTGTGTCAGAGGTCTGGCGG
The DNA here is from genome assembly GCF_022539505.1 of Lolium rigidum. Classification (NCBI taxonomy): domain Eukaryota; kingdom Viridiplantae; phylum Streptophyta; class Magnoliopsida; order Poales; family Poaceae; genus Lolium; species Lolium rigidum. Next base: position 213,568 of record NW_025900192.1, read on the forward strand.
CTGCAGATGCGTCCAGGGGCAGTGTCGTGATGGAGTCAAGTGAGGTCAGTTTCTGTCGTGGTACGTTCTATTCTACGGCGACAGGCGTGTGCCACCGAGCGCATCAAGCTACCGCTGCGCTGGTGTACTGGACTCACGAGAGCGCAACACGTATGAACGGCATAGGTCCTCTCCTCAACAGCCTAAACTCAGATTTAATTTGGGACCCCTTAACCAAAATTTGCACTTTGAACCATCCAAATCAATCCAAATAAAGCATATCATTACCTCGCACCCCCTCTCTCCCGACCCCCTCGCACCCCCCCTCCAAACCCTAGTCTTCCCCCGCCGCCGCCGCCGGCGGCGCCGCCAGGCAAAGGCCGCGGGGCTTGGCGGCGGCGGCGAGCTTCCCTTGTGGCGCGGCGGGGACGGCGGCTGGGGGCTCCCCTCGATGCTGCGGCGGTAAAATCCCTGCCTCCCGTGTGATGGCGGGGCGGCGGCGGTCGGAGGATGGGGGCGACGGTGGCCAGATGATCTGTGCCGCGGCCTCCCTGCCTCCCATCTGTGGCACACCGGCCGGTGGTGGCTGGTGATGGGATGCCATCCCCTCCGCCTCTCGCCGGTGCGGGGTGGTGACCTTGGGATTATCCCGCGGTACAAGGACGCCCGGGGCAACAGCCTCGGGTTCGACGGTGGAGGCGGCCTTCTTCTTCGCCGGAGGAGGTCGGTTGGTTGCTGGGGTGGCGGATCACGAGATCCCTCTACCCCGGTGAGGAAGATCTAGTCGACGACGAGCCAGCGGTGAAGGGGCCACCGGTGAACACCGAGCCTTGACTTCGTTCTTGGCAGATGATGGCGGCGGCTATTGGCGTCGTTCACTTGCGAAGGCATCATCTTTGCTGGCCTCTCCGTTCGCTCTCGCCGAGTAGGGGACTTGCGGCTGCCGGTGAAAACTGTGCCACGATTGGCGGGCGATGGCGGCGTTAAGCGTCGCTTCCTTCTTGAAGGCATCGTCGTCGCAGTCCGCGGGTACTCACTCGTGCTGCTCCGGGGAAAACCCTAGATCCGGCCAGGATCGGACGATGATGGCGCACCCTGCGTCGTGCTACCTCTTGGGCATCGTTTTTGGAATAGTGGCTAGATGGAGGTGGTTTTTGGTGGAGTGGTGTTCATCTACACGTTGTCGTCGATGTTTCTCAGCGGCGTGGAGCTGCGGGGTATTGAAGACGGGCGAGGACTATTGGACGCGTGCAGGATGGTGGAGCTGTTTGGTGTTATGGTGACATCTACGGCGGGCCTGGCATGGTCAATGCGTTGATCTCGCTTGGAGATGGGTTCGAGATAGATGGCGGTGCGAACTCTGTGATGTGTGCAATGGCGCACCCTCAGGGTTCTGCTTTTTTGGATGATGTGTATTGGTGTACCGTCAGAGAGTATGGCCTTGTTCATGGTCCCCCCTTCATCGTAGGTATAGCGAGTTGTCGCTAGGAAGGTGGCTTCGAATCGATCTTTGTATTCCCCTTGTAAGGCATTGCGAATAATTTAATAAAGAAGAAAGCTGTGTGTATTATTTGGATGTAGAGGCTGGAGCTATGCTCTTTGATCGAAAAAAATAATGGAAATTTTTTTCCTTAAAATTAATTATTTTCGCGAGGAAGAAAAACCATTAGTTTCATGTTCCTGGCGACACCTCCAATACCATCAATCTGATATATCTCTAAAAGTGGCTTTTACCGAGTGAATAAGAGCGTGACAAAGAGTGATAACGAGACAGAGAGCCGAGCCCTACGACAGAAGACTAGCGAGATCCATTGGCCCATTATATCTTTGGAAACCTCTCATATCGGTCGATATATATTCACAATATATGGGGTGTTCTAGGAAACGACTCTCCATAATTATATGGTTAAGTTATGATTGATTCCACAAACTAAAACCCATAGTTCCTTACAAACAACTATTGAAGTTCATAATGTTCTGCCATCTAGATTTTGGCAAATTTTCCACCCTTCACCTCAATCCATGTTGGCAGCACACTTCTCTAGCGTCATACTTGGTGGAGAATGTCCTTATCAACTTTCTTGATGATATTGGACATGTGATACTTGGAGATTTGAAAATCTTCACATGGTTTAATTGGTAACGTTCTTTCTTGAGTTGAAAGCTTCATTCTTCAACTTGTAAAATTGGCATGCGCCGCCCCGAAGCCTACTTTTTGTACAAAGTTTGCATCTCTGATAAAAACTTTGTTTATTCATGGATAAAATACTTTGTATCACTGCTGGTTGAGACTTGGAGTTCAACAAGTGAAAGTCTAGAATTTCGAAGGCGACAATTGCAAGTGGAAAGTTCAAATTGTGGGTTAAATGTTTTCAACAAGAAATGCGGGCTTAAGATATAAATTTTAGTAGTAAAAAATTGTCAATTCTTAGAGAATGAAACTATCGGTTTTCGTTAAACTCAAGTTCCAAGAACCAGTTGATATGTAAGCTTATGGGTTAAAAGACCCAATTTATTTATGCCCACAAACCTTTCCTTAGGTTGTTCGGTAAGTAAATACATTGCTAGTGTATTTCAGTTAAATACATTAGTCTAGAGTGAAAAAAACACTAAAAAATATACTAGAAATGCAATTCCGCCCCCAATAGCTTATGCTCCTGCATGCAGAGAAATAATTTTATGGGTGTCAAAAAATATTTTTTTACATGTATATGCTCGTGTCAGATGATTGTTTCGAAATTTTTATGGAGAAAACACGAATATTGTGACATGTGGAAAATGACAAGTTGAGTGCCAAAAATTGTTGCTTGTTTAGAGCACCAAACTTTCTCTTTTTTTTTACCGGGAAAATATACATATTTCTTTTTTACATGACAATTCTGCACAAACACGAGCCATATTAGCAAAAATAAGTCCACAAAATTTAGACTTTTAAAGTTTTATGTTATGTTTTTAAAAATTTAATGTTCTTTCAGCCGCATATGCTCATGGGAACCAAAACTCCATGCCCATAAAATACATCAAATAACCAACAATAGCCTCATCTAGGCCCCAAGCAGTTTATTTTGATACAAAAACATAGTTGCATCTCTCAATTTTATGGAGAAGACATGGAACATACATTCAAAATACACCTTATTTGCTAGAGTGGTATCATTCTCCTTGATGTCAGTTTAGCTAACTGTCACGATGGATTCAATTAGATCAATAAGTGGCGCGAGCTCAGCCTTGTCGATCAATTTGAACTCCTACACAAGAAACATAAAAATTACTTTGAACTTCAGGAACTACCATATACATTCATTTAACACTAGTCAAAAATAAACACACTGTCAAATTATCACAAAGTGTGCATGTTTCAAATATTCATGGTGATATGCAGTCAGTTTAAATTGAACAAACTAGATCTATTGGGAATCTATGTCCATCTTTATACCATACATGAGAATTAATAATAATCCTGTTTTCACTCCCCTTTCCGAGTTTTAGGATGCGACAAAAAAAAGTTATGGTCAACAATAGCAATTGGCTAAGTTGCCAATTGGTACAATATTATATTATATTCCCTACCAAATAGAATTATCATAAGATGGTGCATACTAACGTGATTACTAAGGTGGAATGTATAAGGACGGTGCAAGGCGTGAGGCAACTTACCCATGTGAACAATGTAAAATGCTTGAAGCAGGTGTTAAGATGGGCTTCTTCTTTGAGGCTCACAATCTTTTGAAAATGTGTGTGATAAATATGAGCATAAACACGGAAAAGTCGCTTAAATATTGTCTTCACAACTTCCCGAAAATTTGGTGGGAAAGGGGTTCCTGCGCAAATATTTAATGCAATGACTCAGACCAACACTGTACCACACCGAAGTCCTAGTAGAAACTTATCAAAATGAATGCAAATTTTAAACTATGCAGTGTCGTATGAGATATTAAGTACCAAGTTTCTGGGGGAAAAGTGACTCATCGTCGAGTTGGACCTCAATCCAGTCCATCAAATACTCCACATACTTTGGTGCCGAAACTTCGATTGGTTTCTTTATCTGCACTCCATCAGCCCATCTGTACTCAAATCTGAAATGTTTTGTTGTGTCCAATAAGAAATACTTTACAAGCTATATATTGATGCTATAACCAAAATTTCACATCATGGCTGTTCTAAAGAAGAATACACCTTACTTGGATCCGGCTGTCATAGTAGGACATGTAGCAGGTGTACAGAACTCTATTAGAGTGCCATATAAGATGTTGACCTGATTGAAGAAATCAACAGCTGTGGACAAAAAAATGTGTACAGTACATGATAAGGTTTCAGTGTACGATTTTTCCGTACCAAAGATAGCAAAAAAGAGCTTACTGTTAACAGCTAGCCATTCGTTGAGTTCCTCCCCCGGAGGCAGTCGAACTGCATCTCTCAAATTACCACTTCCTAAGGTTGCATCAATATGCTTTTTCAGCTGTACACCCTACATCACACATACCAGAAAATAACAAATAAAAGTACGCCCTTAGTCCCCACAAATTTAACTGGAAAAACTACTTATCTGCAACTTGATCCAGATATTTTACCAATACAATGTCCTCATTTACATTTGCATACTAATTTATAATTCTTAAATTAATTAAACCATTTTTATAATCCTTTACTACATTAAAAAAATTGTTTGAGATGTTGAATCCTGTTTTTCTTTGAAGGACACCTGATGGGATGCTGCAAGCATGAAGAGAAGACAAGGAGAAGAGATTAATCCTTACTTGGTAAATTACCTACCTTATTACTAGATGGTGCATTTTTCTTCGGCCGAAATGTCCTCTGGTTCTTGCTGCCATCAACCCACCAGAAAGAGAGATTAATCAGGAATGTACTATGCAGGATACTGAGCCAACCATGAAAAAATACTTAACATAGAAAATCGTACTTGCTTCCAAGGCCGAAGAGACTCATCGTTTCCTTCCACCAAATTGATCAAGAAACAGGGATTCTAACTCCTTTGACCGAGGAATAAAGGGACTGGGTGCAGAAGATGTTGGCGTCAATCTCTTATGCTTTGAAGATTGCAATGGCTGAAAAATGGAAGACAGAGGATTGTAGTTCTGAAGATTTTTTCCTCTGTCTCTTTGTTTTGCTGCCCATCTTTGGGGCCATCGTGCTTGAGTTTCTGCATGTGTTTTTATCTATTTTTAGCTGTTGAGATGGTGGTTGTGGTATTTTTAATAGAGTTTGACGGTGTCTTCACTCTTCAGGTGGGCAAGGTTAATCCCAACCGCTTGCCCTCCTTTGGCCAGCGTGTGTAGTACTACCTCTTTTTTTTTAAGGCCGCAGCTTATGCTGGGCGCTTCTGGATGCTAAGGAAAAATTGGCAATGTTCCTGAAACTGTATGATCCCTTGTTGTGTCTGACGTTTGTTCTAGTCGATGGGTGTGTAGGTTAGGTTTCAGTCAAGATGTTTGAAACAAGGTAGTTTTGGAAAGCTTGAGTGGGATGTTTCACCCCTCAATGCGAACCTTTAATAATTTGTACTTCGCGGACCTATTGCTTTGCAGCTTAATGGAGGCTGGTGCCTTTTGCCCTTTATTCGAAAAAATAAATAAACGAAAGCATATTGTGTTGAATGTAATATTTTCATGGGTGTGCCTATGTCTCAGTTGACTGAGATCAGAAAAACGCAACTGCAGTTCAAAGAAATGTGCAACTGGGTTCAGTTGCACATTTCTGTCAGAAAAGTGTAATTGCACTTTTTTAACAGAAAAGTGCAACTCAAAGCACATTTTTGTAATTGACTTAGACTTAAGAAAATCTCAGTTGACTGAGACATAGCAAAACCGTATTTTCATCTTGCGTGAATGTGGCTACTATGGCGCAAATAACTCAAAATTTCAGCTCCCAGGCTCTCAGCGCGATTGGAGTCTGTCAATTGGACATAGGTACATTACACAAGCATGCTTTTGGATCAGTCAGTACGTGGTTTGTGGAAAGGGGCCGACACCTGCAACAGGTGTTTGTTTGTGTGCTGCAAGGCCTGCAGAGTACGGTGGAAGACGACGAGATTCCTGGGCCGTTGTGGGGAATTTCAGGCGAGGAACCTGCCGCAGCACGCGTAGAGTGGGGTAACTCCAGGTACCGCAGGTCACGAGGCATCTGTTCATGTTCCTCTGAGCTCTTCCTTCCGCACCCAGAATCTCAGAGCTTAGAGCATCTTCACTCGTCCCCCGAACAGGCCCCCGGCGAGCGTTTTTTCCATCCGAACGGCGAAAAAGTCGCGCCCCCGGTTCCTCGTTTTCGTCCGGATTTGGGCCTAAATTCATCCGGCGATCCCACGCCATCCCCGGCCCCCTGGGGAGCGCTCGGGGACTCCGGACGAAACGAAAGCGCGCGTGGCCCCAACTTGTCGGCGACAATGGCCTCCGATCTACGGCAAAACCCTCGTCTTCCCGATCTACGGCAAAACCCTCGTCTTCCCGATCTACGGCAATACCCTCGTCGAACGAAAGCTTTGAACTCTCAAGTGGTGCAACATAGATAGATTATATATATTTCAAATATAATTCGAATAAACATAAAAATTACATATAAAAACTTTAAAACTAACTTAAACTACTTCTTCTTCTTAGAAGGCCCCGCCTCATCGTCGTCGCGACGACGCTTCCGGCTCGTCACCTCCTCGTCGGAGGAAGTTGACTCCTCCTCCTCGTCGCTGTCCTCGGCCTCTTCGTCGTCCTCCTCCTTTTCCTCGGCCTCTTCCTCCTCCTTTTCATCGGCCTCTTCCTCGGCTCGCTCCTTGACCTCTTCGGCCTCCTCCTCGTCCTCCTCGTCGTCGTCCTCGCCGGCCGGCGGAGGGAATCGTCGCTGCTGGACGATGCGGCTTTATCCCACCAATGTCGCCATCCAGGCGGTTTCCCCTCGCTGTCGGTGTCCGATGGCCAAGAGAGATCGCTCATGGTTGACGGGGGATGGTGACGAGAGAACAGATGAATGGCGTCGGCCGTCGGAAACCGTATATGTAGGTCTCTCGACGAAAGAGAGCGGTGGTTGCTCTTCCGTGGAGTTCGTGCTCCATTACGGCGGTTCTCGCATCGAGGCCACTTCGACCGTTCCCGACGAGTCGTTTCGGCTCTCCAGTCCACTTCGCGACGGTTCAATGCGTCGAGGGAACTCCGACGATTGCCCTTCCCGGTGATCTGCGCCGTCGCTATGCACGCGGTGGGTGCGCGTCCATGGGCTCGCGGCTGGAAAAATGGGCCTCCCCAGGCCAAAAACTTCATCCATCCGGCGCTAAATAACGCCGGATTTCGGCCTGGGGAGCCCCAACGGCTGGGGATGCTCTTAATTCTTGGGAGATTTACATGCAAGCGTCAGTTCACTGCAAGTCTGCAAGGTACATGCTAACATTACTCCGTTCAACTGACATCTGCAAACGTCAGACATTGTTGCGTTCTCTCAAAAGACACATTAACTGATTGATTTTTAGCTAACCCCATTTCCATTCAGTACAGACTATTGTTTTTTGGGGAACATTACAGACCAATTATGATATCGCTCTCACATGGAGCCACACTTGAATTCAGCCATTTTGTCTTGAATGATTCATGTCGACCGGCTTGCCGTCCCATCTCGCTAGCACGGCGCCATCGATGATCAATATGGTTTAAGTCTCGGTGTTCGCGTCAGTGCCGTCACAGCTCTTGAGTCTTGCACATACGTACGTGCACACCTCTGCTCTGAGAACTACTACATGAAAAATCATACTGTACTTCGTGTTCGTCAGAACTGCTACACTATGCTGGACAACCGTCGCCATAGGTAAGTAAACAACTAGCGTATGCGCCGCTGCCTGAGCTGGTGGCATGCTTCGCCTGAGAACTATCCCGCTATGCGCCAGGGCCGGTATCAGGTCCGTCTCGGAGGCAGGTGCAGAATGTTCTACGCACAGGGCCTCCAAAATTAGAGGGCCTCCAATTTTTCATGTTTAGCTATTAATTAGTATAGGATTGACTGAAAAACGTGTGGCTCCTGCGCGTCGCTCCCGCGGGCGACGGCAGGGGCGAAAACCCTAACCCGCGCCTCCACCCGTCCTCCTCCCCTGCCGCCACCGGCGTGGGCCGCCGGGCAAAGCCCGCGTGGCGCCGGCGGCGGCGGGATCTCCATTACCCGCTCGCGCTTGGTCCTGCGCGGGGCAGGAGCGGTTGGCGGCGGTGCGCCTCGGGGCGCCTCGTGCTCGGTCCGACGGCGATGGCAGGACATGGCGGCGACGGTCCCGGTGGAGTGGTGGGCTGGTGCGGCTCGTGGCCTTGGGCGGCAGCGGAGAGCGGTGGCGGGGCGGCTGCCGGCGGTGCGGCCCAGTTTGGGGCCAGGCAGGCCTCGATCTGGGCTAGAAGGGCCTCGGTCTAGGACAGGTGGTCCTCGGTCGGGGCCAGCTCCGGCGGAGCTCCGCCCTACTTTCTCCACTGTTGGAGCCAGGGCTGGGCCAGGTGGGCTCAGCTCCGGCGGTCCTCGGCGGCACGATCCGAGCTGCTCCTCCTCCGTTTGGGGGGTCAAAGCGGCGTTCTTGCTGGAGTGCAATGGAGAGTGCGAGGTTGCCGACAAAGTGTCGGGCTTGACCAGCGACATGGCGGCGTCGGGAACGGTGCGGTTTTGTCCCTGGGCGTCGCGGTGGGGGTGCTTCTGTGCGGCGGTATGCGGTTTCGGCCGAGGCTGTCTTGCGAGAAGTGAGGTCGCGGCGGCGCCGCCCATGGTCTCTAGCTAGCGCATGGCGATTCGGTGGTGGCACGGTTAGTATTGGCACGGTGTTGCAGGTGGATGGCGATGGCGGCCTGGGCGCAGCTGCACAGTGGCACGGCTAAGGAGGCTTGATCGAGGCTTGGCAGGCGGCCGGGCCGGATCTTGGCCGAATCGGCTATGGTACTGTGTCCGGTCGGCGGGCACCTCCTGGTGGCGGAGGGCGGATCCCCTCCCCTAGGTTGTCGTGTGCTCTGATGGCTGCTGGCAACGGTGCCTCCTACTTTGTCCAATTCGTGTTGCGATGTGATGGCCGAGTCACGGGCTCGAGTTCGTGGGGATGCCGGGGCGGCGGCCCTGGAAGGCGGACTGCGCGGATGGCTCTACGGCGGGCAACGTGGCAGCGGTGGTGGTCTCACTCTTCGGTCATGAGGATGACGTGGAGCGGACGGTGGGAGCTCCTGGAGTTGGCGGCGCTTCGGTTTTGGCAACCCCCAGATCGTGTTTGGAGATCCCATCTTGGAGACAGCGGGCGACTAAGTTCTCGGGCGCGGTGTGCGGATGCTTTCGAGCGAAAGTTCAGCGCCTCGGCGCCAACGACGGCGATGCCTGCGGGTGTGGTAACCCTCTTGGGGGCGTCGTTGTGGGTATCCGTCCCGCGCTACGGCTCCGGGTGAAAACCCTAGACCTCACGGTCTCGACGACGGCGGCGGAATGCGTCGTTACCCTCTTGGGGGCGTCGTTGTGGAGCCCCGAGTCGACTTGGTCTCACCTCAATGTCTTCGGGCAAGTGTGGGGTTTTCTGTGTTTTTTCTTTCTTTTCTTTGATCTGCTTTGTATGAGGTTCTCCTCTCCACCTTGTATCGGTTCGGCCGTTGTAGCTTTATTTATAAAGCGGGGCGAAAGGCTATTTTGAGAGAGATTAGTAAAGGATTAGATGGGCCTAAGCATTAATCATTGTAGTAGTACCGCTTGGAAAGTTGCACAATTAACTCCACGGGGCCTCCAACTAGGATCCAACTCACCCACGCCTCAATTCAAAAAAAAAACTCACCCACGCCTCCCTTTCTCTATCTCTTCTTCTCTTTACTAGATTTAGATGTGCGCCTTGGCGCACGACCCCGTAAACTTTACGGCGATTTACATTTTGTATAGCAACAATAAAAAATAAGGTGAGAAATGATAATTTATTTCTTAGAGTTTAAATAACAAAATCAATAGTGCGATATTAGATAGAATACACAAACCATGAACAGAGTGGCAAATGCTTATATACAATTAGAGAAATAGGAAAGCATATTATGGCAACACATCTACATAAGGTGCTTAAGCCAATGACATGGTATAAAACGCGGCATCCGTCAGTGATAGACAAAACTCGCTAATTGGTTCAAACTTATTGTAACCTGCAAATATACGTGGAATGAAATAGAGAAATCATTCAAAAACTCAAGTCTTTCAAAATACCAATGTACATCTACAGAAAAAATTGTATTATAAAGAGAGAAATGAATACAGCTGCCTAAAACGTAAGAGACTCCCATACATGTAAAACAATTTAATTGTCCATGCTACAATACTTTAAATGTCCATGCAGTTGAATTTTGGTTAGGTCCCGAGAACTAAAGGATGTTGGCCAGATTGAACCATCTTTTCATCAAGAATTTAAACATAAACAAACAAAAAATGCATGGAGAATCTCTCCAAGCAGAGAAAAGGTTCACAGTTGTACTGCTAACTTAATATATAACCAACGGCACATAAAAAGGAGAAAAGGAAGCAACACATATATCGACTTGTACTGCTAACTTAATATATTTTAATTCAAACTATTCTAGCAATTTGAAGAACTAATAATAATTTGTCTATCAATATAAAATTCACAATAACAAAATCTCAGGTATAGGAAAAGAAGAGATGCAATCTGCTGCTCAGGAATGGGGAAAGCATGCAGATTATGACAAAAGAGTGAAGCATCTGTAAGTGGTGGAGGATCATTTGTGCTAGAAAAAACGCAGCAAATAAAATAAAATCGTCTTGGTAGTAGGTCTGAATTCAGGCTTTCAGAGGTCCCAAGCTTAAATATTATGTCCTTGGTTAATACATGCACCTACGACAATACTTTTCCTAGTAAGCAATGAATGAACTGTGAATACATCAAGGGAAAACATCAGAAATATATAGATAAATAGAGAGAGAAGAGAACATCCAGTACCAGTGTTTTATCAAAAAGCCAGTGGGCATTGAACTTGTCTCTCTAGCCTAGGTCGCATTTCATCGAATAAAGGAACAGAATTTTGCTGCGAGGGAAATTACCTTCAACATCCATAATAATATAATTTAGTTCTTTTAGGAATAAGCTCCTCGTAATTATTTCATCAAAATAGAATGCACAACTTAACAGAACAGAATCATCTCTCTTTCTAATGCCAGTCAGTAATCTCACCTTTGAATATTAAAGTGGTACATCTGTTCTACATGTACTCAAAACACAAACTGTACACTAAGATGGATTTTCACATGCATAACGGAATTGATTGCACGTATAAGCTTGTTTACCTACCACATATCACTGATACATCTTCGCTGACAAAATATACAACAATTCCTTTTTTTCCTAGCTGGGCGATCAAAATCTGGATCTATACAGTATTATTCATGATCTAAATTGTGTCACTGCTCAGATACACCAACGACACTTTATTCATCTCCTTCTTAAATTCTCACATGAACATGACAATACCTACTGCCACAATGTGATGTCTGTAAAACTGGAATTTTCTGTTCATGTGCCTAAAATATTAGAAGAGCGGGAACATACGACCATGGACACCGAATAAAGCCAAACCAAGATGAAGTTAGTTGGATTTTTAGAGAAAACAGAGAGGGGAGAATCTGGTATACCTAGCATTGCATCATTTGTGCATTTACCTACGTGGTTGCAGTAGAAAAGTTCAGTGCAAACTACCACCAATTATAAAGTTCACCAAGAAAACATTAATAAGAGAAATGGAACAACAGTTTGAGCAATCTTCTTTGCACAGATTTAAAAAAAAACTTGAACGCATGTCACTCATTTAGACATAGGATTTACATACATGTGTATCCTCCACTACGACATGCACAAACTATCACAAAGCCTATAGCTCTAAGCATGTAAGTACAGTGCATATGCACTATGGCACAGTAAATACACAATAGCATACATATATACCATTAGGAAGACATAGTCAAACCAGAAACATAGAAGTTCAGTCAAGGAAATGAAGACCCAAAAGTCAACCTGCAATTATTCAACTGCTTCGTGTCTCAGATAAAACAGGCAACACCCTCTGATACTCTGGTTAAAATTTACATGACGTCTATCATACTTATTTTATAGTACTATTTCTTGTAGTCCTAGTTCTTCTTAAGTAGTGGCGCAAAAACTTAGTTGTACAGGACTAATTAAGTCCGAAACATACATATAGTTAATAACCTTAATTACGTGGGCTTGTTCGGCAATCAGAAGGACATGTATAGAAGAAGATTGATGCTATGATCAGACAAACCTCAGTTAGTGACACCGGCTGCAGATACAACCTGAAACTCGAGTTGAAAAAACTGAAATTGTATCCTTGTTTCCGTTGCAGCCTGTAAATATGGGAGAGTACAATAAGGTAAGCAAGAAGCACTAGAACAAAAACAAATACAAATAACTCAACAGATACCGGTGTATAAGTTATATATAACCTGATAGGTTATGGTAGTTGTTGCATGAATGGACTCCCACCACTTGACCTTGGACTAAATCAATTTAAATGAATAGTGGTAGTATTGTGCACTGCAGCGCTAACCTAAAATAAGACCAACAAATCAAAAGGTGCTAGTGATAGAGCCAAGTAATGGACATACAAACGATTTCCTAAATCATGAAATGGCCAGCCAGGAACTAAACAAATGGGAAAGGGCGTCTGGCTAGCGGCAGCATGACGGCGACTGGACACACTTGAAGGACACAACGATCGTGTAGAGCAGCATCGTAACATCACAACCTGACGACCTGGCAGTGGCGGCAAGACCAGGCCACAGTGGCAGCGGAGATCACGAGTCAGCAAAGACACAACCTGGCACATTCACAAAGTGCAGAATGCGTTGTATAGAGCTTGCTTGGATTTTCTTGTAACTACAGCTTGCTTGTATTTTCCTAAAATAGGCAATACATTATTTAATTCATGTAAAGTTTAGAGGAAACGAATTACTGAATGCACATGACAATATAAAAATGAATTAATCTGTACCTATATCATGCTTGGATTTTCCTCAAACACCTTACATGCATATATACAAAAACATCTGCACAGAGAAAAATGAAAACCAATGGAAAGTGAAGGTAAGAAGGGAGGAGGGAAATGAAGAGAAGGAAAGGGGCGTAGAGGAGGAGAGATAGGGCCGGAGGAGGCTGAGCCGGGCTAGGGATGGAGGTTTTAGTCACAGCAGTGTGATAATTGTTTAAAGATAGTTCACAACAGTGTGATAACAAAGGAGAATTTGATGCGGATGCAAGTTGTGCATATAAAGGGATCATTGTATAAAACAAACCTGTCCCGTTTCAAAATTCTTCTACTCCTGCCATGGAGTATTTTATCCATAAGCCTCGTTATTATCCTGAATAAGAGTAAAATTCACCACTTGCTGCTGCTACGAGCAGGTAACCAAGCAAAGTCTCAGCCTGCAAATCACAAAACTGAAAATTAGTGACTCCATAGTTAATCTCAAGCACATGGTCCAGATTTCAGTAGAATAGAGAGCACATACTGTTAACATGCAAAGCATATTGCCTGAAATATGAGCAATTACACGTAAGAACATGCAAGAAATAGATAAAGCATAATTCCCAGTGTGCCATGTTACAATCATATGCAAAGTCATATCTGAAGTACCGGATCAACACAGTAAGAAAAGCACACACTCAAAAGTATTGCAGTAGCATAGTAGGATGGTGTTAGTATGGTTTAATCCTTGCAACGTTAGTCACTTCGCTGACAAAGTTGGCATGCATAAACCATCACAGTTGCAGATTGCCATTAACATTAGGAATTTATGAAGGGGATTCATAAATCTTCCTCCGAATATGATGTACCAAGTTGCAAGTGTAATCCAGAAATCTTCATATTCATAATTTTGCAGATGCAATCAAGATCTGGTGAGCTAGTAAACCAGATTGGGAGGCTCTTTTTCCCTTACTCTTTAGCTGGAGCATTTTCTCAAATAAGTTACTACCAGTGAGTAGACCTATTAGTTGTTACTGTATTCATTTGTTGAATTCAACAGACACAAAATACTTTGCAAACAAATAATTAGACAATCATAGTTTTGTTTGTTGTATATTAATTGTTTTTGGTCATTAGATCATCTCGGTATGCACCAGATCTGGACATACACACTGAATTTTCAAACGAAAAATTTGATTGAACCCAATGCACATACAAGCTGCCTAGCATGTACAGACAATAACGTATGGGTGAAATTCAGAGCTGCAATTGTAGCTGCCTATGCTACGATTGAAACACATGGATTGAAAGAAAAAGTGGGGAAATATATCAAATCGAGAACAGCAAGAAAGGGAAGACCTCAGAGCCCCGCTGGGAGTCCCATCTCCATGGTATCCATCCACAGAAAATCCTTTCCCCGGCGTGAGCATGGAGACGCGAGCCCGGAGCCATCCCCCAGCGTGCACGCACCGGAGTTCCTGACGGACTTGGCGAAGAGCGACGAGCACGTGCAGCTCAAGCGGAGGCGATGGGAATCGCGGGGATTCGATTCAGCATACAAACCAAATCAGCATCACGTATGCAGCAGCAAATCATATCAAGCATTAAGGATTGGATGGGGAGAGGAAATTATGAGCAGAGGGGGAGGAGGAAGAGGAGAAGAAATGAACACCTTATTTGGCTAGGGGCAGTGAGTATGTCCGAGCGACCGCCGCCTCCGTCGATTTCTCCCGCACCGCTGCTCCCACCGCCGAGTTTTCCCGCGCCGACATCGCTGGAGGCCTCCCAGCACCACCATACCACGGGAGCTTGGTGGCGGGCGGGCGGCGCTGCAGGGGCGCATCCCGGAGGTGGACAGCGACGCGGAGGGTGAGCGGCGAGGAAAGAGCCTGCTCCCGCATGCTCGTGCCGCGGCGGCCGCAGTCGCCGGCGGCGAGAAGCAGGGGCGCCGACGGCGGGGAGCGGGAGCGGCGGCTGCGGGAGCGGGAGAGGCGGCGACGCGCCAACGCCGGGCCGGATGGGCTTCATCGACCCGTGGATAAAAAACGGGTCGCGCGAGGGCCTCACGTTCTGGACTACTCCGGTAGTGAAAAAACGAACGGTCCTGATTTGCTTGAGACGAGATCGAACGGTCCCGAGGCTCAAAACGCTGTGAGGCCCCCTATGGGGGGCATCATATACAACGTTAGATTTCTTTGACTCTTCCTCATCTAGCACGACTGCCGATCTGCCAAGTTCCTTCGTCTCCTACGCTCGATTTAGTTCCATCACAATTTTCACGGAATAGATCCATTGATGCAATGAATCGATTCAAGGTCCGTTGCAGGCTCCACCCTCAGTACACCACCTATTTATTTGGTGATTTCTTCTCAATTTCTCATCTCTGAATCTCTCTGTTCTAGCGCTCTACTTCTTCCCAGGGCCCTGCTTCTTCCGATCCGGCGACCATCTTGTTGTTTATTACCGCACCTGCCATCTCTGGGTGCATCAATTCGAGTTGGAGGCCCGACGAGAGTTCTTGGTCGCTGAATCATCGAGAGGAGGAGGTGGACTGGAGTCTGGAGGAGCAACCAGCCACACGCTTCCAAAATCAAGGTTGTTTCATTCCATTTTGTTTCATCTTCCATGGTCTATTTTTGATACATGATATTTGCATCCTAGTTCCATTTTCTCTAATGTCTTCTAGAAATAGGAAATACCCTTCAGGACATGAAAAACGTCAGAGAAAACAAAAAGATTGATAAACTTACTCGATCTCAAAGGGGTGCTCTTGATAAATTTTTAGCGAAAGAATCAGGCGTTTCTTTTGAAAATCGGACCGCAGATGTTGGTACTGACAGTACCAATGTTGATTCTCAGTCTGGGGATACTAATGTTGATAGAAACATGGATGTAGTTGTTCATGGCGAGAGTACTAATAATACCGATGACATAAGTGTTAATGTTTCTTTGCAACCTGACATATTTGATGCACGAAATTGGGGTGCCCTTGATTCTAAATCATTTGACATATTGGTAGAGAGGGGTCCTAAGAGAGATTTATCTATCAGAAAGGGTCCTAAAGATAAATCTGGTAGAAGATTTTCTGCAATGTTATACACTAGAGTTTTGCCAAATGGAGAGGAGTGTGATAGAGACTAGCTTGTTTATTCTAAAGAGCTCAATAGAGTTTTTTGTTTTTGTTGTAAATTATTCGGGAAGGGTCGAGGCAAAGGTCAATTGGCTAATGAGGGTTCTAGTGATTGGATACACCTTACCGCCAGACTTAAAGAGCACGAGATTGGATCAGAACATGTTAAAAATATGGTCGCATGGTATGATTTGCATCTCAGGTTGCAAAAGAATGAAACTATTGACAACGTAGCTCGACAACAACTTGAGAAAGAAAAGGACCACTGGCGAAAAGTTTTATTTAGAATTCTTTTGATTGTTAAATTTCTTGCAAAACATAATCTTGCATTTCGTGGTACTAATTCCAAATTGTATGAAGATAGCAATGGTAATTTTTTAGGCTTGGTTGAAATGTTGGCCGAATTTGACCCGGTTATTAACAAGCATGTCCGACGCATAACAAGTGATGAAACTCACACTCATTACCTTGGTCATGGCATCCAGAATGAGCTAATACAACTTCTTGCTTCTGCGATTAAATCAGAGATCATTAAAAAAATAAAAGACGCAAAGTATTACTCGGTGATACTTGATTGTACCCCCGATGCAAGCCACCAAGAGCAAATGTCTTTGATTATACGATATGTTGATGTATCTTCGAGTTCTGTTTGTGTTGTTGAATCTTTTCTAGGATTTTTGAATGTAAATGATACCACCGGGAAATGACTTGTTGATGTTTTGCAGAATGAACTAAAGCAACTTAATCTAGACATAGATAATGTGAGAGGGCAGAGCTATGATAATGGGTCAAACATGAAAGGTAAGAATCAAGGTGTACAAAAGCGGCTTTTAAATATAAATCCTAGAGCTTTTTATACAGCATGTGGAGCTCATAGCCTCAACTTAACTCTCTGTGATATGGCCAAGTCTTGTGATAAGGCTAAGGACTTTTTTGGAATCATACAATCGTATCTACACAATATTTGCTAAATCAACTAAGAGATGGCAGATTTTAAAAGATAACATAGAAGGCTTAACGCTTTAGTCAGTATCATCTACTCGTTGGGAGAGTCGTATAGATAGTGTGAAAGCTATCAGGTTTCAAATTTCCAATATACGCGAGGCTCTGCGAGGCTCTACTACAAGTAGCTGAAACAGATACAGATGACATAACTAGTAGTGAAGCTAAATCTTTAGCAACTAATGATCTTGGTGATTTTGAGTTTGTAGTAGCCATAATAATTTGGCATGATATATTGGCTGTGGTAAACTTGCTTAGCAAGAGCTTGCAGTCAAAAGATATGATCATTGATGTTGCTATTGAAAATGTCCAGAAGCTGATTACCTTTTTCAATGATTATATAGAAACTGGTTTTACAAGTGCTGTGGAAATAGCAAAAGAAATTGCACTTTAACTTGATATAGATGCAACATTTCGGAAAAAGCGTGAAATTAAGAGAAAAAACAATTTGATGAGAACCCTGATGTTGTGCTGATTGCTTCACAATCTGCATATGATTCGTTCAGGATAAAGTATTTTTTACCTGTTGTTGATCAAGCTATTGCTTCACTTACTACGAGGTTTGAACAATATAAATCATATCAAAAAATATTTGGTTTCTTGTTTACTTCTCAAGCACTACGCCCATTGGATGATAAAAGTTTAAGATCTTCTTGTAGTTGCCTTGAGACTGCGCTTAAAAAGGATAAAAAATCCGACGCTGATGGTTATGAGGTAAAATCTGACATCGATGGTAATGAGCTATATGTAGAGTTAAAGTTACTCCAAAATTTCATCCAAGGGAAACTTTGGGACCTGTTGATATTTTGAATTTCTTGAAACGAATGGATTGTTTTCCTAATGCAACCATTGCATATAGAATTTTGTTGACTATTCCAGTGACGGTTGCATCAGCAGAGAGAAGCTTTTCTAAGCTAAAGTTGTTGAAGTCGTACTTGCGTTCGACAATGACACAAGAAAGACTTAGTGGATTGACTATGATAGCAATTGAAAACGATATTTTGGAGAAAGTTTCTTATGAAGAGCTAATTGAAGATTTCATCTCAAGAAATGCCAGAAGGATGTCACGTTTCTGCTAAAGAACATGAGACTTTGATCACACGGTACTTCTCATGAGACAAGGATATCCTGCAAAATCATGCAGTCATCATGAGTAAGTTAAAAATATTCCGTTAATCAAGAATGTGATAACAATAAGCATCGATATAAAAAGTAAGTGGATTGATTGAGTACCTCGTGACAAAATTAGCTTGGCAATGCACATAAAGTGCTTGTCGCCAGTAGGCCGAGCCACGCTGCTTCCGTCGACGCAGCTCAGCAACAACACCGGCAGCATCGCCTTCTCTAGCAAAAGACTTCTCCAGTTCTCCTCCCAATGACCCGACCTTGACGAGAAGACATTCATGATGCATGTCGACGGCGGCCATTCAGATTTCTCGACCATACTGGCAACGGCATCTTGTGGACTCCGGTAGCGTGGATCCCCAGGATTGTAAGGTTTTGTGGCCAAGCAGGGAATGTTGAACACCTGGTAATGTGGCGACACCATGGGATCGAAAGCTAGATACCGGAAGAAAAAATTGGTGATCCCCATGGGGTCGGTGAGGGGCCAGTCCGGAGTGAGAGGGTCCCAACGTCGGGTGGCAGGGTTCACCACGTACTCGTTGACCAAGAGAAGGCCATTGCAGTGGTCGAAAATGTTGTAGTCCTTGTACATCTCCTCCTCTGAAGAAGAAGCGGAGATGGGAGGCAAGAAGTCGAGGTTGGCATTGATCATGCTTCTTACGTGAAGACGGCCGGGAGAAGAACTCTGGGAACTTGTGCTCCTCGAAGTGCATGAAGATGCCGGCGAGCGAGAGCGGGAGAAGGTCCGCGCGCAGGAGGCCGGACTCGTCGATCGCGCGGCGCCACGCCTTGCGGACGCAGCGCGACGCGGCGAGGCAGCGCGGCGAGAGGCGGCGGAGGACCTCGGCCAGCACGTCGTCCGGCAGGTCGTCGCGATCTCGCCGCCGCAGGCGTTCCATCGTCCCCGGCCCGTTTCTCGGCTACCTATGAATACTAGTAAATGTGCACTTGCAATGCACGTCTCAAGTAATACGAATTGCAACAATAATATCTATAAATGAAAAAAAACATAATTTTATTAAAAAAAATTGAGCCATTAAAATTCTACTTTGCAATGAGGGTTATATAAAAATGTATCTCTTACACATTTTACAAATAAAATGCACTAATAGGCTATGAACGGTGGTGGTTTTACAAAATTCTAACCATAAGTAATCTTATGTGAGATGATTTTAACCATGCCTAATCTTATTTGAGATCTGACCTGAAGTTTCAAAATATGCACAATACAAAATATATTAACTTGACATGAGTCAAAAGGAGATATATGTACATTCAAAATCTGAAAGCACATGGCAATTCTCACACAAAATACAATAATAGAAAAGTATCTTCAACCTTCCACACTCCGCCCTAATATTTGTTTAATTTAAATATTGCTCTAATACACTATACTTTACTCTCTCAGTTCCATGATTCTTGTCGTGGATTCGGATGTATCTGTATTGATACATCCAAATTTGCGAAAAAAATATGGAACGGAATGAGTAATTGGTTAATGTCCTCAAAAAAATTGATGTTAATTAATGAAAGCTATCAAGAAAGCAAAGCTTCTAAACAAAACAAAATATCCATTCGTTGACCTCTGACAGACAAAAATATGATAACAATAGTCATAGAGAATTAGTTAGATTAACACAAGCTCAGTAACTGAATGGTTTGACATCCATAATAATGCAAGACCGATCTTCTT
Organism: Lolium rigidum; assembly: GCF_022539505.1. Taxonomy (NCBI): domain Eukaryota; kingdom Viridiplantae; phylum Streptophyta; class Magnoliopsida; order Poales; family Poaceae; genus Lolium; species Lolium rigidum. The sequence continues at coordinate 233,468 of NW_025900192.1, forward strand.
GCGAATCTAGACAAAAGGTAGTAACTCGTCATTTACATGATGAAACAATCCCTGCTGCACAAATCAATTAAGAATAGCATAAGCAAATAGAGGTCAAGTCATCCACCGAACCCAAAATGGCAAAAGTTCACATATCGAACACGATGCATATACCATCTTCAACAATGACACTACCAAGTCGTGTTCCATACCTTACTCCATCACCATACTTTTCTCCATCTTCTCCGTCTCTCTCTTTTTTCAACCATCCTTGACTATCATGTGTGCTTACCAGAGCCCTGGTGCTTCCTCTAGAAACCAGTCCGACAATTCTTGTCGAGGTTATGCAGAAACTATAGAGTTCTCCGCATGTTTTAGCAACGGCGATACAGGAGCGCCCAAAATAGGTGTTGCTAGTTGGCTTGGGCTCTGGCTCCACATCGCCATGTAACATGATCTATCTCCAGCTCTTGTACATATAAATGACGGTAGGAATGCGGTATGTTGGTGCACGACGACGGTACGTGGACGGTGGCGTGTTGGAGGACCTTAACTGTGTCCTCGACGGGTGTAGCGGAGGGCAACAATGCAGCGTGCCGGCGATGATTGGGCAGACGGCGACACTGGGGCAAGCCGCCAACGATGTGCGCGACGGCGACTCCGACGATTCAGGCAGCGATGCGTCAGGGGGACAGGCGGCGCGGCCTTGGGGATGTGTTGAGCAGATGTCGGGGATGCATAAGGAGCAGGCCAGTGTCCTCGGGCGGCGGCGTTTGGGATGCAAAGCCATTCGTGGTTTAGGGCGGCGCTCCAGTCAGGAGAGGGCGGGCGGTAGTGTGGAGCGACTGGCGGCGCAACGATTTGGACGGGACGCAGGGCATCCGGCATCCGTCGCGGATTTGGGAGCGTGAGCAGCGCGGCAGCGGTTGGTGATTTGGAGGAGAAAACTGCTACAGAACAGACGTGGGGGCTCGGGGACTCGGGACATCTCGAGCGAGCGGAGTCCGCCTGACGGACAATGTCATCCTGAGCGTTGATCCTAGTATTGCAAGGCCAAGATTAGTTGGATCACCACCCTCTCTCTCTTTTTATATTAGTGGAGATGGAGATGGAGATGTAGAGCTGAGGGTTTTTTTTTTTGAGCGGATATGTAGAGCTGAGGATGTGCTGGCCTACACCGACGGAAGAGTCCGGGCCGGTTTTGAGTTTTCTGCGGCCTGTGTATCTTCTTACATTTGTAACCTCCAGCTGTAGCATCCGGCCTGCCCGCCTGTGTATCTCTTAACAAAAAAAAGCAAAAAAAGATTTTGCTGAATACATCCTTTTTACATGCAGTTGTTCCATTCTGATGCTGAAAACACAATTATAGGTGAAGTTACTACAAATGCGTTCATGACACTGTTCTCTCTTCCAATTCGAGGATCCAGAGAGGTGTTCATTTTCTAATATTTCCGATTTCATTTTTCTATGATACGTCTTTCTATATGAAAAATTGTTATTTACGATGTATGATGATCCCTGTTAAGCATCTAATTACTTAAAATTATCTTATTTACTTTGTTAATTGTGTCCAAATTGGATTCATTTTATGTTCATACGGACAAAATGAAGCGAAATATAAAACGTGATACTGAGAGAGAAAAAAGAGTTTCTAAAAGAGAATCCCTAGCTGATTTTTACGTGGCGATAATACTTTTTGGACTCGTCCTAAATTGTTAGGCATGTGCCGATTAATTTTCAAGAGGATTTTTGTGGATCTCTTCTGCCTTCCAAATGCTTCATGGGTATTTCAGATGCATACACTATTGTCCACTGGAAGACACCTGTGTTTGTTTATTGGGATTATTTGATTCATCTTCTAATTCAACGATCAGCAGAACTGTGGGCACGACAATGCCCGTGTAATTCAATAGATAGTTATTTTGTTCAATGACTGTACTCTACTTGGTAAATCTTTAGGGTAGATTCATATTCATTGTAGTATTAATGTTGATAAAAAGTTAAATGGTTGTGCACGGTGCAATTATTGCGATTGTTTTCTATGATACGGATCCTGCCATATCTCAATTTCTTTTGTATTCTAGCACCAAGATGAACTGGCAGCGACTCACCCTTTAGTTACGACCCGCTTCGATCATAAGGAATCTCACATGAATTTTGACGGGTTTGATTTCAAGTGTTAAAACTTGTTGTATTTGAAAACTATATAATTTCAAAAAAAAAACATTTTGCTCAATTTTAGATGCTATTTTTCCATTCGGATGGTGAAATTGAATTAGGTGAAATTATTACAAATGTGTTCATGATACTATAATTACTTCAAATTTAATTCCTTCTCTTTGTTGTTTGCAAATTGGATTCATTTTATGTTCATACGGAAACAATGGACCGAAATATAGAATGTGATATTGAGAGAAAAAAAGAGCCTATAAAAAGGAATCCCTACCTCCCTTTTGTGTAGTGATAAGAGCATCTCCAGTCGCGTCTTCCAAAACGTTCCTCAATTTCTTTTAGAGCGCGCCGGGCATTTTATCGTCCCTAGTCGCGCACCCCAAAGGCTCTTTCCGTCCGACACGGCCCTATACGCTGTCCGGTGTCCCGAGCCTGTCCTCGCTCCACATGTGATGCTGCGGGGGCACCGGATAAAGCGAGAAGCTAGGCGGGGAGTAGCGGACCCGACACATCATTGACACACAAACAAGTTTGGGGCACGTTTAGGGAACGCGACTGGGCAACAATGCCCCCAAACACGGCACGAAGAAACAACGTCCCCCAAACTCTAAATTTGGACGCTTTTGGGGGACGCGACTAGAGATGCTCTAATACTTTCTAGACTCGTCCCAAATTGTTTAGCACGGGCCGGCTGGCTTTCAAGACGATTTTTGCGGATCTCTTTTGCCTCCTTGAAACGCTTCGTGGGCATTTCGGGTGCATACACTATTGTCCGCTAAAGGACATGTATTTGTTTATTGGGATTACTTGATTCATCTTCTAATTCAACGATTAGTAGAATTATGGGCACAAAATTTCCGTGTACTTCAATAGTTGGTTATTTTGTTCAATGATCGTACTCTAATTGGTAAATGTTAACAATAAACTCATATTCATTGTAGTATTAATGTTGATCAAAAGTTAAATGGTTGATCATGGTGTGGTTGTTGCGATTTTTTTCTATGATAGAGATTCGACCATACCTTAATTTCTTTTGTCTTCTGCCACAAACATCAACCGACGACATTTCACCTCTTTAGTTACTACCCACTTTGATCATAAGGAATCTAACATGAATTTTGGCTGGTTTGGTTTCAGGGGTTTAAACTTGTCGTGTTTGAAAACTATACTACTCCGCATAATTTTTCATATAGACTATTTTGCACACCGAGTTTGTAACAAGTTTGCATTGAGTTCAGTCTCATGTTCTTGTTCGGCCTTGCGAATTATTTCCAAGCCTATAGCCGCACGACATATGCAAACCTTTTTGAGCCGCGGGATTATTATCAAATTGAAAGTTGGTCACCCACGTATACATACATGTGAATTTAGACAAATCTGTTTCGAAACGGAAGGCAGGGAGTAGTATATAATATATGTTGCAACCGATTGGATCGGCTATCAAATCCAAGCTTTGTCGAGTAGTTATGACCATCATCAAACCCACTAATGACAACTTCTCCAATACAGTACTCCAAAAAGTAGAAGTACTAGGGTTAGCTCTGCTTTCGTTTGGGAACGATATCGCGTTGGCGTACAAGTTTTCTTGTTAGGTTGACGTGTCCATCCTGTAGCCCTCTCTGCCACTAGTTTTTCTTAGTGGATCCTCTGCGGGCCAGGGCTAGTAGGATGCCGTGGGCCATCGGCCCATCATGGTCTGATGTGATCCGTGGAGTTTAATTTGCACGTTGGACGGCGACGTACGGCCCGACACCACCTTAAATTAACTGGAGCCCTTCTTTTCGAGCAATTAAGTTATTTATTTATTACGACAGATTTTGGTCGCGCCCTTTTTTTTTAGCATTGATTCTCTGCGAGCACTAACCGACGGCCGAGACGGGTACCGACCCCATAAACGCATTGCTCTGCTCAGCGTGGAATGGATTCACATTTTGAATTCACGAGAGCAGCCCGCGGCCAGCAATTGCAAGGTTGCTTTGGGAAATCCAATTTAGGTCACGGTGCATGCGAACTCTTGTGCGAATACATATTTTAAAATGTTACGAAAATAAAAAAAAATGAATTTTTGTATGTATAAGTAGACATTCTATGTTCGTACATAAATTTTTAGGAAAAATAAGTTTTTGTGTCTTATGTAAAAAATACATTTTTATGCTCTTAGCTGCCTATTTACGTAACGCTTTTTTATCTTTTTGCACAGGTTATATAAAATGTTCTTTGTCCCGAAAATTTGTATACGAACATGGAATGTTTGGATGTAGATGGAAATTTTATTTCAGAATTTTTTAACATTTTGAAATTTGGTTTATTATGCATTCTTTTCTAAAACATCACCTCTAGCAAACAGTACAAGCTTTGCAATTTCATTAAGAAGAATAGATTGGCTAGCTAATATGAGAAACTGGCCGAAAACCGGTACAACACTACGCTACACACCATCAAATTACAAGTTATACACTGGGTATTGCTCACTCCATCCATACAATAATGTCATAGATTCATCCAAATTCGGATGCATGTACACACTAAATAAGTGTCTAGATACATCTAAATTTAGACAAACAACATCTTTTTATGGACAGAGGTAATGCTTATATGTAGAATGTGTTAATTCATCCAAATTCGGATGTATGTACACACTAAAAAAATGTCGAGATACACCTAAATTTAGAAAACAATATCTAATGGTTTTTGTTGGAATCTTACTGAGAGTGGTGTCTTCTCTGTGGCTTCTATATACAATGTGTTAATTCAACCCGATATCCCGGTCGATAATAATATGAAAATTTGGAAGATAAAGATCCCGCTAAACACGAAGGTGTTTGCGTGGTACCTTTGTCGTGGGATGATTCTCACCAAAGATAACCTTGCAAAGTGCAATTGGTAGGGGAAGCAAAAAGTGTGTCTTTTGTCACCATGACGAGAATATAAAACATCTTTTCTTTCGATGTTCTTTTGCTAGATCTATATGGCTAGCCATTCAAATACATTCTACCTTATACCCACCGCATAGTGTTGTGAATATCTTTGGCAACTGGTTTAATGGTGTGGATCCTAGGTTCAAGCTACTTATTAGGGTGGGAGCAATTGCCGCTATTTGGTTGCTATGGCTATGTAGAAATGACAAGGTTTTAACAATAAATGTTCTTCTATTTTGCAGTTCATATACCGTTGCACAGCTACGCTCCAATTGTGGTCTCCTCTGTTAAGCTTCATGCACTAGCCACTTGAACCAAAAGTCCGAACTGATGGAAAGGGCTAGGCAATCCACATATACATTTCACAACACCCCCATTCGCGTGTGACGGGAGAAGAGAAAGTCAACACGTGAAAGAAGAAGAGCACACCGAAACAGGGCATCGGCGGTGGCTAAAGAGGGGGACAACAGCAATTTTTAGGCTTAATTGCGAAAACCATGTGAAAGCCAGGATTTGAACTCGAGACCTGGTGCTCTGATAACATGTTAAGCTTCATGCACTAGCCACTTGAACCAAAAATCCGAACTGATGGAAAGGGCTAGGCAATCCACATATACATTTCACAACATCCTCTACAACGTGTGATCACCGCGACCTCTTTATGGAGATGTCTACATGGTTGGAGGATACGACGAGGGATATTTTTTCCCAACATGGGTGGTAGTGATCTGCGGATTGGCCCTCCTTCGACATAGTCGTGTATTTTCTCCTTTTTCTTCTTTTATTAGTACTTTGTTGAGAGATTCATCTTTTTTTTGGATCTGCATTAACTTATTTACGGCTGTGTGCATCTTAGCTATACAGAGGCCGGGTGTAATGCTTGTTTTCGAGTAATAGAGCTCCCATTATCGAAAAAAATGTGCTTATATATTGAACTAATAGTATGGTACAAATTACGACACGGAGGGAATAGCTACTGCGATACTGCGTGTAGTATACTTTCAAGAGATGTCATCTATTGAGTAATCTATTGTCATACTTAGTCTGTTAAAGCTTACTGTGTGAACCTATATGAACACTCTTAAGACAGACAGACAGAACATTCCCATGTTTTCTTGGTCTTCGGATTGGAGAATATATTCCCGTGCATGCACGTTCGAATGTTTGTTTTGGCTAGAGCGAAGCAATGCAGGGCGACATATCCCTGTAGAAGATATGACTTTGCAGCTCGAGGTACAAGAGGAATCAGGTGCCCTGCCGGCAATGTTCGGTAACCGTCAGTCCTGATCAAAACCAGGCCCGACCCCATCTTCGATCAGTGCAAGCTCCAACAACAAAAGAAAAAGCTTCGGATCAGTGGCGCTCTCAAGAAAACTGACGATCGATCGTGCCGAACTTTTGTCACTGTATTTGCAATAACGACAAGCTAACTTGTTTAGTTTATGTGAGTAGCTATGAATGTGTCCTTTTGAAATGTTCAGATTGCATGCGGTTGTTTTGTGCATGCAGCACCACTAGGATATCAGAAAGAGGCCAAGAGCCAAAGCTGCAAGCATGGTGAAGACTCTCCCTTGCCACCTGAGGGTGACGCCGCACCCGACCCTGACGCAATACTGAAACGACACCGTCGTAAGAGGTGGGCAAACGAAGCTTCTCGCATCAGAGCATGTGTCTATGGGGATTGATAGGCCATATTTTTGTTTTTGGCACGAAGCTTTTGTTGTTGACGCGTGGTTCCGAAATATATTTACCATGGAATTTCCGGACTGCATTCGGAATAAATTCAAATATGGGTCAAACTTTGTTTAAGTTTCATGAAATTTGGGCAAATGGCCACATAAGAAAAATTGAAGTATCCAAAGGTGAGGTTAGAACTACATTTTGTGTCAAAATTTAATGGAAAAGGATTCCCCATTAGCCGGCCGATCAGAGGATTCGATTGGCCACCTTAGTCATCTCTTTCATAGTGTCCCATCTCACCCTGACCCTACGCAACGCCTCTATTTGACATCACCACTCGCCCCTAAAACATTTTAATGGCGCTGCAAAGATAAAACAAAAGATTGCACGAATGGGTATGCTGCAACCGCTGGATGGTCCAGACCTTGTGTTTCGGTGAAATCCGATAATGTGGGAGACGACTAATCTAGAAAACATCCCACCCTCAAAAGGCTAACACTGCCTAAATTTTAAGGACCTTAATAGTGTTTGCATGTCCGCTCCCTAGCTCGACAAGGTGACTGACACAAACGTTGCGAGCAAAAATTTCATAGTGGCCCCTGGCAACTTACCACGGGCCAGCTTTTTCTAAAATTATCACCCACCATGCACTCTAAAATCCGAAGGCTAGCAACGCGTTTGCTCCGTGAGACTAAAATTATCGCACTAACTCAGTGTAATTTTTCAGTTTTATACCCACTAGTGTGCATAGGTATGCGATTCTACATGGGTGTGGGAGTCCCAGACTTATCCAACTTCTGCGAGTGTGCCAAGATATGTGCAAGAAACTTTGCAAAAATGACCTGCACCTCAATAGGGATCAAAGTGTACATGTACACTTCGTTCCTTCCCGCCCCCTGATACGTCTCAAACGTATCTATAATTTCTTATGTTCCATGCTACTTTTATGACAATACTCACATGTTTTATACACACTTTACATCATTTATATGCATTTTCCGGCACTAACCTATTGACAAGATGCCGAAGCGCCAGTTCCTGTTTTATGCTGTTTTTGGTTTCAGAAATCCTACACAGGAAATATTATCGGAATTGGACGAAACGAACGCCCAAGTCTTATTTTTCCACGGAGCTTCCAGAAGATCGAAGGAGATACGAAGTGGGGCCACGAGGTGGCGACACCACAAGGCGGCGTGGCCAAGGGGGGGCCCGCGCCACCCTATGGTGTGGGCCCCTCGTGCCTCCTCCGACTATGCCCTTCCGCCTACTTAAACTCTCCGTCGCGAAAACCCTATTACCGAGAGCCACGATATGGAAATAGTTCCAGAGACGCCGCCGCCGCCAATCCCATCTCGGGGGATTCAGGAGATCGTCTCCGGCACCCTGCCGGAGAGGGGAATCATCTCCCGGAGGACTCTACATCACCATGATCGCCTCCGGACTGATGTGTGAGTAGTTCATCCTTGGACTATGGGTCCATAGCAGTAGCTAGATGGTTGTCTTCTCCTCATTGTGCTATCATGTTAGATCTTGTGAGCTGCCTATCATGATCAAGATCATCTATTTGTAATGCTACATGTTGTGTTTGTTGGGATCCGATGAATATGGAATACTATGTCAAGTTGATTATCAATCTATCATATATGTGTTGTTTATGTTCTTGCATGCTCTCCGTTGCTAGTAGAGGCTCTGGCCAAGTTGATACTTGTGACTCCAAGAGGGAGCATTTATGCTCGATAGTGGGTTCATGCCTCCATTGAATCTGGGACGATGTGACGTAAAGTTCTAAGGTTGTGGATGTGCTGTTGCCACTAGGGATAAAACATCAATGCTTTGTCTAAGGATATTTGTGTTGATTACATTACGCACCATACTTAATGCAATTGTCTGTTGTTTTCAACTTAATACTGGAAGGGGTGCGGATGCTAACCCGAAGGTGGACTTTTTAGGCATAGATGCATGCTGGATAGCGGTCTATGTACTTTGTCGTAATGCCCTGATTAAATCTCATAGTAGTCATCATAATATGTATGTGCATTGTTATGCCATCTCTATTTGTCAATTGCCCAACTGTAATTTGTTCAGCCAACATGCTATTTCTTATTGGAGAGACACCACTAGTGAACTGTGGACCCCGGTCCATTCTTTTACATCTGAAATACAATCTACTGCAAACTCTGTTCTCTACTGTTCTTCGGAAACAAACATCATTTTCCACACCATAAATTTAATCCTTTGTTTACAGCAAGCCGGTGAGATTGACAACCTCACTGTCACGTTGGGGCAAAGTATTTTGATTGTGTTGTGCAGGTTCCACGTTGGCGCCGGAATCCCTGGTGTTGCGCCGCACTACACTCAGTCACCAACAACCTTCACGTGGCCCTTGACTCCTACTGGTTCGATAAACCTTGGTTTCTTACTGAGGGAAACTTGCTGTTGTACGCATCACACCTTCCACTTGGGGTTCCCAACGGGCGTGTGATAGGATCGTATGCCGCACCTAGAGGGGGGGGGGGTGAATAGGTGCTAACCAATTTTTAGTTCTTTTTCAATTTAGGCTTGACACAAAGGTAAATTCTCTAGATATGCAACTAAGTGAATTTACCTATATGACAGGGTAAACAACTAAGCAAGATATAGCTACACAATATAAGAGATAGAATAGGATAGAGGTAACCGAGAGTGGAGCACGCGGAGACACGGAGATGATTCCCGTAGTTCCCTTCCTTTGCAAGAAGGTATGTCTACGTTTGGAGGAGTGTGGTTGCTATGAAAGCCAAACCAACAGCCACGAAAGCTTCACTCAGATATCCTATGGGCAACGCCACGAAGGCCTAGCCCACTTCCACTAAGGGATTTCCTCGAGGCGGAAACCGGGCCTTTACAAGGTTCTTGGGGCACACATCCACAACCGAATTGGAGCCTCCCAAATCTGTAGCAATACAACAATCAACAACAACACATCAACAACAATCAACTAGGGAACCAAAGAGGAACACTAGCAAGAGGGCCCTCAAACAAATGAGGGGGAAATGTAAATCGCTTCGGTGAGGATGTAGATCGGTGTCTTCTCCTTCGAATCTCCAAAGATCAAGAGCTTTGGTTGGGGGAGGAAGGAGATCTTGCAAATCTTGTGTTCTTGAGGTGGCTCTAATGGTGGTGAAGACTTGGCAGATTTTTGTGTAACGATTGAGCAAGGAGCAAGGTAGAAGAAGGGGGGTATAAATACCCCCTTCCAATTTCCAGCCGTTGGGGCTTCCAGGGGGCCGGATAATCCGGCCTAAGTAAGGGCCGGATAATCCGGCCCCCCCGGAAAATCCGGCTCCGGGGAAAATCCGGCCAAATATCCGGCCAAATGTCCGGCCCCTGTCCAGAGCTGCTTTTCCTTAGGTCCTTAGCCGATTTCGAGGGGGCCGGATATTTTGGAAATATCCGGCCCGGAATATCCGGCCTTGTGGCAAATCCGGGCAAATATCCGGAAAAATCTCCGGCCCATGTCCAGAGTATACTGAGCCACAAATCCTCAAGTCCTTAGCCGAAAACTGGGGGCCGGATATTTTGGAAATATCCGGCCCGGATTATCCGGCCTGGTGATCCTGTTACAGCTTCTTTTTGACACGACTTACAACATCCATCACACATATATAAGAATCTATATAATCCCTGTACCACTTAAACAAACATTAGTGTATCACATACATTGACATCAAACACACAAAACATAATATGAGAGATGTTCTTTCAGCGTGTGCTTTACGCGTCATCAAGCTAAATTTCTGGCGCCGTTGCCGGGGAGATCAAGACACGCTGCAAGGGGAGTCTCCCACATCCAATCTCTTTACTTTGTTTTTGTCTTGCTTTACTTTACTTTATTTACTGCTTTGTTTGCTTTCTCTATATCAAAAATACAAAAAAATTAGTTACTTGCTTTATTTTATTTACTGTCTTGTTTGCGTTCTTTATATTAAAAACACAAAAAAAATTAGTTACTTGCATTTACTTTACTTATTTCATCATGCTTCCTCCTAAGTTCACTCTGAAAGATATACCGGTAGGGCAAGGATCTATCATTGGAAGAGATAATATAGAAGAATTTTTCACTCATGTTAGTATGGTTGAAGATTTTGAAGATAGACACTTGGTAGAACTTGCTCCTACTATTGAAATTGCTACCGCCTCTTTAGTACACATGCTGGAAGCTAGATTTGTTAATCTCAACCCCATAATGCAGCATATGTTTCTTACACTCTGTGATATGGAAGAAGGAGAAAAGAGAGATTTTTTTTAGAAACCCTTCTTAAAGAATTTGGTGATGTAGCAAGAGAAGCTCGGAAAGTCTTTATTCAACATAAGATGCTTGGCTTTTATACCAATTTTGCAAATACCCTTGAAATGATGGAAAAAGATAGATTAAAGTACACTAATAAAGTTAATTGTGAGGGGAGATTAAAGTACCAATACCTTGTAAGCCCTTAGGAATGCATGAGGCACTAGAAAAGAATTTTGATTGGCTTGTTCCTGAAAATTTGTTTGATGAAAATAGCAAGCCTAAGAGTAATGAAAGAGGAGCCTCTGAAATTACATAGATAAGATACAATGCATTGTCTCAAACGTATCTATAATTTCTTATGTTCCATGCTACTTTTATGAAAATACTCACATGTTTTATACACACTTTACATTATTTATATGCATTTTCCGGCACTAACCTATTGACAAGATGCCGAAGCGCCAATTCCTATTTTGTGCTGTTTTTGGTTTCAGAAATCCTACACAGGAAATATTCTCGGAATTGGACGAAACGAACGCCAGGGTCTTATTTTCCACGGAGCTTCCAGAAGACCGAAGGAGATACGAAGTGGGGCCACGAGGTGGCGACACCACAAGGCGGCGCGGCCAAGGAGGGGCCCGCGCCGCCCTATGGTGTGGGCCCCTCGTGCCTCCTCCGACTCTGCCCTTCCGCCTACTTAAACTCTCCGCCGCGAAAACCCTATTACCGAGAGCCACGATACGGAAATAGTTCCAGAGACGCCGCCGCCGCCAATCCCATCTCGGGGGATCAGGAGATCGCCTCCGGCACCCTGCCGGAGAGGGGAATCATCTCCCGGAGGACTCTACATCACCATGATCGCCTCCGGACTGATGTGTGAGTAGTTCATCCTTGGACTATGGGTCCATAGCAGTAGCTAGATGGTTGTCTTCTCCTCATTGTGCTATCATGTTAGATCTTGTGAGCTGCCTATCATGATCAAGATCATCTATTTGTAATGCTACATGTTGTGTTTGTTGGGATCCGATGAGTATGGAATACTATGTCAAGTTGATTATCAATCTATCATATATGTGTTGTTTATGTTCTTGCATGCTCTCTGTTGCTAGTAGAGGCTCTGGCCAAGTTGATACTTGTGACTCCAAGCGGGAGTATTTATGCTCGATAGTGGGTTCATGCCTCCATTGAATGCGGGACGAGTGACGAAAAGTTCTAAGGTTGTGGATGTGTTGTTGCCACTAGGGATAAAACATCAATGCTTTGTCTAAGGATATTGTGTTGATTACATTACGCACCATACTTAATGCAATTGTCTGTTGTTTGCAACTTAATACTGGAAGGGGTGCGGATGCTGATACGTCTCCGACGTATCGATAATTTCTTATGTTCTATGCCATATTATTGATGATACCTACATGTTTTATGCACACTTTATGTCATATTCGTGCATTTTCTGGAACTAACCTATTAACAAGATGCCGAAGTGCGAGTTGCTGTTTTCTGCTGTTTTTGGTTTCAGAAATGCTAGTAACGAAATATTCTCGGAATTGGACGAAACACAGACCCAGGGGCCTATTTCGCCACGAACCTTCCAGAAAACCGAAGAGCATACGAAGTGGGGCCACGAGGTGGCCAAACCACAAGGCGGCGCGGCCAAGGGGGGGCCCGCGCCGCCCTGTGGTGTGGGCCCCTCGTCGGCCCCCGACTCTGCCCTTCCGCCTACTTAAAGCCTCCATCGCGAAACTCCTGAGGCGAAAAACCACGATACGGAAAACCTTACTGAGACGCCGCCGCCGCCAATCCCATCTCGGGGGATTCTGGAGATCTCCTCCGGCACCCTGCCGGAGAGGGGATTCATCTCCCGGAGGACTCTACGCCGCCATGGTCGCCTCCGGAGTGATGAGTGAGTAGTTCACCCCTGGACTATGGGTCCATAGCAGTAGCTAGATGGTTGTCTTCTCCTCATTGTGCTTCATTGTTGGATCTTGTGAGCTGCCTAACATGATCAAGATCATCTATCTGTAATACTCTATGTTGTGTTTTTCGGGATCCGATGGATAGAGAATACCATGTTATGTTAATTATCAAGTTATTACATATGTGTTGTTTATGATCTTGCATGCTCTCCGTTACTAGTAGAGGCTCGGCCAAGTTTTTGCTCTTAACTCCAAGAGGGAGTATTTATGCTCGATAGTGGGTTCATGCCTGCATTGACACCTGGGACAGTGACAGAAAGTTCTAAGGTTGTGTTGTGTTGTTTCCACTAGGGATAAAACATTGGCGCTATGTCCGAGGATGTAGTTGTTGATTACATTACGCACCATACTTAATGCAATTGTCTGTTGCTTTGCAACTTAATACTGGAAGGGGTTCGGACGATAACCTCGAAGGTGGACTTTTTAGGCATAGATGCAGTTGGATGGCGGTCTATGTACTTTGTCGTAATGCCCAATTAAATCTCACTGTACTTATCATGACATGTATGTGCATTGTTATGCTCTCTCTATTTGTCAATTGCCCGACCGTAATTTGTTCACCCAACATGCTTTTATCTTATGGGAGAGACACCTCTAGTGAACTGTGGACCCCGGTCCATTCTTTTAATACTGAAATACAAATCTGCTGCAATACGTGTTTTACTGTTTTCTCTGCAAACAATCATCTTCCACACAATACGGTTAATCCTCTGTTACAGCAAGCCGGTGAGATTGACAACCTCACTGTTTCGTTGGGGCAAAGTACTTTGGTTGTGTTGTGCAGGTTCCACGTTGGCGCCGGAATCTCTGGTGTTGCGCCGCACTACATCCCGCCGCCATCAACCTTCAACGTGCTTCTTGGCTCCTCCTGGTTCGATAAACCTTGGTTTCTTTCTGAGGGAAAACTTGCTGTTGTGCGCATCATACCTTCCTCTTGGGGTTGCCCAACGAACGTGTGAAATACACGCCATCAAGCATATTTTCTGGCGCCGTTGCCGGGGAACTGAAGAAAAGCTACACCACAAAGATTTCTAACTCCCACGTCAACTACGCGCCAGCATATTTTCTGGCGCCGTTGCCGGGGAGATCAAGACACGCTGCAAGGGGAGTCTCCACTTCTCAATCTCTTTACTTTGTTTTTGTCTTGCTTTATTTTATTTACTACTTTGTTCGCTGCATTATATCAAAACACAAAAAAATTAGTTGCTAGCTTTACTTTATTTACTGTCTTGCACTCTATATCAAAAACACAAAAATTAGTTACTTGTTTTACTTTACTTAATATCATGCATGTTTTTATTTCACTAGTTAAGCATAATGGAAAACAACAAAAATATGAGAGATCTTTATGAACTTTATCTTGAATTAGGACATGATGTGTTTGAAGAGAGAATTAAAAAACCCATGGAACTTTATATGCATGCTAATGGGAATGTTATTACTATGGATGCTTTGAACACCATTGTTGCTAATGCTATGGAAAATTCTAAGCTTGGGGAAGCTGGCTCTGATGAGCATGATCTTTTTAGTCCCCCAAGCATCGAGGAGAAAATTTTCTTTTATGATTACAATATGCCTCCTATATATGATGATAGCCACTTTGTTGAATTTGCTCGCACTACAACTAATAAAATTGATTATGCTTACGTGGAGAGTAATAATTTTATGCATGAGACTCATGATAAGAATGCTTTATGTGATAGTTACATTGTTGAGTTTGCTCATGATGCTACTGAAAATTATTATGAGAGAGGAAAATATGGTTGTAGAAATTTTCATGTTACTAAAACACCTCTCTATGTGCTGAAATTTTTGAAGCTACACTTGTTTTATCTTCCTATGCTTGTTACTTTGCTCTTCATGAACTTGTTTATTTACAAGATTCCTATGCATAGGAAGCATTTTAGACTTAAATGTGTTTTGAATTTGCCTCTTGATGCTCTCTTTTGCTTCAAATACTATTTCTTGCGAGTGCATCATTAAAACTGCTGAGCCCATCTTAATGGCTATAAAGAAAGAACTTCTTGGGAGATAACCCATGCGTTATTTTGCTACAGTATTTTTGTTTTATATTTGTGTCTTGAAAGTTGTTTACTACTGTAGCAACCTCTCCTTATCTTAGTTTTATGTTTTGTTGTGCCAAGTAAAGTCTTTGATAGTAAAGTAAGTACTAGATTTGGATTACTGCGCAGTTCCAGATTTCTTTGCTGTCACGAATCTGGGTCTACCTCCCTGTAGGTAGCTCAGAAAATTAATCCAATTTACGTGCATGATCCTCAGATATGTGCGCAACTTTCATTCAATTTGAGCATTTTCATTTGAGCAAGTCTGGTGGCCTAATAAAATCCATCTTTACGGACTGTTCTGTTTTGACAGATTCTGCCTTTTATTTCGTATTGCCTCTTTTGCTATGTTGGATGAAGTTCTTTGATCCATTAATATCCAGTAGCTTTATGCAATGTCCAGAAGTGTTAAGAATGATTGTGTTACCTCTGAACATGTGAATTTTTATTATGCACTAACCCTCTAATGAGTTGTTTCGAGTTTGGTGTGGAGGAAGTTTTCAAGGATCAAGAGAGGAGTATGATGCAATATGATCAAGGAGAGTGAAAGCTCTAAGCTTGGGGATGCCCCGGTGGTTCACCCCTGCATATTATAAGAAGACTCAAGCGTCTAAGCTTGGGGATGCCCAAGGCATCCCCTTCTTCATCGACAACATTATCAGGTTCCTCCCCTGAAACTATATTTTTATTCCGTCACATCTTATGTACTTTGCTTGGAGCGTCGGTTTGTTTTTGTTTTTTTTGTTTTGTTTGAATAAAATGGATCCTAGCATTCACTTTATGGGAGAGAGACACGCTCCGCTGTAGCATATGGACAAATATGTCCTTAGGCTCTACTCATAGTATTCATGGCGAAGTTTCTTCTTCGTTAAATTGTTATATGGTTGGAATTGGAAAATGTTACATGTAGTAACTCTAAAATGTCTTGGATAATTTGATACTTGGCAATTGTTGTGCTCATGTTTAAGCTCTTGCATCATATACTTTGCACCCATTAATGAAGAAACACTTAGAGCTTGCTAATTTGGTTTGCATATTTGGTTTCTCTAGAGTCTAGATAACATCTAGTATTGAGTTTTGAACAACAAGGAAGACGGTGTAGAGTCTTATAATGTTTACAATATGTCTTTTATGTGAGTTTTGCTGCACCGTTCATCCTTGTGTTTGTTTCAAATAACCTTGCTAGCCTAAACCTTGTATCGAGAGGGAATACTTCTCATGCATCCAAATACTTGAGCCAACCACTATGCCATTTGTGTCCACCATACCTACCTACTACATGGTATTTATCCGCCATTCCAAAGTAAATTGCTTGAGTGCCACCTTTAAAATTCCATCATTCACCTTTGCAATATATAGCTCATGGGACAAATAGCTTAAAAACTATTGTGGTATTGAATATGTACTTATGCACTTTATCTCTTATTAAGTTGCTTGTTGTGCGATAACCATGCTTCTGGGACGCCATCAACTATTCTTTGTTGAATATCATGTGAGTTGCTATGCATGTCCGTCTTGTCCGAAGTAAGAGAGATCTACCACCTTTATGGTTGGAGCATGCATATTGTTAGAGAAGAACATTGGGCCGCTAACTAAAGCCATGATTCATGGTGGAAGTTTCAGTTTTGGACACATATCCTCAATCTCATATGAGAATAATAATTGTTGCCACATGCTTATGCATTAAAGAGGAGTCCATTATCTGTTGTCCATGTTGTCCCGGTATGGATGTCTAAGTTGAGAATAATCAAAAGCGAGAAATCCAAAATGCGAGCTTTCTCCTTAGACCTTTGTACAGGCGGCATGGAGGTACCCCATTGTGACACTTGGTTAAAACATGTGCATTGCAAAGATCCGGTAGTCCAAGCTAATTAGGACAAGGTGCGGGCACTATTAGTATACTATGCATGAGGCTTGCAACTTGTAAGATATAATTTTCATAACTCATATGCTTTATTACTACCGTTGACAAAATTGTTTCATGTTTTCAAAATAAAAGCTCTAGCACAAATATAGCAATCGATGCTTTCCTCTTTGAAGGACCATTCTTTTACTTTTTATGTTGAGTCAGTTCACCTATCTCTCTCCACCTCAAGAAGCAAACACTTCTGTGAACTATGCATTGATTCCTACATACTTGCATATTGCACTTGTTATATTACTCTATGTTGACAATTATCCATGAGATATACATGTTACAAGTTGAAAGCAACCGCTGAAACTTAATCTTCCTTTGTGTTGCTTCAATACCTTTACTTTGATTTATTGCTTTATGAGTTAACTCTTATGCAAGACTTATTAATACTTGTCTTGAAGTACTATTCATGAAAAGTCTTTGCTTTATGATTCAGTTGTTTACTCATGTCATTACCATTGTTTTGATCGCTGCATTCACTACATATGTTTACAAATAGTATGATCAAGGTTATGATGGCATATCACTTCAGAAATTATCTTTGTTATCGTTTTACCTGCTCGGGACGAGCAGAACTAAGCTTGGGGATGCTTGATACGTCTCCGACGTATCGATAATTTTCTTATATTCTATGCCATATTATTGATGATACCTACATGTTTTATGCACACTTTATGTCATATTCGTGCATTTTCTGGAACTAACCTATTAACAAGATGCCGAAGTGCCAGTTGTTGTTTTCTGCTGTTTTTGGTTTCGTAAATCCTAGTAACGAAATATTCTCGGAATTGGACGAAACAAAGACCCAGGGGCCTATTTCGCCACGAACCTTCCAGAAGACCGAAGAGCATACGAAGTGGGGCCACGAGGTGGCCAAACCACAAGGCGGCGCGGCCAAGGGGGCCCGCGCCGCCCGTGGTGTGGGCCCCTCGTCGGCCCCCGACTCTGCCCTTCCGCCTACTTAAAGCCTCCGTCGCGAAACCCCCGAGGCGAAAAACCACGATACGGAAAACCTTATCGAGACGCCGCCGCCGCCAATCCCATCTCGGGGGATTCTCGGAGATCTCCTCCGGCACCCTCGCCGGAGAGGGGATTCATCTCCCGGAGGACTCTACGCCGCCATGGTCGCCTCCGGAGTGATGAGTGAGTAGTTCACCCCTGGACTATGGGTCCATAGCAGTAGCTAGATGGTTGTCTTCTCCTCATTGTGCTTCATTGTTGGATCTTGTGAGCTGCCTAACATGATCAAGATCATCTATCCGTAATACTCTATGTTGTGTTTGTCGGGATCCGATGGATAGAGAATACCATGTTATGTTAATTATCAAGTTATTACATATGTGTTGTTTATGATCTTGCATGCTCTCCGTTACTAGTAGAGGCTCGGCCAAGTTTTTGCTCTTAACTCCAAGAGGGAGTATTTATGCTCGATAGTGGGTTCATACCGCATTGACACCGGGACGATGACGATGAAAGTTCTAAGGTTGTGCTGTGTCTGTTGCCACTAGGGATAAAACATTTGCGCTATGTCCGAGGATGTAGTTGTTGATTACATTACGCACCATACTTAATGCAATTGTCTCGTTGCTTTGCAACTTAATACTGGAAGGGGTTCGGACGATAACCTCGAAGGTGGACTTTTTAGGCATAGATGCAGTTGGATGGCGGTCTATGTACTTTGTCGTAATGCCCAATTAAATCTCACTCGTACTTATCATGACATGTATGTGCATTGTTATGCCCTCTCTATTTGTCAATTGCCCGACCGTAATTTGTTCACCCAACATGCTTTTATCTTATGGGAGAGACACCTCTAGTGAACTGTGGATCCCGGTCCATTCTTTTAATACTCGAAATACAAATCTGCTCGCAATACTTGTTTTACTGTTTTCTCTGCAAACAATCATCTTCCACACAATACGGTTAATCCTCTCGTTACAGCAAGCCGGTGAGATTGACAACCTCACCGTTTCGTTGGGGCAAAGTACTTTGGTTGTGTTGTGCAGGTTCCACGTTGGCGCCGGAATCTCCGGTGTTGCGCCGCACTACATCCCGCCGCCATCAACCTTCAACGTGCTTCTTGGCTCCTCCTGGTTCGATAAACCTTGGTTTCTTTCTGAGGGAAAACTTGCTGCTGTGCGCATCATACCTTCCTCTTGGGGTTGCCCAACGAACGTGTGAAATACACGCCATCGGATGCTAACCCGAAGGTGGACTTTTTAGGCATAGATGCATGCTGGATAGCGGTCTATGTACTTTGTCGTAATGCCCTGATTAAATCTCATAGTAGTCATCATGATATGTATGTGCATTGTTATGCCCTCTCTATTTGTCAATTGCCCAACTGTAATTTGTTCACCCAACATGCTATTTCTTATTGGAGAGACACCACTAGTGAACTGTGGACCCCGGTCCATTCTTTTACATCTGAAATACAATCTATCGCAAACTCTGTTCTCTACTGTTCTTTGCAAACAAACATCATTTTCCACACCATACATTTAATCCTTTGTTTACAGCAAGCCGGTGAGATTGACAACCTCACTGTTACGTTGGGGCAAAGTATTTTGATTGTGTTGTGCAGGTTCCATGTTGGCGCCGGAATCCCTGGTGTTGCGCCGCACTACACTCCGTTACCAACAACCTTCACGTGGCCCTTGACTCCTACTGGTTCGATAAACTTTGGTTTCTTACTGAGGGAAACTTGCTGCTGTACGCATCACACCTTCCACTTGGGGTTCCCAACGGGCGTGTGCTTTACGCGTCATCACCCCCACATCTCTTCCACCGAACCGACCGCCTCCCCTTTCCGCTTCTTCACATCCTCCAAATCTCCTCAACCGGCCGCCGGAATCGATGTTATCTACAGCCCAAGACCCCATCTACTGGCACACCATCGACACGGTCTAGCCTAGCCAAGATCCCCTCCATTGCGCCGAGCTCAAGGGAAGGAACCCTGGCTGGATCTGATATGTATCTGGGTGGAGCGAATCCCCCTCGGCTAGACAACGAGCTCGCTGTTTATGTCCATCACCGGCTACCTCGGCCATGATCTAGCCATCGAGGGATATTATGTAAATCTTTCCTAATATGTATGGATCTGTGAGTATATCCATTTATTGTGTTTGCTCCGAAAACACTTTACTGGACCTAGACATTTTGTGAACCTAGAGACTGTTCCCGATAGTGTAAAGTTAACACAATAATGTTTCCATATTTTTTGTAATATTGTTGGTCAAAATCTAGCCATGAACACAATATTTTTGTTGGTGGAAGCGAAATTATTATGTAAATTAGAAAGTAATGTGCGAATTGTGCCTAATAATATACTAATTAATGCATGGTGTTTGTGAGATGCGCAAAAATCCGTTCATAGTCAAATGCAAATCCCTGAATGAAATAAGGATGGAACTGGGATCTTGTTGTAAATTGTCATGTGTTTTCATGCTGAATAGGAAAATATACTTGAGGGGTTCTTTGCAATGTATAGAGCTGGTTGCATGAATCTTGAGGCATAAATGGATGCCCAGGATAAGCCCGGAAAGTTCACATATATGTAGAATGAGATTTTGGTCTCAGTCAGTGCGTTAGTCAAGGATGGCAATTTTATCCACTTATGTGGGTATCATGGATATCTGACCCGTTTAGCACAAGTATAAGAGTGGTTTTTCCCACGGATTCAATGGGATGGATATCCGCTAACTCATGCTGAAATGTTGTTATGCCGATTAACATAGTCCCTAAACCCATGGATATCAATGTATACCCGGATGTTCACTACTTCATTGGGTTTGGATTTGGAGCGGCATCCATATCCATTAATATCTTCGTGAGGTGCTCCAGACCGCTCCACCGCCATCCTTTTTAGTGCTAAAAGTTGAAAACTTGTTGTTGTTGTTGGATTCTTATGCTCTTCGGTCGAAATGACTTTTGGTGAGTGATAACCAGCGATTGAATCGGTTGATGATTTAATCTGTCGTTATTCTCCAAAGAAGAAATCGTCTCTGTTTTCTAGGTACACAGTCACACGCCGCTCGCGCGCGCTCGGTAATGCTTTCTCGTTTTCTCCCCTCCCACCATGCGCGCTCACGTCCACCTATATAAACACGACCGCCGCACCACGCAGCTATCTCCGAACTCAGCCAGCACGCGCGTCTCTGCTCCGGCCGCTTCCTCCTTGAGAGCCGGTCCCGGCTCGCCGGGTGGGAGGTCAGAGATGCTGCTGCACAGGCACAAGTTCCCGCTCCTCTGCTGCGGCTGCGGAGGAGCCGGCGGCGGCGTCGTTGCCACCGGCGTGGCCGCCCGAGGAGCAGCCCACGTCGACGACGACGCCGCAAAGAACACCGGCAACGGCAAGGGCGCGAGGCAGCTGTCGTGGGCGCAGGTGGAGGCCATGACGGCGGGCTTCACGACGGCCGTGGTCGGCGAGGGCGGCTTCAGCACCGTCTACCTCGCGCGCCTCTCCGCCGGCGGCTCCAAGCCCCAGCTGGCCGCCGTCAAGCTGCACCGCAGCTGCAGCGAGCGCCTCCGCCGCGCCTTCCGGCAGGAGCTGGACGCGCTGCTCCGCGTCCGCCACCCGCACATCGTGCGCCTGCTCGCCTTCTGCGACCAGCGCGACGAGGGCGTGCTCGTGCTCGAGTTCGCGCCCAACGGCAACCTGCACGACAACCTCCACGCTGGTGAAGGCAAGCAGGTCATACCGATGCCGTGGGCTCGGCGAGTGGCGGTGGCGCTGCAGGTGGCCCGCGCGCTGGAGTACCTCCACGACCGGTGCGAGCCGCAGGTGGTGCACGGCGACGTGAAGGCCTCCAACGTGCTGCTGGACGCCGCCATGGGCGCCAGGCTGTGCGACTTCGGGTCGGCCCGCGCCGGGTTCTCGGCGTCGGCGTCCGTCCGCCCGCCTCGGGCCGTGTTGGGCTCGCCGGGGTACGTGGACCCGCACTACCTCAGGTCCGGCGTGCTCACCAGGAAGAGCGACGTGTACAGCTTCGGCGTGCTGCTCCTCGAGCTGCTCACGGGCACGCAGCCATTCCACGACGGCCGGCTCCTGACCTCCGCCGTCGTGCCGATGATCAAGGCCGGCTCGTGCGACGTGGGCAAGCTCGTTGACCAGAGGTTGGGGTGCCAGTTCGACGTCGCACAGGCAGCCACCATCGCCTCGTTGGCGGCAGAGTGTGTCATGGAGAACCCGACACTCCGGCCGTCCATGGCAGATGTGGTCCGGGCACTGGAACAGACCTCGGTGGCGCGCCGGTAGATGATCGACGGCAAAGGCAAAGCCGTGAGACGTGCTCGGCAAGAGGAAGTAGAGTGGACCCGCACGATGGATGCATAGATCCGACGTGGAGGGCACTGTGACCGTAGGATGCGGGCGAGAGATGCCGTGTCGTGGAACGAACAAATTGCGAAGCAATTGGGTTGGTGAGGAGCAAGTGCCCGTGGTGGAGAGTACCAACAGAACAAAGCAAATAAAAATGGTTGGTCTGGATAGGGACCTGAGAAGAGGAGAATAACATTAAGCTCTAGGATTAAATTTTTTGTGCAGATTTCTTTCTGTTTCGTTTTCTAATCTCGTGGTGATCATGAGATCTTGTACCTAATGTAGAGTAGTGGTGATCATTTCTCAATACAACATTGGTTCCAACTTCCATGAAAAAAGGAAAAAATACACATATACAGCTCCACTTATACTACAGATGACCTAACAACATGTCATAAAGCTTATTTTGTTCTGACGAACATACCGTGATCTCCTTCTTGTGGGAAGAAGGAACTCCATCATTGCAGGGTTAGTTTTGTCCCTACACATGTACATACAGCAATACTGCCAATACGATGCTTGCACATATACGTGTACGGCTCTCGGTTCATACATGTCGTCCACGACGGCGACGCAGGTACGTAGCTCTCGGCGCCGGTACGGGCACGCACGGGCGCCGGTGGGGCGTCCCGGTCGTGATTGCACAGCCAAACCACCGGAAAATGGCCGTCCCATCTCCCTCACCACGGCCCCAGCCGCTGCCCCTGCAATGCGCAGCATCAGCATTATTGGTTTTCAAACGGGGAAGACGGACGTCGATCCGTAGCTGCATCGCTATCTGTATTCTTTGTCTCTGCGCGCGCCGTATCTGACGTCGGAGGATTGATGTCGATCTCCAAGCTACCTGCTGTATCCCCGGTTCGTGTCATTTTGATCGGAGATACCGCTGTCTCCGCGAACCGCATTAGTCGTGCTAACTAGAAAAATCGGGTGCTGCCTAGCCGGCTAGGGCCATTGGCTATCTAAGATACGTACGCCCCAACCACCGCCAACAGGGAGGAAGACGACGGATAAACTGGCTTGTCACTAATGCAAAAGATTAATAGGTGAGATTATCGTGCCTGCTTAGTTAATTGCAAGGTCAGGTCATAAGGACAGGGAGACCTCTACTTTGGGGGTATACGTATCCCACTTTGACATCTCCCTCCGCAATAATTTACAACGGGGATCGATCTTTTGGGTTATCTTTAGAGATGATTCCATTGCTTAGTGATTTAATCAGTGCCGCCTTATTATGCACTACCATATATTCTTCTTCTTTTTTATCACTCAAGTGCACTTTTAACAATAAAATGTTGAAGGAAACGCATTTCTAATATCCACTATAGTGTACAAAAATTTGGTATTAGTTCTAATTACCACCACCAAATTTGTCCCCGTGGCCATTGCGAAGCACACATACACCGCTGCTCACAATGGTTTTGCACAGAACATGTTGAACATGACACTCAGAAATGGCATGCACATGATATTTGCCAGATTCGGTGGCTGTAGTAGCGGGTGATGACGACGACCAGACTGGTTGTGGCGTATGTGCTACCATCGACAAAATAGCAGAATTTCTCCACCGCGAAAAATATCTCTCTGCCTAAAGTTAACACACTGCTATTGTTGATAGGCTACAAAGTTCATCGGCCAAACTCACTAAAGATGTCACTCTGCCTGAAGTTAGAAGCAATGAAAATATAATATTTTCTTAAGAATTTCCACTTATTATTTGACTTAACCGTGTTCACTCAATTGAATAAAATTTTCTCAGTGTCACCGAGTGTTTGTCATGCAAAACATAATAAAAAGCCGCAACCAAGTTTTGGGTTAGGATGAGGTAACATGCGCATTATTTATACCCAACTTTTATAATTACTAATAAATAAATTTTCCCAAACTAGAATCTTAATTAGTGTATTTTTATACATATTGCATAGTTAGCATGATTAAGTGCATTAAAATGTTGTTAAATAATAATCTTCATTTATTTATTAGTTCCAGGGACGGTCTATAAAAACTACATTTTTTGTTGTGCTAATTCAAATTCCATTTTGTAGAAGGTTTTGATAATGTTTTATTCCTTTTGCAGGCCTTGCTCCTTAAAGAAAGATCATGACCATTTCAATATCAGAAGGACTAATTTATTACACTATCATAACTTTTAGGGTATAATTATTTTTGTTAATGTGCATGCATGTGTGCTTCTGTGTGTACTTTAGTATCCTTGAATATCATGGTAGGAATATATATAAATCTAAAGCACATAATCCTAGGTAATATATACTTTTGTTTGTAATATCTGGATACAAATTTCTAGGGCGATTAGTTAAGATCAAATATAAAATAACAGAGCGTATGAGGTACCTACGAGGAGCTTCGATGTCCAATGCCTCTTACATGTTCCAATGAAATCAATAATATGGGTATCTATATTGAGAGGATACCCACAATCAAAAATTATTGCTTGGTAAATTACTAGAAAGATGCCCCACAGAGGGTTAGCCTGCTTCTTGCTTGTGGGTGGATGTACAATTAGATATTTGAACTAACTCAATTTATTGATAAGCAAAAAAAGAGTGATTTACTTAATAACAAACATGAAAAACAAACCCTTAGCAAAACCAGAAGTTTATCTTCGACATTGCCGTATAGGCCTGTCACATCTCAACGTCCAAAATATGAACTTGCCTGAGAGATATTTAGTGGACATATGTATCACACAACAAGACCTAGGAATCTAAAGTTATTGAACAAACTATGGTTGGAAGTGTACCCTTTGGAAAACATGTCACCGAGCGATGCTTACTCTTTTTGGACCGCCAACAATAAACAAGAGAATGCGAGGATACCAAAACATCATTGCATCATGGTTTCGGTCATGATGACCATGTTACAAAAGGATGGATGCAAATGAAAAAATATGAAAAAGGCACATAATTTGCACACAAGTTTGCAAATGAATGTGAGACAGATATAGGGGGTGTTCCATAACAGGTTGTGGTGCTTCTCAAGTATACAACAAACTAAGGGCACTTAGCTATTATTTTGGCCACATATAGTTGTAGTTTTGATGCTTGTAGGCTACAGTAGTAGTCCACAAATAACGAAATACACTGTCTAAGAAGTGCTTGTATATGTTCAACATCAAATGGGTATGGTATTCTCTTTGTTTGGCATGTGAGAATATTATCTTGACTCCATTTGCCAATAATTTCCATGCATCGATGTTCGAATGAAGCCCGGTAATCAGGTGTATACGTGAGCACGCATTCAATGATCGACACGTGTCTAACGTCGTGGCTCGCCCGTGAAGTGATAAGAAGCCCAACCTTATCCTCTGACCTGCTCCACCTCCCCTAGATCGATGCCAGACGCAGCAACGCCAGCACCCCGTTAGCCAGGACCAGCGGCCAGAAGCACCGGAGCAGGGTGCGCGCACAGCCCGATCCCGATCTCGAGCCGCTGGAGCAGGAAGACGACCAGTGCGAGACGAAGAGCTCGTGCATGCGCTCCAGACGTTGCTGCGGCGCTAGGGCCGGCATGTCTGAGATGTTCAGCGTCGCGTGGTACCCCCGCTGGATCAGCGGGTTCATCCACGCACAGGACGCGCGCGACGAGCCACGACGCCGCCGCGTACCGCGTCACGTTCTCGTCGTCTCTGGCCACGTTGGCAGGCTCGCGCGATGCTCCCGCCGCAGCTCCCCAAGCCTGCGCACCTCCCGCTCGCCCTCGCCGCCACCACCACCTCCGCCGCCATCACCTGCCGCGACAGCTCCTCTAGCGGCCGCCGCCCGAAGGCCAAGCCCACCGTGTTCCCGCCTCCGCCGGTCCGCCGCCTGGTCTCCATCTCCCTCCGCCGCCTCCTCCCGCGCCTGCGCCCCCTCGGTGGCCGACGGCTCGTGCGGAGGGGGGGGGGGCGGAAGTCGCCCGCCGAGGATGTCGCTCAGTTGCACCAGATCTGTGAGGAGGGATATGTGGACCTCGCTCAGTTGCACCAGATCTGTGAGGAGGGATATGTGGACGACTATCATGGTTTTCTGGTGTATCTGGAGGCATCGGAACGAGGTGGTGTTCAATGGCGCCACCCCCGCAGCGGCGGCCATTAGGCATAGGATTAGGGAGGAGTACCAGAGGTGGCGTGTAGCTAGGCTTTTCCGCTCTGAGTCCTTTGGATTTCCCGAGCCTTTTCCTTTTTCGTGGAGAGATGGAGATTAGGCTTTCCTTCAGTAGGGGAGCTGCCACCCCTTGTTGGTAGTGATACATGTTGTTCAGGTTTTCTTGCCCTTTCTTCTATATGATTAGTACACCTTCCAGGGTGTATTCTCGAAAAAAATCTAAGATATCTACGCCTAAAGCACCGTCCACAGTGAGGAAGACGATGGATAAAGTGGCTTATCTCGGATGGAAGGAATAATAGGAGCGATTAGTGTGCTTACTTAGTTAATTCACAAAAAAAAGTTAATTGCAAGGCTAGGTCATAAGGACAGCCGGGAGACCACTACTTTTGGTGTACATGTATCCCACTTTGAGATCCTCGTGCACTAATTGCAATGGAGATCGTTGCGCCCCAGGCTTTTCGTCATAGATGATTACATATTGCTTTAGTGATTTTGTCTGTGCAATTTCCATGTTGCACAATACTGTTTATCACTTGTTTTCTGAGGCAAGTGACCCTTTCAACAACAAAATAGATAAAAAAGGCAATTATTTTGTTTACTATCTTCCGGTTGAAGATTTGGTTTATAATCTCCAAATTTATAAAGGCAAGTTTGATCCTAACTAGTAGCATAACCGCATTCGTTTTGTCCATGCAAAAAACTGTAATGTGCCTTTGAATACGAGTCCGGTAATAGTTCTAGGTGAAACATGTCAAACATGGGGCATAACGGTTCGAGTGATATGTTTCATCAGTTTCATACAATTTCATTGTTGCAGTGTACACTACGGGAAAAACATGCGCTGTCGTGCAACCTATGTTTGTCGGCAAAGATTTATTTGTCGTGCGCACGGAAGAAAATACACGGTAAAGATCTTGGCCACAGCAAAGACAGACACGAGCGCACGGTAAAGATATGATTCACAACAACGACGAAAGAGAGCGCACGACAAAGAAAGCTGCACGGCAATGGATCAACACAGCCCACGACAAAGATTTGATGCACGATAAAGCACAAAAGACATCGCCGTGCACGCCTTTGCCTAGTGTTTTTAACAACGCACGGCAAAGCAAGCTTTTGCCTAGTGTTTTTTTAACAAACGCACGGCAAAAATGTAAAAATTAGATTTTTTTTTCTCAACTCAAAAGGCGTGGCGTGGTATTGTTATCAACAAACTAACACTTAGCCCGGTGGTAAGGTTGCACGCTTTTCCTACTATGCATCCTAGGCTCGAAACCCAAATTGGCCATTTTTGGGTCTTATTTTTTTAGATAAAACATGTTTGACACACGGCAAAGAAGCGATCTTTGCCATGCGGCATCACACTGTAAAGCCTTTGCCGTGCATATAGGACCTTTTACCGTGCAAATAGTTGCACGGCAAAGCCTTATTTTCCGTAGTGGTAGCTGAGCAAGATCATTTCGAAAATAGTTATAATAATTAAACTTCTACTTTTTCTTGGAGCTGCTTAGAAAGTTTCATTTACACTTTTGCCCCCCCCCCCTCACCCAATACTGGTATTTTGTATTTTGCCCCCCCTGCATTTCTTGTCAAGCTCCGCCACTGCATCTTGCAATGGCAAAACTCGGCATGATCCGATGCATCTATTCTCCTTAAACTTGTTTTGTGGTGACAAGCTCCAATTTACAAATGGAATCTGGGAACTGTTTGGGTCTTTAATAAAATAAATTGTTGGCTTTTAGAACCTGAAATTCAAGTTTTTCAAAATTATGCAATATTGGGTTTTTTCGAAGCTCTCTTCACGAGGAACACGCTTGTTCTAATAAATTGTTGATCTGGTGTTAATACATTTTGGTATTTTCGAATCCACTTAAACAGCCTGGTCGGAATGCCATTTCCAAACCACTTTAAACTAGAAGAAACAAAATTTTATATGGTTCCCACGAAGAAGATGAATTAGCGGTAAAAGATAATACATACGCTATAATAAAGCTTCACGAGTCATAATATCATATACTGTGCAAAAAAAGTACAATGTTTTCAACATAAGAGCCTCTTTAACAGAAGGGGAAAGACTCACTTCCAAAAACATGTTTTTGGAGAGGAGAGAGGTGATTTTTTAGGTTTAAATTGCGCAAACTCCCCAAAACTATTTATGTTCTCTCTCACATCTAGTTCTGAGCACTACTTTGCATATACATTTAAAATCCAATCAATACAAAGATGACTAACATAAATAACGATAGCATAGTGAAATAAAGTTTGTTAATTATGTTGTCATTAAACACCAAAATTAGTTGGGGGTGCCTTTCATAGCTTTGAAAAGATTCAAATACGTAGTAGTAAATATAGTGGCCTTTCCTTTTTAATTTTATTTTTTAGACATAAAATATAATATATTTATCTACTAATAAAGAAAGTAAGGTTTCTACCCAAAAAAATTGTCCGTTTTAAAATTGCCCACGTTTTTGCGTGGCCTACTCCAGAAATATCAGCAAGCAGCCTCGGTCGGAAATAAATCAACACACTGATTAAAATATGAATGAAGCATCAAGGAGTGAATGATCGATTGTGGCTTGCTTTGAGAAAGAACGACCAAGAAAGATATGCTTCAGAGGGGAGATGTTGAGGGGGCGAGGCACCAAACTTCAGAGAAGAACGGCAGGCATTGACGATTCTAATTCCGGTCAGTGTTGGGTGGTGGAAATGGCCGAGTACGGGAGCGAAAACAACACAGCAAGGCCGGCGGCGCCAGGTGCTTCAACAGAGGAAGGCCAGCACGGCGGGGTCCGGAGCGGTGCACAACCGCCGGAAGCGCACCGCGTCGGGAGCTAGCTGGCGGCGGACGACGAGCAGGTGACGGGCTTGAGAGGACAGAAACGAGTAGCGGAGCTGAGAGGGGGGGTCGACCGACGCGAGTCTGCTCTGTGGTGTGTGTTCCTGCTCTAGGAAAAACATCGACTTGGGCCGGATTTAGGCCTGTCCAGGCTGGGGCTTTTTCTTATGTTTTTATTTTTCTTTTTTCATTGATTTACAGAAAAAAGGGCAAAATTAAAAAGGGTTTGGGGGGAAAGGGGAAAATATTTTTGAAATTTGCAAAATTTTCCGATAGATTTGATTTGTTTACAACATATCCAAAGCAATATAGTTATTTCAGTTTTATTAAAGATATAAAAGAGGGAAGAGGGCTTTATAGAACACTAGAATAAAATAGTTAAACAAAATAGGGTTTACCAAAAGAGTGTAAAAACATGTAATGTAATGATGGGATGATGTCTTTCTGATGTAAATAAATACAACCAAATCTAATTAGGGCAATAACTAAATTGTTATAAATATACTTCATAATGATCGTGCAAAGGACGAAACAAAAACAAAAAAATGTTTTATTTTGAGCAAAAAAAAGGTTAGGAAGATTACTAAATGTTAATAAAGGACTTCGTGCCATTTGGATTCAATTAAGGAATAAATTTAGACAAAAATCGTTTTATTTATCATGGAGCCGTACCAACACACATGTTTTGTGCTAGTTACACCTATTTCTCTTTAAAATACTTGTTTCACATTATTTCGAGATTTTTAGGCTTTTGGGCTAGGATTTTTGGGCTTTTGGGCCAGGATTTGTGATGAAAAGTGTAGCCAGAGTCCGACTTCTGGTCTGGCCCGCCTATGCCCAGGGGCTCCCCCTCTGCTCCACCAACCTCTGCCCCGCTCCGGACTTGATCTTCTCCTCCGCCGGCGGTGGCGACGTCCCATCTCCGTCCACTTCCTCACATTCGCCACCGCCACCACCACTGCCACTGAGTGAAATCTGAGAACAAAAGTAAACCTGAACTCTGAACATAAACCAATCTCTTTACTCTCGTATCGTTGGCTCGTTGTGACGGCGAGTCATCTGAGATTCTGAGTTGTGTGATTTTGGTTGTAGGTACGCGGCGGCGAGGGTGGTACCTCGAGGCCGCAGTGGGAGGCAGTGATAGCTATACTTCATCACTTCAGTTGGATCTGGGGCAACAAGGACGCCGTCGGCCAAAATATAAGGAGCTAAGTAGCCAACATTCTGGCAAGCATTCGAGTTTGGATGCTTTCAAGTCTTTGGGAGAATTCTTAATGGCTCCTAATAGCTTTCTCCTGAGCTTATGATTGGTCAGTTGAATGGACTGTAGTCCTATAAATTTCATGTGTCCTATCAAAGGTTTATAATTTTCAGTGTTGAGTTCATTCTGTTACAGCTGATCGTGACCCATATTCATTGTATCACATGGTAGTTGTGTGTTGGTTGATACTTTCGATCCGGATCGCGGATTGTAGCATGATAAGCTTTTTCCTTAGAAGATCTAGGTTTAATCGAACATTGGGAAACACTGCTAAAATGCTGTAAAGGAAACGTTCACAAGATTTGCTAGTGTATTTTATGTTCAGTTTACCGGACCTACCTAATTTACTTTTAAGGGGTTGTGTTCAATGATGGGAATAGGCCAGGGTTAAAGTTTCACCTCCAGTTATGCATACATATATAATTAAAGCACATATTTGTAACAAATAAAATAGAAATTTATGAGTAGCGCATCCGTAAATACTCTTGCCCCTAAAGCTAGAGGTGAGAAGTGTCTAATGGTCCAACCAGTGTCCTTACAGCCGCAAGCAATAATAGTTATTAAGTAAATGAATACAGACCAAAGCCTTAAGCTAGATGATTTTGCCATGATCCATAATGAATCACTAAACATGTACTGTTACTTTCCCCTTTATGTCACTGAGGTTTCGCGGTAGCACGCCGTTCTCCACTCATGCCATCTCTTCCCTTTATCGACTTGAATGACATGTGTATCTGTAGATCATCAAGACGAGGCAAAGAGACAAGGATACAAGATTGCAAAACTCCTATTCAATCCTTGCACACAACGTAAGATTATATGCACATGAACGTTGCGAGGATTCACCCCAACCCACAGCCTGTGAGAACTACTCAGACATAACATCAAGATCAAATACAAAGATAGAAATCATTGTGCGAAATACTTAGATTGAAATCACAATATTCTTACAATGATCGCCAATTCTCAAGGAGATCTCTATTACAATGGTGATGACTATAGCTATGGAGGAGATTGGAGATGCGATGGATGAACTATGGTGGTGGATATCCTTCGGTGTGGTGCAAATGAGTCTGGTGGATGACGGCTCTGTTTAGCAACGAATGGCTCTCCTTTCAGCGTTGGTCCCTTCACGAAATTTATAGGATTTGACCTCGGGAATGTTGTAGCACATGGTACGGGAAGACGGTACGGGTGGGGCTTGCCCGTACCGATAGCCGTTAAAGCTCCTGGAACCGCCTTTCCGAGCCACGCTCCTGACGCGATTTTTTTTAGTAATTGCAGGTCTATTTGTCATTATAACATGATTTCCTGCACAACATCCAAAAAAGAAGAGATTGCATATCTTTGCATTAATTAGTCATTAGTGGCATATTGAAAGGTAAACTCAGTCAATTTCTTAACTTAGCTAAGAGTTTAAACGCGAGAAAAGGTTGCGTATTTCACAACCATCACTAGTTGT
Source organism: Lolium rigidum (assembly GCF_022539505.1). NCBI lineage: Eukaryota > Viridiplantae > Streptophyta > Magnoliopsida > Poales > Poaceae > Lolium > Lolium rigidum. The sequence goes on from NW_025900192.1 coordinate 265,426, forward strand.
GGGCAGCAAAAGTTAGAAACCGAGTTAAAGGCTAAAAATAACTTATAGATCATGATTTTAATCCTGTGTGTGTGCATGTGCATGTGTCTATGTTGTTTTCGACTTTTCAGGCTTACAAAAAGGTAAAACGGAATTTCTGGTTGCATACGACGTCGAAAAAAACGTATAATATATCGAAATGATCGTGGCTTCTGTTGTTGAAATGTTACAGTCCACTTGGTTGGAGTGCTTACCAGACCAATGGAGTTAGCATTAGACCTTAGACATATCCTCATTTAGGGTATTAGATTCAACTACTCATTTGTGTTGCCGCTGTATCATGCATGCATTGTCGCCAATGTTGTAACAGTTAGCAAGAGAAACATGATGTCAGTAGAGATCCCGGCTTGGCTTTAGCGAGGGTAAGAGTTTCAGTTTGATTTTAGAATGAAAACTAGGTCTCAAGCCTGAGCAGACTCTCCATATTTGTGCAGACTGTTGTATTGTGATCCAAATTCATATACTAAAGGGAGGCTAACTTCTGACGAGCGGAGCGAGGCCCGTCGCGGTACGGTACGGATCGTTGGCACCGCCTATATATACATCTTGTAAGCCGCCGGCTAGGGTTTATCAGATTATAAGATAACCCACGGCGTTTGTAAACACCTCCCGATATAGTGAAGTTTTGCTGGCTGGCGCCCGTGGTTTTTTCCCCTTCTTTGTTGGAAGGACGTTAAATCTTGTGTCCCCTGCGTGTGTTCTTGTTTCGTTCTTCGTTATTTGCTTGTCGCTTTTATAACAAGTGGTATCAGAGCCCGTGTTTCAATCTAGGTTTTGCGACATGTCTTCCTTGAAGTTCGATCTACCGCAGCTGGATTACACCACAAGATTTTCTCCGTGGCAAGTGAAGATGAGGGCGATACTTACCCAATCTTCTGATCCGGATGAAGCTCTTGATGGATTTGGCAAGAAAGATGCCAAGACCTGGACCGACGATGAAAAGAGGAAAGACCGTAAGGCTTTTTCATTAATTCAGCTTCATCTATCCAACAATATCTTGCAGGAAGTGCTGGCTGAGAAATCCGCAGCGGCGTTGTGGTTGAAACTGGAATCGATCTGCATGTCCAAAGATCTAACCGATAAGATGCACGTGAAGATGAAGTTGTTCTCGCACAAGCTGCAAGAAGGTGCGTCAATGATGAATCACCTATCGATCTTTAAAGAGATCGTTTCGATTTGCTATCCATGGAGGTAAAATATGATGATGAGGATCTAGCTCTTATACTCGTTAGTCTCGTTGCCTAATTCTTTTGCGAATTTTCGAGACACCTTGTTATACGAGTCGTGATGAACTAACCCTTGCCGAAGTTTATGAGGCCCTCCAACGAGAGGGAAAAGATGAAATCTATGGTGCGGGCAGAGGGTTCGTCATCTAAGGCGAGAGGCACCGCAGGTCCGAGGCAGGACCGAGAACAGAAACAACAACTACAACAGAGATAAGAGCAAGACCGACGAGAGGTCGCTCAAAGTCCAAGGGACGAGATGGTAAGTTCTGCAAGTATTGTAAGAAAACTAGCCATAATATTGATGATTGCTGGAAGTTGCGGAACAAAGAGAAAAGAAACGGTACCTACCAACCGAAAAACAAATCCGAGGGTGATGGTAAGGCTGCTGTTGTTTCCGGTGATAATTCGGATGGCGATTGCCTAGTTGTGTTTGCTGGTTGTGTTTACGGTAATGATGAGTGGATCCTTGATTCTGCATGTTCGTTTCATATTTGCTCGTAACAAAGACCGGTTCAGTTCTTATGAGTTTGTGCGAGTGGAGATGTTGTGCGTATGGGAGATAACAATCCACGTGAGATCGTGGGCATTGGCTCCGTTCAGATCAAGATGCATGATGGCATGACACGCACTCTGACAGATGTGAGACACATACCTGGTATGGCCGGAAATCTGATCTCTCTCAGTACCCTTGATGTTGATGGGTACAAACACTCCGGTTCTCGCGGAGTCTCGAAGGTATCAAAAGGTTCTCTCGTTCACATGATAGGTGATATGAATTCCGCAAAGTTATATGTTCTTAGAGGTAGCACTTTATCCGGTATTGCTCTGCTGCTGTTATTCCTGATGAACCTGGTAAAACTAATATGTGGCATATGCGTCTTGGACATATGAGTGAACATGGCATGGCAGAATTGCACAGGAGAGACCTGCTAGATGGCTGCAATTTGAGTAAGTTTGAGTTCTGTGAGCACTGCATTTTTGGTAAGCATAAAAGAGTTAAATTTAATGCTTCCGTTCATACCACCAAAGGGATTTTAGATTATGTGCATGCTGATGTGTGGGGACCTTCCCGCAAGACTTCTCTTGGTGGTGCAAATTACATGCTTACTATCATAGATGATTACTCCGGAAAAGTGTGGCCTTTCTTTCTGAAACATAAATCTGATGTGTTTGATGCTTTTAGAAAGTGGAAAGTTATGGTAGAGAAGCAAACAAAAAAGAAAGTTAAATTGCTTCGTACTGAAAATGACATGGAGTTTTGTTCTACTGTTTTCAATAATTATTGCAGCGATGAAGGCATTGTCAAGCACCACACCATCCCATATACTCCTCAGCAAAATGGTGTGGCGGAGAGGATGAACAGAACCATCATCTCCAAGTCTCGTTGCATGTTGTCTAATGCTGGTATGCATAGATATTTTTGGGCTGAAGCAGCCTCCACCGCCTGTTACTTGATAAACGAGGTCACCTTGTATTCCGCTTGATAAGAAAACTCCTATTGAGGTATGGTCCGGTTCACTCGCTGATTATTCACAGTTGAGAGTTTTCGGTTGCACTTGCTTATGCTCATGTTGATAATGGAAAGCTAGAGCCCGGGGCTATTAAGTGTGTGTTTCTTGGTTATGGTTCGGGAGTTAAGGCATACAAGTTATGGAATCCTCGAAACTAAGAAAGTTTTGCATAGCGGAAATGTTGTCTTTAATGAGGTCTGTTATGTTTTATAAGAGTTCATCTATAGATGTTACCGATGCTCGTTGATTTTTCCGATAATTCGATGATGAACAACGGAGGATTAGCGTGCGGGTGGAGCACGTGGAGGAGAAAGAAAATGATGTTGCTGAAATTGATAACACCGTTGTTCAGCACTCACCACCTATTTTGCAGCAAACAAATAGTTCCATTGTCTGTCGATAGACCGAGGCGTAACAAAGGTCCACGTCCTCGTTTAATTGAAGAATGTAATCTTGTTGCTCATGCTTTGAGTTGTGCTGAACAGGTGGAGCATGGTACCGAACCTCGCTACATATACCGAGGCCGTTGCATCCGTTGACCACGTGAAGTGGATTTACGCTATGCAAGAGGAGATGCAATCGCTTGACAAGAATGGCACATGGGATGTTGTGCCCTTGCCTAAACAAAAGAAGGCTGTCCGCTGTAAGTGGATATTTAAAAGAAAGGAAGGTTTGTCTCCTAGTGAGCCTCCGAGGTATAAGGCAAGGTTAGTAGCAAAAGGTTTCAGCCAAATTCCGGTATTGATTATAATGATGTATTCTCTCCGGTTGTGAAGCATAGTTCCATTCGTGCATTCTTTGGTATTGTGGCTATGCGTGATCTTGAGCTTGAGCAGCTAGATGTAAAGACTGCTTTTCGCATGGTGAGCTTGAGGAGGAGATATACATGGACCAGCCTGAAGGTTTTGTAGTACCCGGTAAGGAGGATCTTGTTTGCAAGTTGAAGAGGTCCCTTTATGGTCCGAAACAGTCTCCAAGACAAGTGGTACAAAAGGTTTGATTCATTTATGCTTGCACATGAGTTTAAGAGATCTAAGTATGATAGTTGTGTTTATATCAAGTTTGTTAATGGATCACCAATATACTTGCTGTTATATGTTGATGATATGTTGATTGCTGCCAAGAGCAAGAAAGAGATCACTATTTTGAAAGCACAATTAAGTAGTGAGTTTGAGATGAAGGATCTTGGTGCTGCTAAGAAAATACTAGGTATGGAAATTACAAGAAACGAGAAAATCTAGTGTGTTATTTCTTAGTCGGCAAAATTACATTCGAAAGTTCTTCATCGTTTTAATATGCATGATGCAAAGTCCGTTAGTACACCAATTGCTTCCCACTTCAAATTGTCAGCATTGCAATGTCCTAGTACTGATGAAGATATTGAGTACATGTCTCGAGTTCCATATTCTAGTGCTCGTTGGTTCCTTGATGTATGCCATGGTTTGTTCTCGTCCTGATTTATCCTATGCTATGAGTTTGGTCGATCGATATCTTGCTGATCCTGGTAAAGAACATTGGAGAGCTGTTCAGTGGATTTTCAGGTACCTTCGTGGCACATCCAAAGCTTGTTTGAAGTTTGGCAAGACCGGTGAGGGACTCGTTGGCTATGTGGATTCAGATTTTGCTGCCGATTTGGATAAGAGAAGATCCCTCACAGGTTATGTGTTCACCTTGTTGGTGGATGTGCTTGTGAGTTGGAAGGCAACGTTACAATCTGTTGTTGCCCAATCTACAACCGAAGCGAATATATAGCAATTAATGAAGTCGACAAAGAGTCTGTTTGGTTGAAAGGTTTGTATGCTGCGCTTTGTGGAGATGATTCTTGCATTAACTTGTTTTCTGACAGTCAAAGTGCAATATACCTTACTAAAGATCAAATGTTCCATGAGAGGACAAAGCACATTGATATCAAGTACCATTATATTCGCGACATTGTTGCTAAAGGTAAACTGAAGGTATGCAAGATAAGTACTCATGATAATCCTGCTGATATGATGACAAAGCCAGTTCATGTTTCCAAGTTTGAGCTTTGCTCGAGCTTGGTTGGTATAACTTGTTTAGCCCAAGTGGCTGTTGGCGCCGAGCAAGTGTTTTTTCTTTTGTCTGTTCGGGAGATTGTTGAAGTTCATGCTACAAGATGGAATTTGTCTCAAGGTGGAGTTTGTTGTATTGTGATCCAAATTCATATACTAAAGGGAGGCTAACTTCGACGAGCGAGAGCGAGGCCCGTCGCCGGAGGCTTGGGCCGTCGCGGTACGGTACGGATCGTTGGCACCGCCTATATATACATCTTGTAAGCCGCCGGCTAGGGTTTATCAGATTATAAGATAACCCACGGCGTTTGTAAACACCTCCCGATATAGTGAAGTTTTGCTGGCTGGCGCCCGTGGTTTTTTTCCCCTTCTTTGTTGGAAGGACGTTAAATCTTGTGTCCCCTGCGTGTGTTCTTGTTTCGTTCTTCGTTATTTGCTTGTCGCTTTTATAACAAGTGGTATCAGAGCCCGTGTTTCAATCTAGGTTTTGCGACATGTCTTCCTTGAAGTTCGATCTACCGCAGCTGGATTACACCACAAGATTTTCTCTGTGGCAAGTGAAGATGAGGGCGATACTTACCCAATCTTCTGATCTGGATGAAGCTCTTGATGGATTTGGCAAGAAAGATGCCAAGACCTGGACCGACGATGAAAAGAGGAAAGACCGTAAGGCTTTTTCATTAATTCAGCTTCATCTATCCAACAATATCTTGCGAGGAAGTGCTTGGCTGAGAAATCCGCGGCGGCTGTGGTTGAAACCGGAATCGATCCGCATGTCCAAAGATCTAACCAGTAAGATGCACGTGAAGATGAAGTTGTTCTCGCACAAGCTGCAAGAAGGTGCGTCAATGATGAATCACCTATCGATCTTTAAAGAGATCGTTTCGATTTGCTATCCATGGAGGTAAAATATGATGATGAGGATCTAGCTCTTATACTGTTAGTCTCGTTGCCTAATTCTTTTGCGAATTTTCGAGACACCTTGTTATACAGTCGTGATGAACTAACCCTTGCCGAAGTTTATGAGGCCCTCCAACAGAGGGAAAAGATGAAATCTATGGTGCAGTGCAGAGGGTTCGTCATCTAAGGCAGAGGCACCTGCAGGTCCGAGGCAGGACCGAGAACAGAAACAACAACTACAACGAGAGATAAGAGCAAGACCGACAGAGGTCGCTCAAAGTCCAAGGGACGAGATGGTAAGTTCTGCAAGTATTGTAAGAAAACTAGCCATAATATTGATGATTGCTTGGAAGTTGCGGAACAAAGAGAAAAGAAACGGTACCTACCAACCGAAAAACAAATCTGAGGGTGATGGTAAGGCTGCTGTTGTTTCCAGTGATAATTCGGATGGCGATTGCCTAGTTGTGTTTGCTGGTTGTGTTTCGGTAATGATGAGTGGATCCTTGATTCCGCATGTTCGTTTCATATTTGTCGTAACAAAGACTCGGTTCGGTTCTTATGAGTTTGTGCAGAGTGGAGATGTTGTGCGTATGGGAGATAACAACCCACGTGAGATCGTGGGCATTGGCTCCGTTCAGATCAAGATGCATGATGGCATGACACGCACTCTGACAGATGTGAGACACATACCTGGTATGGCCGAAATCTGATCTCTCTCAGTACCCTTGATGTTGATGGGTACAAACACTCCGGTTCTCGCGGAGTCCTGAAGGTATCAAAAGGTTCTCTCGTTCACATGATAGGTGATATGAATTCTGCAAAGTTATATGTTCTTAGAGGTAGCACTTTATCTGGTATTGCTGCTGCTGTTATTCCTGATGAACCTGGTAAAACTAATCTGTGGCATATGCGTCTTGGACATATGAGTGAACATGGCATGGCAGAATTGCACAGGAGAGACCTGCTAGATGACTGCAATTTGATTAAGTTTGAGTTTCGTGAGCACTAAATTTTTTATAAGCATAAAAGAGTTAAATTTAATGCTTCCGTTCATACCACCAAAGGGATTTTAGATTATGTGCATGCTGATGTGTGGGGACCTTCCCGCAAGACTTCTCTTGGTGGTGCAAATTACATGCTTACTATCATAGATGATTACTCCAGAAAAGTGTGGCCTTTCTTTACGAAACATAAATCTGATGTGTTTGATGCTTTTAGAAAGTGGAAAGTTATGGTAGAGAAGCAAACAGAAAAGAAAGTTAAATTGCTTCGTACTGACAATGGCATGGAGTTTTGTTCTACTGTTTTCAATGATTATTGCAGCGATGAAGGCATTGTCAGGCACCACACCATCCCATATACTCCTCAGCAGAATGGTGTGGCGGAGAGGATGAACAGAACCATCATCTCCAAGGCTCGCTGCATGTTGTCTAATTCCGGTATGCATAGACGTTTCTGGGCTGAAGCAGCCTCCACCGCCTGTTACTTGATAAACAGGTCACCTTGTATTCCGCTTGATAAGAAAACTCCTATTGAGGTATGGTCCGGTTCACTCGCTGATTATTCACAGTTGAGAGTTTTCGGTTGCACTGCTTATGCTCATGTTGATAATGGAAAGCTAGAGCCCAGGGCTATTAAGTGTGTGTTTCTTGGTTATGGTTCAGGAGTTAAGGCATACAAGTTATGGAATCCTGAAACTAAGAAAGTTTTGCATAGCAGAAATGTTGTCTTTAATGAGGCTGTTATGTTTTATAAGAGTTCATCTATAGATGTTACTGATGCTGTTGATTTTTCTGATAATTCTGATGATGAACAAAAGAGGATTAGCGTGCAGGTGGAGCACGTGGAGGAGAAAGAAAATGATGTTGCTGAAATTGATAACACCGTTGTTCAAGCACTCACCACCTGTTTTGCAGCAAACAAATAGTTCCATTGCTGCTGATAGACCGAGGCGTAACAAAGGTCCACGTCCTCGTTTAATTGAAGAATGTAATCTTGTTGCTCATGCTTTGAGTTGTGCTTGAACAGGTGGAGCATGGTACCGAACCTGCTACATATACCGAGGCCGTTGCATCCGTTGACCACGTGAAGTGGATTTCCGCTATGCAAGAGGAGATGCAATCGCTTGACAAGAATGGCACATGGGATGTTGTGCCCTTGCCTAAACAAAAGAAGGCTGTCCGCTGTAAGTGGATATTTAAAAGAAAGGAAGGTTTGTCTCCTAGTGAGCCTCCGAGGTATAAGGCAAGGTTAGTAGCAAAAGGTTTCAGCCAAATTCCAGGTATTGATTATAATGATGTATTCTCTCCGGTTGTGAAGCATAGTTCCATTCGTGCATTCTTTGGTATTGTGGCTATGCGTGATCTTGAGCTTGAGCAGCTAGATGTAAAGACTCGCTTTTACGCATGGTGAGCTTGAGGAGGAGATATACATGGACCAACCTGAAGGTTTTGTAGTACCTGGTAAGGAGGATCTTGTTTGCAAGTTGAAGAGGTCCCTTTATGGTCCGAAACAGTCTCCAAGACAAGTGGTACAAAAGGTTTGATTCATTTATGCTTGCACATGAGTTTAAGAGATCTAAGTATGATAGTTGTGTTTATATCAAGTTTGTTAATGGATCACAAATATACTTGCTGTTATATGTTGATGATATGTTGATTGCTGCCAAGAGCAAGAAAGAGATCACTATTTTGAAAGCACAATTAAGTAGTGAGTTGAGATGAAGGATCTTGGTGTTGCTAAGAAAATACTAGGTATGGAAATTACAAAAGACAGAAAATCTAGTGTGTTATTTTTTAGTTAGCAAAATTACATTCAAAAAGTTCTTCATCGTTTTAATATGCATGATGCAAAGTTGGTTAGTACACCAATTGCTCCTCACTTCAAATTGTCAGCATTGCAATATCCTAGTACTGATGGAGATATTGAGTACATGTCTCGAGTTCCATATTCTAGTGCTCGTTGGTTCCTTGATGTATGCCATGGTTTGTTCTCGTCCTGATTTATCCTATGCTATGAGTTTGGTCGGTCGATATCTTGCTGATCCCGGTAAAGAACATTGGAGAGCTGTTCAGTGGATTTTCAGGTACCTTCGTGGCACATCCAAAGCTTGTTTGAAGTTTGGCAAGACCGGTGAGGGACTCGTTGGCTATGTGGATTCAGATTTTGCTGCCGATTTGGATAAGAGAAGATCCCTCACAGGTTATGTGTTCACTGTTGGTGGATGTGCTGTGAGTTGGAAGGCAACGTTACAATCTGTTGTTGCCCAATCTACGACCGAAGCAGAATATATAGCAATTAATGAAGCTGGCAAAGAGTCCGTTTGGTTGAAAGGTTTGTATGCTGAGCTTTGTGGAGATGATTCTTGCATTAACTTGTTTTCTGACAGTCAAAGTGCAATATACCTTACTAAAGATCAAATGTTCCATGAGAGGACAAAGCACATTGATATCAAGTACCATTATATTCGCGACATTGTTGCTAAAGGTAAACTCGAAGGTATGCAAGATAAGTACTCATGATAATCCTGCTGATATGATGACAAAGCCAGTTCCTGTTTCCAAGTTTGAGCTTTGCTCGAGCTTGGTTGGTATAACTGTTTAGCCCAAGTGGCTGTTGGCGCCAGCAAGTGTTTTTTCTTTTGTCTGTTCAGGAGATTGTTGAAGTTCATGCTACAAGATGGAATTTGTCTCAAGGTGGAGTTTGTTGTATTGTGATCCAAATTCATATACTAAAGGGAGGCTAACTTCTGACGAGCGGAGCGAGGCCCGTCGCCGGAGGCTTGGGCCGTCGCGGTACGGTACGGATCGTTGGCACCGCCTATATATACATCTTGTAAGCCGCCGGCTAGGGTTTATCAGATTATAAGATAACCCACGGCGTTTGTAAACACCTCCCGATATAGTGAAGTTTTGCTGGCTGGCGCCCGTGGTTTTTTTCCCCTTCTTTGTTGGAAGGGGTTTTCCACGTTAAATCTTGTGTCCCCTGCGTGTGTTCTTGTTTCGTTCTTCGTTATTTGCTTGTCGCTTTTATAACACAGACAATGTTGTTATGCACTACACTGTGGAAAATGTTAGGAGCTCTTAGAACTGGTTGTAGTCCCAGGTTTTATTGCTGCGCACAGCTCCAAGCAATCAAAGTGCAATTTCTCTACTATATGCTTTCTGTTGTGTTATATCATAGGGTGGTACCTCTTGCTTAACTTGTGGAGTAGTAGCATTGATAGTACAAAGTATAATCAAATCATATATTTTGTCATCCTCATGTCTACTGCATGATCAGTTTGGTTTTATTTGATCGTTCATGAAAGTAGACCTTTTTGTTCTGCAATTAATTCTTCTGTTATTCATTTACAGGTCTATTCAACTGGTTAACCTTTCTGCTCAAGACCCTAATAAGGTATATCTAACAGTTCTTCTGTAAAGCTTGAGAGTTGCTGGCAAGGTAACCAGCTACTCTCCCCCAAAAGAGGAAAAAGGCAGGCTAGCAACTGGAGTACTCCAACTCCAGTATTTGAGGTCCCAGACGTGAAGTGGCAAACTGCCCGCACTACCATTCTATGGAAGCATGCGGATTGGATTTGGGGTATCCGGTTCATCCTCTGTATACGAACGCCAAGAAAGGAAAGGGTGGCAAGCCTCAGAATTTGAGCTCAGGACCAACGCCATGGCAATTCCTGTTTCATCGTCCTGAATAATTTCAAGCAAAACGAGACCATGTGTTTGTGTTGTACTAGTACGTAGCCGCCACAGTGATTCTAGAGCCCTTGCCTAGATTGTGTCATCAGATTGCCATAATATACCATGTAATCTTGTGCCAGACCTCAGTTGTGTATTTTGAAACCGTTGCAACGGCTCAACAAGATTCAGTTAGTTCAGAAAATGTTTTGCGGACTTTACCCCTCTGCTGTTGATCTACTCCGTATCATCTTTTCCCTGCTATCCTATGTAGCCTGCATCATTCTGTATCTTTTTTTTTGTATTAGTAGTATACTCCTATGTAAGTTGTGACTTTGATGATAAATACACAACTCATTTGTATTCCCGTGCTGAAATATAGAAGCCCGATGACCGATATAGGTACATCACATGGTGCGAGCTTGAGCCCATGCTCCGCGTGGGAATCCTTTTTTCTTTTGCCGTGTCGAATAGAGACGAGTCATGAGTGCACGTAGCGCAAGGAGGGTGCCGCTTTAAAACATGTGCCGTGTCGACCTGATGAAGGCAAAACTATATCCTTCCGTTTTATAGCACGAGAATCCGTGATATCCCGCACGACATATCGGGAGCCTCCTCTTACATCCTGGCCGTGCAACCGAACTTGGACGGGTGTAAAAGGTTAGCTCGTTGGCTACATGACCTATGGTTTTAATAAGAAAAACATAAGCTCATCAGCTCGGCTATGTTGTTCTTCTTCTTCCTCTCTGCAATATCCATGGCGTCCACCCTGCAAACCAAAACAAAATCAGAGTACAATGAGAGAAAGATTGGATAGGGGTTTAGCTAATCAGAGTTGGCTTAATCTATATGATGCAGCAGCTATTATCCACCTTGAGTATAATCACTCAGACCATCGCCCTATTATGCTTAACACTGAGTACTATGTGCCTAGTCCTGGATCAATAAATCAGAGTACACGAAGTTTTGAGGCCAAGTGGTTAAAAGAGGAAGGGCTCAGTGATGTTGTGTTAGAAAAATGGGAAGCTGCCCAGATTGCCGCGATCGACGTGCATGGCCGCCTGAAGGCGGCACATGGCGGGCTTCATGACTGGGACCGGGCGGTGCTGAAGGGGCCCAAGCAAACCCTACGTAAGGCCCAACGAGATTTGGAAATCCTCATGAGAGGCCCGATAACAGCTGAAAGCGATCAGAAGAAGCATCACCTAGCTAAACCGATCGAAAAAATTGTGGAACAAGAAGAGATTAAGTGGCAGCAGCGCTCTAGAGCTAATTGGCTACAAAATGGTGATAAGAATACTGGTTTTTTTTTCACAGGTTCTCTTCTGCTCGGAAACAGAAAAACCATATTAAGCAACTTAAGGACCCGACATGCCAATTCGTTGAAGGTACTGATTTATTAAATCCTGTGATTGTGAATTATTTTACTAACCTGTTTTCTACGGATAATCCTGTTATTGATCCGGCATTTATGGAAAAGGTTATCCCCAAGGTTACTCAGGATATGAATGATATGTTGACTGCTCCATTTTTGGCTGATGATGTTAAAAAGGCGGTTTTCAGTATAGGGTATCTCAAATCCCATGGACCGGATGGACTGCACGCAATATTCTATAAAAAGTTCGGGCATATTATTGGGGAGGAGATCACAGGGGCTGTTCTTCAAGCTATTAATGATAAAGTGATCACAAATGGATGGAATGAAATCATTATTGTTCTGATTCCAAAAATTGACAACCCGGAGGAAGTTGCACAGTTTAGACCTATCTCTCTGTGTAACGTGGTGTACAAAATTATATCGAAGATGTTGGCTTCAAAGTGATTCTACCAGACATTATTTTGCCAACTCAAAGTGCTTTCGTTCCCGCCAGGTTGATCACTGATAATGTTCTGGTTGCCTATGAATGTGTGCATAAAATTAAGAATAAAAGATAGGGTAAATCTGGTCTTTGTGCGGTGAAGCTGGACATGCATAAGGCGGATGAAAGAGTGGAATGGAGTTTCCTCAAGCATATGATGATCGGACTTGGATTTCATGAGCACTGGGTGGAGCTGATTATGGCTTGTGTTACTTCTGTCTTCTATTCTGTTCGGTATAATTCCCAGTTAATAGATGGTTTTTCTCCTACTAGAGGTATTCGTCAAGGGGATCCATTGTCCCCTTATTTGTTCCTTTCATGTGCAGAAGGTTTATCAAGTGTTTTGTTGCATACTGAGGACGTTGGTGGCATTGAATGGGTTAAGGTGTGCAGAAATGCACCATCAGTTTCTCACTTACTTTTTGCTTATGATTCCTTGATTCTCTTGAAGTCGGATATGAACAGCTCGTTGCAACAAGCTCTTGACTCTTACTGTGCTATTTCAGGACAATTGATTAGTGTGGCAAAGTCTAGCATCTATTTCAGCCCAAATACCAATGTTGAAGTCAAAGTTGATATGTGCAATATTCTTAACATTAATACAAAAGCTATCTCTGATACATATCTGGGGCTCCCTGCAATGGTAGGATCAGATAAGAGTGATTGTTTTCAGCATTTTGTAGAGAGAGCTCTCCAAAGACTTAAGGGATGGAAGGAAAAAATGTTGTCTATTGGAGGTAAAGAGATCCTAATTAATGCAGTTATCCAGTAAATCCCTGTATATGCTATGTCTGTTTTTCTTCTTCCAAAGAATATATGTAAGAAAATTACTGATATCATTGCTCAGTTATGGTGGGGAGATGATGATAAGGGGAAGAAGATGCATTGGTATACCTGGTGGAAAATGTGTTTTCCAAAGAAGGATGGTGGTATGGGTTTCAGGGACCTACACTCTTTTAATTTGGCCATGTTAGCTCAACAGGTGTGGAGACTCATTGATATTCCAGATTGTTTATGTGCTAAAGTGCTCAAAGCTAAATACTACCCCAATGGAGATATCCTCATGGTTGGGCCAAAAAATGGATCTTCTTTCACCTGGTAGAGCATTTTTGCTGGCATCCAAAATTTTAAGAGAGGCTGCATTTGGAGAGTGGGAAGTGGTGAAAACATTAAGATATGGTCTGATCCGTGGGTTCCAGCTAGCCCAAATAGAAAAATTATATCGCCCAGGGGAGACTGCATCCTTACAAGAGTTTCCGAAATAGAAATATTATATTGCCCAGGGGATACTGCATCCTTACAAGAGTTTCTAAACTAATTCATCCATACACGGGACAATGGGATCAAGAATTGATTCTCAACATTTTTCACCCCATTGATGCAAATAGAATTCTCCAATTCCTTTGTTTGATCATGGCTTTGAGGATTTCATTGCCTGGAGGGGAACTAGATCGGGCTCCTTTTCTGTCAAGTCCGCATATCACACAGAATGGAGACATCAATTTAATGGGGTCTCTTGTAGATCTCTGATAGCGGGTACTCCTCTGAATAAATCGACGTGGAAAATCCTTTGGAATATTGGTGTATCTGCAAAAGTCAAAATATAATGCTGGAGGATTCTCCATGGTGTCTTGCCACTAAAGGCTGTTTTGTTTAGGCGGCATATTGGTACTGATGGACTTCGCCTAGTATGCAAATTGGAAAATGAAGATGTGAGGCATATGTTGTTTACTTGCAATGAGGCTGAGAAAATCTGGAAGAGTCTGGGTGTTGAGGATAGGGTACATGCTGCTATGCTGCCAGGTCGCTCAGGTTCTGAAATTCTAGGCTCACTGCTTAATGCTCCTCAAGTTCCTGTCCCGGGTTTTAATTCAATTCATATGAGCGAGCTGATTGCAGTGACTGCATGGTATATTTGGTGGCTTAGACGGCGTCGATCTCATGGTGAACAAGTACCATCAGTGTGTTCAGGTGTGTTACTTCTATTCGAGCGATTACTGCTAATGCACTTAAAGCAAAACCCCAGGGTAATCTGGAGACGGCCAAGAAATGGTTAATACCTCGGTGTCGTTTTATAAAAATAAACGTGGATGCAGCGTTTCTGGAACAGGAAGATGTAGGGGCTTCAGCGGCTGTTTTAAGAAATGACCAAGGTCTGTTCATTGCAGCGGCGGCGGCTTTTATACCGCATGTGGGATCAGCGTCGATGGCAGAAGCCTTGGCCTTGCTCCACGGATTATAATTGGCTATGAACATGGGTTTCACTATGGTGGAAGTGGAGTCTGATTCTCTGGAGGTCATGCAGTACTGCTCAGGCGCGGAAAGAATTTGGAATGATGCGACAGCCATTTATGCTGAGATAATTTCTGTGGCAGGAAGTATTGGTACGGTTGATTATAGTCATTGTAGGAGGGAGCAAAACAAAGTAGCCCATGACACTGCTAGGTTTTGCCTTGAGTCTAGGACTAATTGTAATTGGGTCGATGAACCCCTAGCTTTCTTCTCCAACCTCTCCTCGATGATGTAACTCTCTTGTGACAGTAAGGCAATAAGTTTCTTAAGCACTCTTTTCCTTCCAGTGTACCTAAGGGGGATGGAAGGTTTTTAATGAGGCGGCTTGTTGACCTAATATATGAAATGGCTTATTTCAACAACAAAAAAAAGCATGAGCCCGTACTCCGCGTGGGAATCCTTTTTTCTTTTGTCGTGTCGAATAGAGACGAGTCACGAGTGCACGTAGGGTAGGGAGGGTGCCGCTTTAAAACATGTGACGTGTCGACCTGATGAAACCTATATCCTTCCGTTTATTTTTAGGTGCCAGCGCAACAATCGCCGGTTTATTGCACGAGAATCCGTGATATCTCGCACGACATATCGGGAGCATCCTCTTACATCCTGGCCGTGCAACCGAACTTGGACGGGTGTAAAAGGTTAGCTCGTTGGCTACAGGACCCATGTTTTAATAAGAAGAACATAAGCTCATCAGCTCAGCTATCTTCTTCTTCTTCTCTGCAATATCCATGGTGCAAACCAAAACAAAATCTAGCAGTTCATCAGAGTTTGCTACGGGTAAGGTTTGAAGCTCCTCTCGAGGATCGTAAGGCCTCGTCTAGAGCAAGAGGGTTTTGTAGATGTTTTGTAACGGGATTCTGCGTTACGAGGTATCTACGAAACTCTCCTGCTTCAAAGATTGACCCATCATCAATTGCTCTTTGTGTGTGGGAGAAACACGGGCTCCTAAGGGAAGTGAAAGTATCACTGCTTTCCATCTAATTTGCTACTGTGATTTTCCGAGAAACTTTATTACTATTTCAAAGATTGCTTCACACACAACAAAGAAATCTGTCTGATCAGCCCGAAAAAAACTTTTATCCCGAGGTACTGTATACACAAGTGTACATGTAGCTGCTAACCCCCTCCCTCCGTCCCTCAAACCCTGCAACAACCTCCGGTATTCCCTTCCACATCGAAACAAAAAATCCCCAATGCCAAGCCCAAAAAATCCCCGATCCAAAACCCTAGCCTCCCCTCCGGTGTCCCATGGCGCAGAGAGGCCGGGGCTGCAGCGCCGCTGCCTGGGAGGCTCTGGCGGCGCGCACCGAAGCCACCGAGCGTGAGCGAGCCGCCCGCGGAGTCGGACACAACAGAGGGGCTACGCTTGTCCCTGCCCCAAGCGTGGTGGCGGTCAGCGCCGGGCATGGTGTTGGCGGTGGTGGCGGTTGACGCCGGGCATGGTGCTGGCGGTGGTGGCCCAGAGGATGCCGCTATCGCGGCGGGGCGCGGTGCTAGTGATATTTATTATTTAGTTTAATGTGTCACTTAATGGAATACATTTTTTCCCGTATCGCGTTTATTATACAAAACATAAATAGAAGGCTATTATCAACTTTTCCGTCGGGTAAAATGAATATTATTTATACCAAACTCTTTTACTTACTAAATAGTTATTTTTAATCAAACTCCAACCTTAATTATCATATTGGTATATATATTACACCGTTGGTATAACCGTATAAGTAAGCACATTAAAAATTTCCTATAAGCATAATGCCAATTGCTGTCAGTTGTAAGATGGGCCACACTGAATAAACATATTTTTAATTTGCTAAAAAATTAAATGTATTCCGTAGAGAGAAGATGTTAGTTTTTTTATTTTTTTCCAGACATTGCCCCTTAGAAAAATCAACAAACTAAGATCATTCAAATTTTAGTAAAGTACAAAGAGACGAAAATTATTGCCTCCATGGATCAGTTTATTACAATAGCTCGAGTTGTAGTGTATATAAAAATATGTGTGGGGTGCATGTGTGTGTTGTCTATATGTGGATTCGTTAAGTATCCTAAAATACAGTGGAAGTGACCTCTAAAGAGTAAATTCGTAGCAAATGTCTTATTACGTGTCTTAACAAATATCTTGATATAAGTTTCTAGCGTACAATTAGTTATGAGCAAATATGAAAGTTCAAAGTTTATAACTTGTTTGACGAAGAACTTGTCTACTGCATGCTACATGTTCCAATGAAAACTCGGCAGTGCCGGCTAAACCACCGTCTATGGGATGAAGATGCACTGGTAGAAAAACAGGCTTCCGGGAAGCCCCATAAGTCGCGAAGGTAAAGGAACCGCGACTAATGGGGTCTTTAGTCGCGGTTCGTGTGGCGAACCGCGACCAAAGGCCTGGGCCCAGGGCGCACGGTGGCCAGCTGGTGCACGTGGGGGCTTTAGTCGCGGTTGGCCGGGCCTACCGCGACTAAAGGTGCTCCGAAGGCCTTTAGTCGCGGTTGGCCAGGCCAACCGGGACTAAAGCCCCTCCCCTATATATACCCATCCAGCAGCCAACACTTAGCCATTTGGAGCCATTCTCTTCACAAACTTCACAAGTGAGTGTTAGGTTTGCTTTTGGTTCCTCTTATGCACATAAGGTGTTTGATGAAATGCCCCAAGAGCATGAAACAAACATGATATGAAGTGTTGGAGCCACACTTGAGCTTTCTTATTTATTTTTTCCTCCTCGATCGCGGTTAGCAACTTGAACCTTTGATGTGTCATTGATAAAATATGCATGTGTGTGTAGTTCATTGTTTAATTTATATTGTTTGTAGCTAGTTAGTTTAACAAATGCATGATGGTTAATTATATATTTTATATTATAATAATGCAGATGAATCGGCAATGGATGTACGGTAACCGACTCTCCGGCGAGTTCAGTACGGGTTTGAAAGATTTCCTCGTAGTGGCTAATGCGAACAAGCAGGGGGGTTTTGTTATCTGTCCATGTGTTAACTGTAAGAATCAGAAGGGTTACTCTTCCTCAAGAGATGTTCACATGCACCTGCTTCGGCACGGTTTCATGCCAAGCTATAATTGTTGGACCAAGCATGGAGAAAGAGGGGTTATAATGGAAGAAGATGAAGAAGGGGATGATTTCATCGATGAAAGCTATCTTGCTCATTTCGGTGATACTTTCATGGAGGAAGGGGAAGGTGAAGGGGAAGGTGAAGAAGAGGCACGTGATGATCCCGTTGATGATCTTGGTCGGACCATTGCTGATGCACGGAGACGCTGCGAAACTGAAAAGGAGAGGGAGAATTTGGATCGCATGTTAGAGGATCACGGGAAGGCTCTGTACCCCGGATGCGATGATGGTCTGAAAAAGCTGGGCTGCACACTGGATTTGCTGAAATGGAAGGCACGAGCAGGTGTAGCTGACTCGGCATTTGAAAACTTGCTGAAAATGTTGAAGAATATGTTTCCAAAGAATAACGAGTTGCCCGCCGGTACGTACGAAGCAAAGAAGGTTGTCTCGCCCTCTAGGTTTAGAGGTTACGAAGATACATGCATGCATCAACGATCGCATCCTCTACCGCGGTGAATACGAGAATTTGAATGAATGCCCGGTATGCACTTGCATTGCGTTATAAGATCGAGGCGATGACCCCGGTGACGATGTTGAGGGCCGGAAACCCGGGAAGAGGGTTCCCGCCAAGGTGATGTGGTATGCTCCTATAATACCACGGTTGAAACGTCCGTTCGAGAACAAAGAGCATGCCAAGTTGTTGCGATGGCACAAAGAGGACCGTAAGTCGGACGGGGAGTTGAGACACCCCGCAGATGGAACGCAATGGAGAAAGATCGACGAGAGAGTTCAAAGATTTTGCAGCTGACGCAAGGAACATAAGATTTGGTCTAAGTACGGATGGCATGAATCCTTTTGGCGAGCAGAGCTCCAGCCATAGCACCTGGCCCGTGACTCTATGCATCTACAACCTTCCTCCTTGGTTGTGCATGAAGCGGAAGTTCATTATGATGCCAGTGCTCATCCAAGGTCCGAAGCAACCCGGCAACGACATCGATGTGTACCTAAGGCCATTAGTTGATGAACTTTTACAGCTGTGGGGCAGACCTGGTGTCCGTGTGTGGGATGAGCACAAAGAAGAGGAATTTTACCTACGAGCGTTGCTTTTCGTAACCATCAACGATTGGCCTGCTCTTAGTAACCTTTCGGGACTGTCAAATAAGGGATACAATGCATGCACGCACTGCTTACATGAGACTGAAAGTGTACATTTGCCAAATTGTAAGAAGAACGTGTACCTTGGGCATCGTCGATTTATTCCGAAAGGTCATCCGATAAGAAAGAAAGGCAAGCATTACAACGGCAAGGCAGATCACCGGCCGAAGCTCGCGGAACACACTGGTGTCTGAGGTATTTGATATGGTCAAGGATTTGAAAGTCATCTTTGGAAAGGGTCCTGGCGGACAATCGGTTCCGAAGGGAGCCGACGGGCACGCAGCCATGTGGAAGAAGAAATCTATATTCTGGGAGCTAGAATATTGGAAAGTCCTAGAAGTCCGCTCTGCAATCGACGTGATGCACGTTACGAAGAATATTTGCGTGAACCTCCTAAGATTCTTGGGCGTGTATGGGAAGTCAAATGATACAAAGGAAGCATGGCAGGACCAGCAAAGTTTGAAAGACCCTGATGACCTGCATCCGGAACGGTTTCAAGGTCGTGCCAGCTACGCTCTGACCAAAGAAGAGAAGGTCATCTTTTTTGAATGCCTAAGCAGTATGAAGGTCCCGTCTGGATTCTCGTCCAATATAAAGGGAATAATAAACATGGCGGAGAAAAAGTTCCAAAACCTGAAGTCTCACGATTGCCACGTGATTATGACGCAATTGCTTCCGATTGCTTTGAGGGGGCTCTCGCCGGAAAATGTTCGAGTAGCCATTGTGAAGCTATGTGCATTCCTCAATGCAATCTCTCGGAAGGTAATCAATCCAGAAGTTCTACCACGGTTACGAACGATGTGATCCAATGTCTTGTCGGTTTCGAGTTGGTGTTCCCGCCATCCTTCTTCAATATTATGACGCACCTCCTGGTTCACCTAGTCGATGAGATTTCCATTCTCGGTCCTGTATTTCTACACAATATGTTCCCCTTCGAGAGGTTCATGGGAATATTAAAGAAATATGTTCGTAACCGTGCTAGGCCAGAAGGAAGCATCGCCAAGGGCTATGGAAATGAGGAGGTAATTGAGTTTTGTGTTGACTTTGTTCCCGACCTTAAGCCGATTGGTCTTCCTCGATCGCGGCACGAGGGGAGACTAAGTGGAAAAGGCACGATCGGAAGGAAATCAACGATATGTATGGACGGCCATTCTCCGACCGAAGCACACCACACAGTTCCGACCAATTCCAGCTTGGTGGCTCCGTACTTTGAGAAACACAAGAATATTTTACGCTCGGACAACCCTGGGAAGCCTGAATCCTGGATTAGGAAGGCCCACATGGAGACTTTCGGCAGTTGGTTGAGAAAATTTAATGAGTGACGAACATGTTGTAGATCAGCTGTACATGTTGGCCAAGACACCATCTTCGACTATAACGACTTTCCAAGGGTACGAGATAAATGGGAATACATTTTACACGATCGCCCAAGATAAAAAGAGCACCAACCAAAACGGTGGTGTCCGCTTTGATGCAGCAACCGAGAATGGGCAAAAGGTCACATATTATGGTTACATAGAGGAGATATGGGAACTTGACTATGGACCCTCCTTTAGGGTCCCTTTGTTCCGGTGCAAATGGTTCAAGCTAACAGGAGGTGGGGTAAAGGTGGACCAGCAATACGGAATGACAATGGTGGATTTCAACAATCTTGGTTACCTTGACGAACCATTCGTCCTAGCGAAAGATGTCGCTCAGGTTTTCTATGTGAAGGACATGAGTAGCAAACCGAGGAAACGGAAAGATAAGAAAACGATCAGTACATCATGCGATGATCCAAAGCGCCACATTGTTCTTTCAGGGAAAAGAAACATCGTGGGAGTGGAGGACAAGACGGACATGTCGGAAGATTATAATATGTATGCTGAAATTCCGCCCTTCAAAGTGAACACCGACCCAAGCATAAAGTTAAATGATGAGGATGCTCCATGGATACGGCACAATCGTAAGCAAGCGGGGACACAAGGAAAGAAATGATGTGTAATAATTTATTGTACCAAACTTTGTTGAATGGATCATGTGAATTATATTACCCGTGATGTGTTTGGTGTCCATTTTCGAATGATTCAATTGACTCGAGATAGCACTGATGATACATGAAATTTGGAGTGACTAAGTCATACTCCTGCATACAGGAAATTTGGAGTGACTAAGTCATACTCCTGCATACATGAAATTTGGAGTGACTAAGTCATACTCCTGCATACAGGAAATTTGGAGTGACTAAGTCATACTCCTGCATACATGAAATTTGGAGTGATTTAGTCATACTCCTGCCTAGGCGTATAATATGCATACTCGTAGTCTTCATAGCCGCCGCCGTTGTACTTGGTAGTCGTCGCCTTCTAAGTTGCCGGCGTCGTCGTCGCTGCCGTCGGTCGTCGGGCGGCGCTCGTGGCTCGAAGCGAGGGTAGCGCAGGAGGGGGATATCGCCGGCCGTGATGTAGTCCATGACGCTCTGCAGAGTCCGGCCGTACCACCATAGCCGACGACCGGCCTCGTGGAAGTTTCCAGGAGGCAGACCGTCCTCCTCAAACCTGGCGAGCGCCCTCTCACGCCGATTGATGAAGAAGGCGTCCCAAGTATGCTGGTTATCGGGATGCCAACGGGGATTCATCCGCTGCTCCGGCGTGAGGTCGAGGTAGTAGTGGTTCGTGATGGCCGCCCGACGCGCAGTACCCTGAGGGACGGGAGGGACCGGCACGCCGCCGGCGCTTAGGCTCCAGCCGGCGAGGGACGCGGTAGCCCGGTGGGCAAGGGTAGTTCGAGGCGCAAAGCTCCTCCACCTGCTGGTAGGTTAGAGTGGGTGCGGTGGAAGCCATGAGAGAGTGATGAGAGATTGTAGAGATGTGATAATGCTGGCCAAGCCGGGCTACCTATATGTAGTGACAAATGGCGGGAAAAATGGGAGCGGGAAGACGAGGAGGCGGGAAGAAAGAGGCGGGAAGAAAGTGGCGGGAAGAAAGAGGCGGAAAGAAAGTGGCGGGAAGAAAGTGGCGGGAAGAAAGAGGCGGGAAGAAAGTGGCGGGAAGAAAGTGGCGGGAAGAATTTTTCTGATTTTTTTGATATATTATTTGTATTTTTAAGAATTTGAATTGAATTAGTTTTATTTTTCTGAATTTTTTGATATATTATATGTATTGTAAACATTTTTGAAATGAATTAGTTTTATTTTTCTTAATTTTTTGATATATAATTTGTATTTTTAACATTTTGAATTGAATTAGTTTTATTTTTCTGAATTTATTGATGTATTATTTGTATTTTTAAAATTTTGAATTGAATTAGTTTTATTTTTATGAATTTTTTGATATATTATATGTATTGTAAACATTTTTGAAATGAATTAGTTTTATTTTTCTTAATTTTTTGATATATTATTTGTATTTTAAAATTCTGAAATTAAAAAGTATTTTAAAAAAGACCTTTAGTCGCGGTTGGCCTGGCCAACCGCGACTAATGGTCCTTCCGCGAGAAACCGAAAAACCGGCGAAAAAACACTTTAGTCGCGGTTGGGGTCACCAACCGCGACTAAAGGGTACCCTTTAGTCGCGGTTGGTGACCCCAACCGCGACTAAAGGCTGCTACCTATATATTGGCGCGCGGCGCCTGAGCGGTTCAGTTCTTCGTCTTCCTCGCTCTCGACGCCCGCCGGCCTGCACTTCGACGCCGCCAACGACGTCTCTCACCGTGCCGCCTCGCCGTCTCTCACCGTACCGCCTCGCCGAACGTCGCTCGCCGCGCCGCCGCCTCGGCGTACGTCGCTCTTGCCTCACCGTGTCGCCTCGCCGAGAACGTCGCTCGCCGCGCCGCCGCCTTCCCCACAGAACGCCGCCAGACCGCCTTCCCCGCAGAACGTCCCCAGACCGCCGCCGCTGCGCCGCCGCCACCTCATGCGCCGTGCCCCCTCTCCCCCTCTGCATGTCGCCGGGAATGCCCATGCCGATCATCGCCATTGGCGAGCTCCGCGCCGCCGGCGAACTTCCGGCCGGGCGCCGCCCGTTTAGTCCCCAGGACGCCGTCCATCTGGACCGTCCAGATCGCCCACGATCTGACGGCCACAGCCCTTCTAGGGGCGATCCGCGTGATCCCCCTCGCAGCCAATCGCGTTGCGCCACGTCGCCTGCACAGTCAGCCCCCAGTCAAAAGCAGTCAAACTTGTTTAAATTCCAGATTTGTTGTCCAAACTTGTAAAATTCGTATAAAATCAACCGTAGGGCCAAATTTTGTAAATTTTATAGTTTCGGAAAGCTTACAATCTGTAGAACACCATTATGCCATAATACAGCATATGTACTATGTTAGATTTCGCGTCAAAATTCAAATAGAGAAATAGACCAGATTACACTATAAAATTTGTATAAAATAATCTACTGGTCCAAATTTGATGATTTTGTACTTTTTGGAATCCTCAGAACATGTACTTCAACTTGGTATAGGATTTGTACAACCTTGATACATGCACAAACTTTCTTTAGTAAAATCTATCCGAATCAGTAATTCGAAGATAATTCAAATTCTATAAATCGTTTTCGAATAATTCCAATTGCATTACTTTTGTATTACTGTAACCTATCCAGGGAGGTCAAACTCATATTTTTATAACACATAATGCTTGCAGTAGCTAATTATTAAGATTGTATATGTTATAGATACTCGAATAATGGTTTTTTCTAAATCAAATTAAAAGTCCAGAATATTTTAGTGACATGACACATATCAGAGAGCACATAATGCAACACTTGCACACCACCTCTTTTGTGAAATTAAATCGTCCGCATACACATCTAATACGCGTCCCCCCTCTCGCCTCCCTCGTCGCCCTCTCGGTCACGCGGTCACCGCCACAGCCCCCCTTTCGCCACCGCCACCCTTTCTCCACCGCCCCCCTTTCGCCACCGCCACCGCCCCCCTTCTTCACTTAATTAATTTGTTTTTACTACATGTTTTCAGGACTGACATATGGAGGATGATAGAGCTGACCCGTTTATGGACAACTATGATCCGGACGCTGAAGAACATATCTTCGACATCATAAAAGGCGATGTTCTATATGTGCCGACCGGACAAGAAGAAGATGATATCTCTTCTTATCTGATGGTGCCGAAGAAATGTCGATAAACGACGATCTTCAGTTGGAAGTAGCAACCACCTCCGGCGTCGAGGTATATATATATACATTGAGCCTCTGGTGATACAAACTCACTGATTTGAATAAATATGTGTGTACTAACGCGCGCGCCTCTCTTTCTTATTTTAGCCCTCGGCCGGATCGTCGAAACAATCGAGTACGTCGTCGTCAAAGCATGGCGCAACCAAGACGATGAAAGCTGGAGAAACATGCACCATCGATGTTGTCGAGGAAGCAACCGGCAGGCCGCTGGAGCCCAGCAAGAACGCCACCAAGTTTGTCAGCCAATGCGGAGCCGTTGTTAGAGACAACGTCTCGATCACCGTCCAGGAGTGGAATGAGCCAAAGAAGGCACGTGTTGGTTTCACTTTTGTCGATAAGAGAACAAAAAAGATTGCTTCAAAAAGCTTATGGAACATTTCGTTCTACCTCCGGAATACCGCAAATACGATGAGGAGGGTAACAAGATTGCGGAAAACAAGGAGAGGTGCAAGCTAGTCAAACGAGTTCGCTCTTTCTAGGATGGCCAACGCATTCCGGAAATACAAGCAAAATCTAGCCCATGACTTTGTCAAGCCGGGCAAGACTCCGGATTTCAAAGGACAATATGAGAAACCGCAACATGATTGGCCAGAATTTGTGAAGCAAAAGAAATCGGAGCAGTTCCTTGAAATATCGAAAAAAATAAGGATAATGCGGCCAAGAAGGAGTACAATCATAAAATGGGGCCAGGAGGGTATCGCTTTTGGCAGCCTAGGTGGGAGAAGATGGAGAACGAGCCGAGGGCGGGAGGAATCCGTCCGAGTACGGAGGGATGGGACCCAAGGGCCAAAAGCTGGTGGTACGGGCATGGGGGATCGGCTGAACCCGGAGACAGGGGAGTGTGTTTACCAGGGCAAAATAATTACACCCACCCAAAAGCTTATTGAGGCAATGAGGGATGCTCAAGAGGGGAGGATCAAGTTCAACGGAGAGAACGACGCCACGACAAAAGCCCTCGGGAATCCTGAACACGGAGGACGTGTACGAGGCATGGGGCACATTCCGTGGAAAATAGGGTTCCCCCAGAACGATGACCCGTACGGTTACAGAAGCCGTAAGAGAAAGATGGATCGGGAAGCAGATGTTGTGGCGCGGTTGGCATCGAATGGATGTCATGAAGAAAACCGTGAGTGTACTAGTAGCCGAAAGAGATGCAGCTCGGGCGCAGCATGAAGATCATCCATTGGATCTCGGAAGCCAGCCGCGGAGAAGCAGCGTGGCTTCCACGGAGGCCCCATCGGCCGGTGCACCGACGATCGAAATTACTGCACCGGAGCCTGCGGGTGGTCGAAATTACTGCACCGGAGCCTCCTCGCTACCCCGTGGACGATATAAAGGAGATGAAAGCATGTCATCTGTATTATCCTATCGGGAACATGTCCATGAAGGTAGCCATCGGCGGTGCTTTACCACCCGGAGCACTCCACCACAACAACCCCATTCAAGATGGCTATGCTCGTGTCACGGTGGAGGACATAGTCCAAGGGTTTGAGGACCTGGACATTGACATTGCTACACCTAAAGGGGCGACAAGACTTGGAGATGTCAAGCGCCGATTCATTCTATGGCGAAGAAGTTTATCAAGTTTCCGGGCGAGGCGCCAACAAGTCCACCCCCTATGGTGGTGGTGGTGGCGGCGGTGGCGGTGGTGGTGGTGGTGCTTCACCTACACCTCCTTCACGAGGGCCGACGCCGCCCCCAATTCACCTCCGGCGGGTAAGCAGCCGCCGCCCCCTAGTCCGCCCCGGGCGGGTAAGCAGACGCCGCCCCCAATCCACCTCCGGCGAAGAAGCGAAGCGGCAGTCCCGGATTATTAACCCGGACCCTTGCGTACCTAAGAAAACAAAGGTACCGGAGGTATCACGGAAGCCTCTCCCCACGAGGCCTTGGGAATGTAGTGCCGAGGAAGTCGAGGCGGGCGCGGCTGCTGATTTAGAGAAATGGAAGGCGAGCTGCAAGAAGAAAATAGAGGGCGAGCCCAAGCCAGTATTTTCTGATGAGCAAAAGAAGTGGGCTAAGTCATTTTTGAACACACCGTCCCAAGCCGCAAAGAATCTGCCTGACGACTATGCACGTGAACTTCGTAGGCAAGCACTCGCGTTCAAGAGGAACCAAGAGTTGGCGGAGAAGCAGGAGAAGAAAGCCTTGGAGGAGGCCGAGAAAAAATTAGAAAGGGGGAAAGAAGTTGCCTAGCTCGGGGAACAAAGTAAACAATCGATCGCCCCGCTCATAGTGCAAGCCGCCGGTCCGGATGCCCCCGATATCATAGCAGCTGCGGCAGCACATTGATTGACTGTAACGAGTGCCAGAGAACAAGCGGCCACCTTAGGTATCACTCTTCGTGCACTGTTAGGCCTTGATGAGGCGCCAATGAAGGACGTAGTATTTACATATGTGAAGAATGGCTCTCTCGTCGAGCTCGCGCGAGAAGAGGATCTACCTCGACAAATGAAAGGTCTGCTAAATTGGTACAAGAGTTACATAAAACTTAAAAACGCCAAAGACTATATTTATGCGGAAGTTAGACATGAGCATCACTTCAAACATTACTATATAACAATTCATCGGAGTGAATTGTTCCAGCTGTTCAATCTGCGCGACCTCGACAAATCTATCATCGGTTGCTACGTTACGTAAGTGATTTATTAATTTCTACCCCATCTCGTTCATTGCCTGCACTATATATTGTCCTAACTATCTTGTTGTGTACGCTATTATGCGGAATGAAGAAGCGGGAAATGCAAATAAGGAACATCCATGATGTTGGGTTCATTGACCCACACATCGTTAATTCATATGTGTTAGAACACCACCCCGCCGACGTGGAGGAAGACCTGTGGCGGTTTCTTAGAAAACAGGAACTCAAAAGTGATATTCTATTTCCTTACCATTTTGGGTGAGTGTTTCTGTCTTGAGCACATTCTCTTTTGTTTACTCCATGCATGGTATGTGGCTAATCGATGAGTTATATATGCATGATTGTGCATGTATCGTGTCCGCATGTTCCACTGGATTCTGATGGTAATTCAATTTCACACCTCCACAGTTCTCGTCCACGACTCTCCGAATATGGATGCGGCGCTTTGGGCCGACATGAGAAAAATGATGCAAAAGTAATTGTTTTCATTCATTTGCGCTCTATATCGATCGGCCTATTTCGTTCATCATTTCCTAATATCAAGTAACTAATTAATAACTCTCTTGTTCATTTAATTTTCTTTGCCTCGTAGGGTTTGGAGACGGTTCGTAGATGAAAAGGTCGGTGAATTCAAAAAAGAGCTACATTTTAAAAGGGCAGTGCGGACGACTGGGGATATTCAGCCACCGGGGACCAACCTATGTGGATACTATGTTTGTGAGAGGATCCGGAGATACACCAATGAGCGGGACCAGTCGTCTGAGATCAACATCAAGAGGAATAACCTCCGGAAGACGCTTAGTCCAGAAGCTCGCTTCCGACCACTTCAGGAGGAACTAGCTGGATGGTTCGCGAGGGAATTCATCGATCCTACAGGACAACACTACGTAGAGGACGTAGAACTATACATGCATTAAATTATGTATGGAAACTTGTTCAAACTTGTATATGGTCATCCGATGATATTGAATATATATTGTATATTCCTCTTGAATTCTTTTTGGTTCTAATTTCAAATTTGTTTGAAATTGTACATTCATATGCATGCATGTATGTAGTACCGTAGAATATGTGAAACTCCTTCAAAATTACAATAAAGCACAAAAGAAATAAAACAATACAAATTAAACAGAAAACAGGTTTAGGGGGGGGCAGGTTTAGGGGTGGCCTAAAACCCTAAACCTGCGGCGGCCTTTAGTCGCGGTCGGCCAGAAGAACCGCGACTAAAGGTCCTCCGCCCCGACGGTCGCCTGGCGCCCACGTGGACGGGCCTTTAGTCGCGGTTCGTAAGCAATCGCGACTAAAGGGGGGGCCTTTAGTCGCGCTACTTTGGTCGCGGTTGCGCAACCGCGACTAATGGCAGTTGCGAACCGCGACCAAAGGCCCTTTTTCCACCAGTGATGACAAGTAAACTGGCTATCTCTAAGAGCATGTCCACTCGTCCCCCACATACGGTGTGCGGCGCCTGATGTATGGGAGTGCCGGCCCGTAAACCTTAAATAGGGGTACCGGCGCCCAGCCGCACCCCCTAAACGCCCGTCCCTAAATTCGAAACTTAAAAACATAGGCTGATCGGATTTCGCGCCCAAAGGATCATTGTCTCAACCAAACACATCGTCGCAAATGGAAGTCTCGATGAACACATCGTCGCAATCGCGGCATTGAAATTTCTAGTGAACCAAAAAAGGGCACGCAGGCCGGCCGGCAACGCGGGAATCAAGCGATTTCGTCAACCGGGGAATCGGGGACCATGGTGGGCGTCGTCTGCGTAGCGAGCAGCGATGGTGGTGAGGCAGTCGATGGGGAAGCGCCAGTGGACAGTGGAGTATTAGCCGTCGTTGGAGTCACGGTGCTGGGCTGGGGCGCAGGTGGAGCTCGACTCTCTTCTAGGATCGTGATGCGCTGCGCGACGCACCATGCCTTGACGTCGTCATCCATGCTGCCGGTGTCACAATGAGCAGGATCGCCACATCCTCCTTCCTCTTCTTGGCGACGATGTTGGCCTTGATCAGGTCGATCTTGATGTCATGCCTCTCCCATGACCGATGCCCACCTTGCCGATGCCACCTCCTCCATCTTCGCGGCTTGCGCCGCCTGCGTGGTAGAGTGCGCAACGGCATCAGCGATGCATGCCAGGATGGACGAGTGGAGATTCTTGATAGCCGGTGCGGTATCCCTCATTGCTGGAATTTGGGGCATTTGGCCCATGGCCCATTATCAAATTCTGAAACTCACATGACCCATTTCAAAAATCAGTGTCAGCACTAGCGGGGGCTAAAGTTTAGTCACACATTGCTAGTTCGGAGAGAATTGGAGTGGTATATAAAGTGGGCTGTTCTAGTCCTAGTAAGTGAGTGAGAAGAGAGAGAGCCCTCGCGCACTCCTCCTCCTCCGCTGCCCGCCACGCCACGCCTCGCATCGTCACGACACGTCACGACGCGCCACGGGTTGCAGGAATCTCGCCCAGCCGAGCTTATCTTTTTGCTGTTTGGGAAATTAATTGTGTAATCAATTTTGAGTCATTAACGGATGTGTTACACAGCCGTTTTGCCTTCCGGTTTTTCTGGATCGTGGCTGTGCCGACTCGGATGTGGGCTGCGCCCCATGACCTTCCCGAACCGCACTACATAAGACCCTGCGCAACCCTAGCCGCCGAGACGAGACGCATACGCGACTACCTGTTTCCAGTTCATTGCGCCGCCACCTTCGTCTTTCTCATCCCGTCCGTCGGCGTGCACCGACTGCCAGGACAGTAGGCCTCCGGAACCCTGCCTCTCGTGAACCTGTACGGGTGAGGGGCAATCAGGTTTTTGCGGAGCGCTCCGGCGCTACTACTGGCACCACGACGTCGTCATCGGACGACGAGTTCCTCCACACCGACAACTACTTCCCGGACCTCAGCGACTTCTTCGACAACCTCAACATGGGCGACAACGATGTTGCTGCGAAGTATGTGATCTTGTTGTTTCTCCTTCAGTTTCTGTTAGAGTTTCTTCTTCTAGTTTCTGTGGTAGATGCGATCGGTTTGTCTTATTTACATGCGATCTGTTCATCTACCTTACTAGTCTGCACGATTAGTTTATCTGTTATTTTCATAGTCATGAATTATCAATTATTTGTACGGATTATTTCATATGGATATTTTCTTATATATTCAACAATCCAAAAACCTGATTTTAGGCATATCATTTCAAGCAGCGTTGCTGCCGCTACTCGACATCCCCTCTTTGATGGTATGCATTACAAGAGGTGGCGCACAAAGGCAGTTCTATGGTTTACAAACCTAGGCTATTTTAGCACCACAGATGCTAGACCTGAGGGCCCTCTCTCTGCAGAGGAGCAGGAAAAGTTTGAGAAGGTCGACGCCATATTTAAGGCGGCCTTGTTCAGCATTCTTGGGGACAACATTGTTGACCCGTACATGGCTTTCGACCATGGTAAAGATGTGTGGGATGCGCTCGAGGCCAAATTTGGGGTCTCGGAAGCTGGCACTGAACTGTATGTCATGGAGCAATAGTATGACTACAGGATGACTGATAAGCGTTATGTGGTTGAGCAGGCTCATGAGATTCAGTCCCTTGCCAAAGAACTCGAGCAGTTTAAGTGTACCTTACCGGACAAATTTGTGGCCGGTGGCATTATTGCCAAGCTTCCTCCCTCGTGGAGGAACTTTGCTACTTCTCAGAAACATAAGAGACAAGAGTTTTCCGTTTCGAATCTCATTGTCTCGCTACATGTGGAAGAGAAGGCGAGAGCAAATGACACACGCGCTTGTAGTTTTGAGGGAGGTTCTAGTGCCAATGTGGTACAGAAGAAGAACTTCCAATCTCACAAGTCTAAGAATAAGAACAATGGAAAAGGCAAGTTTGACGAGAAGAACAAAGCCTCCAACTCAACCAACTTCAAGAGGAAGTCTCCTTATAAGAAGAAAGGGAACTGCCATGTTTGTGGCGCTCCTGGACATTGGGCTCCTGATTGCCCGTAACGCCATGATCGGCGTGGGAACAGCGGCAAGTCCGCAAATGTTGTTATTGGCGTTGATACTGAGATGAAGGACGTTGGGTACGGTATTTATCCTACTGTCCTTTCAGTATGTAATTCTCCTGATTGGTGGATAGACACCGGAGCCAATAAACATGTATGTTCTGATGTCTCTATGATTTCTTCTTATCAGGTCGCAAGGACTTCCTCCGTGCTGATGGGAAACGGCTCACGTGCTTCTGTTCGTGGTTTTGGTATGGTGGATCTGAAGTTTACTTCGAGAAAGACCATCACGCTGAAGAATGTGCAACACGTTCCCTCCATCAATAAGAATCTCGTTAGCGGATCGCTTTTATGTCGAGATGGTTTTAAGTTGGTTTTTGAGTCCAATAAAGTTGGAATTTCCAAGTGTGGACAATTTGTTGGAAAGGGTTATGTGTGCGGAGGCTTGTTCCGCTTATCTTTGTCAGACTTATGTACTCAAATTATTAATCATGTTTGCAATTATAGTGAGTCCGATATTTGGCATTCACGACTTTGTCATATTAATTTTGGGTGCATGACGCAGCTAGCGAATATGAATATAATTCCGAAATTTGCTATTATCAAGAAATCCAAGTGCCAAGTATGTGTGCAAGCTAAACAACCACGTAAGTCTCATAAGATTGCGGAGGCAAGAGACTTGGCACCGCTGGAACTTATACACTCGGATCTTTGTGAAATGAATGGTGAATTGACAAAACAAGGAAAAAGATACTTCATGACTTTAATTGATGACTCTACTCGATATTGTTATGTGTACCTCCTGAAATCTAAAGATGAAGCTCTTAGTCACTTCAAAATCTTTAAAGCTGAAGCAGAAAACCAACTTGATCGAAAGATCAAGCGGTTAAGGTCTAATCGTGGTGGAGAGTATTTTTCCAACGAGTTTGATTCTTTTGTGCGGAACATGGTATTATCCATGAGAGGACGCCTCCCTACTCACCTCAGTCAAATGGGGTGGCCGAAAGAAAGAACCGTACTCTAACTGATTTGGTTAACGCCATGTTAGATACATCGGATCTGTCCAAGGCATGGTGGGGGGAGGCGATATTGACTGCATGTCATGTCCTAAACCGTGTCCCCACAAAGAACAAAACCATTACCCCGTTTGAGGAATGAGAAAGGAAAAGACTGAAACTCTCTTACCTACGAACTTGGGGATGTATGGCGAAAGTAAATGTGCCGATACCCAAGAAGCGCAAGCTTGGACCAAAAACCGTGTATTGTGTTCTTCTGGGATATGCATTTCATAGCATTGGCTACAGATTTTTTATAGTAAAATCTGAGATATCCGACATGCATGTTGGTACAATTATGGAGTTGAATGATGCGACTTTCTTTGAGGACATATTTCCTATGAAAGAAACGTCTAGCTCATCAATTCAGGAGATGCCTAGTTCATCTACTCAGGAATTATTTCCTGAACCTACTGATGACCCACAAGTATAGGGGGTGTATCGTAGTATCTTCGATAAGTAAGAATGTCGATCCCAACGAGGAGCAGAAGTTGTTGACAAGCAGTTTCGACGAAGGATTCACTGTAAATGCTCACAGACAAGTATTCAGGGGGTTTTGATGTAACAGATGAATAAAGTACGAGTAAGTAAAGTGCGAGAGTAACAATTGCAGCGAGTGGCCCAATCCTTTTTAGCACAAAGGACAAGCCGGTTTGTTTACTCATAATGACCAAACGTTCTCGAGGACACACGGGATTTTAGTCTAGTGCTTTCGCTACATACGGCTAATTAATCTTCATTGTTTTGATAAGTGTTGTGTGGGTGAACCTATGCTAATGTACCGCCCTTCCTAGGACTAATACATACTTGTGATTATACCCCTTGCAAGCATCCGCAACTACAAGAAAGTAATTAAAATAAATCTAACCACAGCCTTAAACTCTGAGATCCTGCGATCCCTCCTGCATCAATATACCAACGGGGGCTCAGGTTTCTGTCACTCCGGCAACCCCGCAATTGGCAAACGAGTACAAGATGCATTCCCCTAGGCCCATAAAGGTGAAGTGTCGTGTAGTCGACGTTCACACGACACCACTAGAAGAATAACACCACAACTTAAATATCATAACATTGAATATTACTCAACCATACTTCACTACTAGCATTTAGACTTCACCCATGTCCTCAAGAACTAAACGAACTACTCACGAGACATCATATGGAACATGATCAGAGGTGATATGATGATGAATAACAATCTGAACATAAACCTTGGTTCAACGGTTTCACTCAATAGCATCAATAACAAGTAGAAATCAACACCGGGAGAGTTTCCCCTATCAAACAATCAAGATCAAACCTAAATTGTTACAACGGTGACAAGGTGCAGCGGTGGAGATGGCGGTGATGATGATGAAGAAGATGATGATGGTGATGGAGATGATGTCCAGCTCGATGGCGGTGACGATGGCGTCGATTTCCCCCTCCGGGAGGGAATTTCCCCGGCAGATCTCAGCCTGCCGGAGAGCTCTTTCTCTCTCGGTGTTCTCCGCCCCGCAGAGGCGGCTGTGGCTCTTCGCGACGTACCCCTGGAGCTTAGGTTTTCGGGACGAAGGCATACGCGAAGAAAAGGAGGCGAGAGGGGCTGTGGGCCCCCCTCCTCACAGGGCGGCGCGGCCAGGCCTTGGGCCGCGCCGGCCTATGGGGTGGGCCCACCTCGGGTCCCCTCTTCTCCCCCTTCTGGCTCCCTTCGTCATCTGGAAAAATAGGATTTTTCATATAATTTCCGTCAACTGTTGATCTTCCGAAATATTGCATTCTGACGGTGCTTTTTCCAGCAGAATCCTGGCTCCGGTGCGCGATCCTCCAATAATCATGAAACATGCAAAATAGATGAAATAACGTAAGTATCATCTCCAAATATGAAATATATCAATGAATAACAACAAATTATGATATAAAATAGTGATGCAAATTGGACGTATCAACTCCCCCCAAGCTTAGACCTCGCTTGTCCCCAAGCGAAACTGAACTCGGTAAACAGGACCACATGTTTATGGAATGAAGAGTCGATAAATCAAATACGGACAAGAAGCATCATATTCATTCACACAAGACATTCTAGTAAACAACTTCCTCATATAACTCAACTTGAAACAAGTATAAGGTAATCACAAATAAAGGTGCATAAGAAATCATAGTTGGTGATGGCAAACTTCGTTCTTGGTCAGAGAACAGTTAACAGATTATACTTATCTATTGAGCAGCGCTCTCATGTTAAAGTTTATATGGCTTATCTTGCATACTCAATCATAATAATCATTGATAACTTTCAAAGCTATATTCATTCAGGTAAAACTTGTACTAAACAAGGAAGAGTAAAAGACATGATGAAGCAAATCACAATATAATAGTTTGATCACAACAACTCAAATGCTTGCTTGAGATGGAGGGAAATAGGTGTACTGACTCAACATAAAGTAAAAGACAGGCCCTTCGCAGAGGGAAGCAGGGATTAAATCACGTGCTAGAGCTTTTTCAGTTTTGAAATCATATAAAGAGAATAAAAGTAAAGTTTTGAGAGATGTTTGTTGTTGTCAACGACTGGTAGCGGGTACTCTAACCATCTTGCCAAACAGACCTCCAAAGAGCGGCTCCCATGAAGGACGTTATCTCCACCAGCAAGGTAGATCATCCCTCTTCTCTTTTGTTTATACATGTACTTTAGTTTATTTAAGGATGACACTCCCCCCAACCTTTGCTTACACAAGCCATGGCTAACCGAATGCTCGGGTGCCTTCCAACAATCTCATACCATGGAGGAGTGTCTATTGCAAAATTAAGTTGCTTACTGATGAATCAGAGCAAAACATGTGAAGAGAATTATTAATGAAAGTTGATTAATTGGGGCTGGGAACCCCGTTGCCAGCTCTTTTTGCAAAATTATAGGATAAGTGGATGAAGCCACTAGTCCATTAGTGGAGGCTGCCTAACAAGACTGAAAGATAAAACACCACATACTTCCTCATGAGCTATAAAACATTGACACAAATAAGAAGTAATAAATTTTGAATTGTTTAAAGGTAGCACATGAAGTATTTACTTGGAATGGCAGGAAATACCATGTAGTAGGTAGATATAGTGGACACAAATGGCATAGGTTTGGGTTCAGGTTTGGATGCACGAGAAGCATTCCCTCTCAGTACAGGTCTTTGGCTAGCAAGGTTAATTAGCAAGCATAAGAGTTGAGGGAAACAAGCAAATATACATGTGATAGACATAATCATGTATCTTTCTTGTAAGCACAAACAATTTTAACTTCAGAATAATAAGCTATGAGCTACCAAGAAAGGAAGACAATGAAACAACTATATGTATTTCTCTTTTCTACTTAAACCTCAAGGTGTTGTTGCTATTGACCAATGCTAAGTTTGCCAAAACCAAATAGATTTACTCAATGCTCCCAAAGTGGTACCACTACTAAAATCAAGATCAATCATATAATAGAAATTGCAAACTAAAATAAGGTGTGCAATATGTAAATGATAAGACTTCTCATTAATATTTCATAACGATAACTCACACCAAGGGATACATAGACAACCAACTAAAGGAGAGATACTTCCACACTGCAACCCATCTTATATGATAACTTCCCTACTCATGATATGACACTACTTGATAGTAAAAAGTAAAAAGGTAGTGATGATGTGATACCACGGCACTCCCCCAAGCTTGGAACAAACCAAGGGGATGCCAATACCGATGATGAATTACTCCTTTGGTGATGGTGGTGATGAATTCCCGTCATCAGACTTCCAAGGAAGAGGCTCTCCATCGACAAACGACATCTTGGTCTCGGGAATCCTGAAACTAGCAGCATGGCTTATGTGTTTAAACCTGTTTTCATACTCACAGTTCTGATTCTGAACGTCATAGAGTTGAGCTTGGAGTTTGTTGGTGGTGTCGTGAAGTGAGAGGATGTCGCCCCATAGCTTTGCAGTTTCCTTCTCGTGTTCAGCAATGAGTTCAGACACAATCTTGTGGAAGATATCCACTTCACGCTCAGCCATCTTCTTGTATTTGAAGACCTCTTGTTCTAGCTTCTCCATCCTGTCTTCCAAGCTTCCTTCTCCTTTAGGACCCTGGACATCTTTGATCTGCAGCTCCCCATCAACGAGCAGCAACTCCTTGGGATGCATCCTCAGCTCGTTCATGTACAAGTTGCCAAGGTCCTTGCGGGAGCTGTCCTTCGGAGTTCCTGACGAAGACATGGCACCTCTAGATCCAAAGCAAATCCTGGCAGAAACAGCTCGAAACAAAACACGTCGAGAAAACGATATACGGACCTCCAGGGGTCCGGGGGATTATATAGCAGGAACTTTTACAACAAACGGAAAGTACCAGGTCGAACCAGAGTCGGAGAGGGGCGGCGAGGGTGTGTCCTCATAGGGCGGCGCGGCCAGGCTGGGGCCCGCGCCGGCCTGTGGGGGCACGCCCTAGTGCGTCTCCTCCACTCCGTTTCGATCTCGTAATTTCTCATATTTTCCAAAAGTTGCAAAAACATTGTTCGGAAAGTAAATCGCGAACTTTTTATTACCTGTACTGTTATCTATTCAAAGTCGAGTTCTGGCGGACTGTCAATTTGACCTTTGATGAAAGCCTCCGGTGTTTCCATTCGAATAACATCAACATCTACATTATAAGAATCACCTGAGATATAATGCTTGAGTCTTTGTCCATTCACCACTTGCGTGGCATTGCCTTGGAGAGAACTAATTTTAATTGCTCCTGAACGATACACCTCCTCAACAACATATGGTCCTTCCCATTTCGAGAGTAATTTCCCTGCAAAGAATCCGAGACGAGACCGATACAATAGGACTTTATCCCCAATATTAAACTCTCTTTTGATAATCCTTCTATCATGCCATTTCTTAACTTTCTCTTTAAAGAGTTTAGCATTTTCATAAGCTTCACTTCTCCATTCATCTAGAGAACTTAATTGCAGCAACCTCTTATTACCGGCTAGTTTAGGATCTTTATTTAGTTCTCTAACAGCCCAATAAGCCTTGTGCTCTAGTTCTAAAGGTAAATGACAAGCTTTTCCATAAACCATTTTATAAGGTGACATTCTCATGGGGTTTTTATAAGCAGTTCTATAAGCCCATAGTGCTTCCTTCAATTTACTAGCCCAATTCTTTCTAGTTTTATTAACGAGTCTTTTGCAAGATAGATTTAATTTCTCTATTTGATAGTTCTACTTGCCCACTAGTTTGAGGATGATAAGCGGAAGCAATTCTATGATTAATACCATATTTAGCAAGAGTTTTTCTAAAACCACCATGAATAAAATGAGAACCTCCATCTGTCATAATATATCTAGGCACTCCAAATCTAGGAAAAATAATGTCTAAAAGCATTCTTAAAGAGGTCTCACCATCAGCACTTTTTGTAGGTATGGCTTCCACCCATTTAGTAACATAATCAACAGCAACAAGTATATGAGTGTTACCTTCTGAAGAGGGAAAAGGTCCCATGAAGTCAAATCCCCAACAATCAAACGGTTCAATAACAAGAGTATAATTCATAGCGGAAATTCAATTCGGCTCTTGGGTGCGTATGCTCCCTCTACCAACAAAACATATTTCGAAGTGTGGAAAAATTTTGACAAAAAATTCTACATGTACATCTCCATAATATATGTGTATGCGTCAAGTTTCACGAAAAAATAATATTTTTTGTGGCCTATGTAAAAAAGAGAAAACTTATCCTGTGAAAAGCATTGTTTTCAGCACTGAATTTTGTCTTTTTTACACACGTCACATGATAAGTTCATTTTCTATGAAACAACTTTGTGAGCGCGTAGCACGTGAAGATGTACGTGCGAATTTTTTGTTTCAATTTTTTTGAAATTTAAAATATGTGCAAGATGCATTTCAAAATATAGGGAGCATATGCTCCCATGTTCCAAAACACCACTCCCAATTCATAGGCATTTCATTGCGTCTGGAGATATTACCAACCCTTTGACATTCATCACAAGATAAAATAAACTTCCTTGCATCTTTGAAGAGAGTTGGCCAATAAAAACCTGATTGTAGAACCTTTTGCGCGGTTCTATCTCCGGCGTGATGTCCTCCATAAGCACTACCATGACATTTACTCAATATCTCTTGTTGTTCATATTCGGGAACACATCTTCGCAGAATACCATCCACTCCTTCTTTATATAAGTGTGGGTCATCCCAAAAATAATGCCTCAAGTCATAAAAGAATTTCCTCCTTTGCTGAGCTGAAAAGGTTGGAGGCAAGTACTTGGAAACAATTAAGTTAGCATAATCAGCATAACAAGGACTGTCTCGCGAGCTCACCTTTATTACAGCCAATTGTTCATTTGGAAAACTATCATTAACAGGAACAGGATCATAAGCAATATTTTCCAATCTAGACAAATTATCAGCAACAGGATTATCGGCACCTTTCCTATCTACAATATGTAAATCAAATTCTTGCAAAAGAAGTACCCATCTAATAAGTCTCGGTTTAGCATCTTTCTTTGTCATAAGATATCTAATTGCAGCATGATCAGTATGAATCTTAACTTTTGAATCAACGATATAAGATCTAAATTTATCACAAGCAAAGACTACAGCTAACAATTCTTTTTCAGTAGTAGCATAATTTCTTTGAGCAGCATCAAGAGTTTTGCTAGCATAATGAATAACATTCAGTTTTTTATCTACTCGCTGTCCAAGAACAGCGCCTACAGCAAAATCACTAGCATCACACATAATTTCAAATGGTAAGTTCCAATCAGGAGGTTCAACTATAGGGGCAGTTGTTAAGGCTTTCTTTAGAGTTTCGAAAGCTTCCTTACAATCATCATCAAAAACAAAAGGTACATCTTTTTGAAGAAGATTAGTAAGAGGCTTTGAAATCTTGGAGAAATCTTTAATAAATCTCCTATAAAACCCAGCATGACCAAGAACACTACGAATACCTTTAACATCCCTAGGATAGGGCATCTTCTCAATAGCTTCAACTTTAGCTCTATCAACTTCAATACCTCTTTCGGAAATTTTATGTCCCAATACAATTCCTTCATTAACCATAAAGTGGCATTTCTCCCAATTAAGAACAAGGTTAGTTTCTTCACATCTCTGCAAAACTTTATCAAGGTTTCGCAAGCAACTATCAAAAGAATTCCCATAGACAGAAAAATCATCCATGAATACCTCTACAATACTCTCACAAAAGCCATGAAAAATAGCAGACATGCATCTTTGAAAAGTAGCAGGAGCATTACATAAACCAAAAGGCATACGCCTATAAGCATAAGTTCCATAGGGACAAGTGAAAGTGGTTTTCTCTTGATCTTTAGTTTTAACAGCAATTTGTGAAAACCCGAATAACCATCAAGAAAGCAAAAATGAGTATTTTTAGATAACCTTTCTAACATTTGATCAATAAAAGGCAAAGGGTAATGATCTTTCTTAGTAACCTTATTAACTTTTCGATAATCAATGCACATTCTATACCCTACGACTACTCTTTGAGGTATGAGTTCATCATTATCATTAGGCACAACAGTCATTCCTCCTTTCTTAGGAACACAATGCACAGGACTAACCCATCTACTATCAGCAATAGGATATATAATACCAGCTTCAAGGAGTCTTAATACCTCATTTCTTACCACATCCTTCATCTTAGGAATTAGACGACACTGAGGTTCAACAACAGGCTTCGCATCATCTTCCATATTAATGGCGTGTTGGCAAATAGAGGGAGAAATCCCCTTCAA
This sequence comes from Lolium rigidum, assembly GCF_022539505.1. NCBI lineage: Eukaryota > Viridiplantae > Streptophyta > Magnoliopsida > Poales > Poaceae > Lolium > Lolium rigidum. Next base: position 304,778 of record NW_025900192.1, read on the forward strand.
GTCATCAAGAGTGTAGCCAATAGCACCTCGGTGTTTCTTCGATATTTCCAATAACCTTTCTTCCTCAATATCTCGAAAGCTTAGAACTAATAATAACAGGATATATTTTCTTATCATCAATATGAGCATATTTAAGATTATCGAGGCAATGGTTTTAAATCAAAGACAGGATCTTCCTTTGGTGGTGGTGTTGTACCCAAATCTTCCACCGGTAAATCATGCTTAAGAATAGGTTGACGAAGGAAAATTTCATCAAGCTCGTCTCTTTCTTCCCTAAAAACTTCACTCTCACTATTCTCCAAATGTTGCTGCAAAGGATTACTAGGAGCAAGAGCAATAGATGCACACTGTTCAACTTTAAAATCACTATTAGGCGAATCAATTTTATAAGGAGTTTTGGTAAATTTAGAGAAGTTAAACTCATAAGATTCACCAGAAAATTTAGTCAAAGTTTTCTCTTTCTTGCAATCTATAATAGCTCCACAAGTATTTAGAAAAGGTCTACCAAAAATGATAGGACAATATTTACTAGCAGCAGAACCAAGTACCAAAAAGTCAGCAGGATATTTAATCTTACCACATAAAACTTCCACATCTCGAATAATACCAATAGGAGAGATAGTTTCTCTATTAGCCAGCCGAATAACCACATCAATATCTTCAAGTTCACAGGAACCAATTTCGTGCATAATCTCCGTGTAAAGCTCATAAGGAATAGCACTAATACTTGCACCAATATCACATAAACCATAATAACAATGATCACCAATTCTAAAAGATAGCATAGGAACACTAGCTTTCCTAGACTTATTAGGATGCGAAACAATATTAGATGCATCTTCACAGAAAATAATATGACCATCTTCTACATTTTCAGTCACAAGATCTTTAACAATTGCAACAGCAGGTTCAACTTTTATTTGTTCTTCAGGTTCTATAGGTTTCCTTTCACTTTTATGAACCGCACTATTTATAACAGAGTACTCCTTCATTTTAGCAGGGAAAGGAGTTTTTTCAATATAAGCTTCAGGAATAACATGATCAATAGTTTCAACTACAACACATTTATTTATAGATGAATCAATTTTATCCTTATATGGTTCATGATACTTATCAAAGTTCTTCTTAGGCAATTCATAATGAGAAGCAAAAGCTTTATAAAGATTTGCAGCAACTTGAGAATCAAGACCATAAGTAGCACTCATATTACGAAATTTATCAGTATCCATAAAAGCTTCAATGCATTTATAATCATAATTTATACCTGATTCTCTATCCTTGTCGTTCTCCCATCCTTCAGTATTTTCTTGGATCCGATTAAGAAGGTCCCTTTTAAACTCCTCCTTGTTGCGTGTAAAGGATCCAGAACAAGAAGTATCCAGCAAGGTCTTGTCTTGAAAAGAAAGTCTTGCATTGAAATTATCAATAATAATATTACCAGGAAGCTCATGAATGGGGCATTTGAGCATTAAAGACTTCAATCTCCCCCACGCTTGGGCAATACTTTCTCCTTCATGAGGCCAAAAATTATATATGCAATTCCGATCTTTGTGAATCTCACTTGGAGGATAGAACTTAGAATAAAACCGGGGCACAATATCATTCCATTCAAGAGAATCCCCATTATCCAGTAATTTATACCAATGCGCCGCTTTACCAGACAGCGATACAGAGAATAGTTTCTTCCTCACTTCATCCATAGCAATACCTACACACTTGAATAAACCGCATAATTCATGTAAGAATAGTAAATGATCTCCAGGGTGGACAGTTCCATCCCCTGTATAACGGTTACCCACTACACGTTCAATAATCTTCATAGGTATTTTGTATGGTATTTCTTCCTTACCTGGCGCCTCATCCACTACCTTTGCAGTAGTAGTAGATTTCCCAAATAAACACTCAAGAGAAGATCTCTCCATAATGAGTTATAGCAGCAGGCAGAAATAAAATCAGCACAAACAGTAGAAATTTCCCTTACCAATTCCACTTACCAATAGCGCTTCACTCCCCGGCAACGGCGCCAGAAAATAGTCTTGATGACCCACAAGTATAGGGGGTGTATCGTAGTATCTTCGATAAGTAAGAATGTCGATCCCAACGAGGAGCAGAAGGTGTTGACAAGCAGTTTCGATGAAGGATTCACTGTAAATGCTCACAGACAAGTATTCAGGGGTTTTGATGTAACGGATGAATAAAGTACGAGTAAGTAAAGTGCGAGAGTAACAATTGCAGCGAGTGGCCCAATCCTTTTTAGCACAAAGGACAAGCCGGTTTGTTTACTTATAATGACCAAACGTTCTCGAGGACACACGGGATTTTAATCTAGTGCTTTCGCTACATACGGCTAATTAATCTTCATTGTTTTGATAAGTGTTGTGTGGGTGAACCTATGCTAATGTACCGCCCTTCCTAGGACTAATACATACTTGTGATTATACCCCTTGCAAGCATCCGCAACTACAAGAAAGTAATTAAGATAAATCTAACCACAGCCTTAAACTCTGAGATCCTGCGATCCCTCCTGCATCGATATACCAACGGGGGCTCATGTTTCTGTCACTCCGGCAACCCCGCAATTGGCAAACGAGTACAAGATGCATTCCCCTAGGCCCATAAAGGTGAAGTGTCGTGTAGTCGACGTTCACACGACACCACTAGAAGAATAACACCACAACTTAAATATCATAACATTGAATATTACTCAACCATACTTCACTACTAGCATTTAGACTTCACCCATGTCCTCAAGAACTAAACGAACTACTCACGAGACATCATATGGAACATGATCAGAGGTGATATGATGATGAATAACAATCTGAACATAAACCTTGGTTCAACGGTTTCACTCAATAGCATCAATAACAAGTAGAAATCAACACCGGGAGAGTTTCCCCTATCAAACAATCAAGATCAAACCCAAATTTTTACAGCGGTGAAGAGGTGCAGCGGTGGAGATGGCGGTGATGATGATGAAGATGATGATGATGGTGATGGAGATGATGTCAGCTCGATGGCGGTGACGATGGCGTCGATTTCCCCCTCCGGGAGGGAATTTCCCCGTCAGATCTCAGCCTGCCGGAGAGCTCTTTTCTCTCTGGTGTTCTCCGCCCCGCAGAGGCGGCTGTGGCTCTTCGCGACGTACCCCTGGAGCTTAGGTTTTCGGGACGAAGGCATACGCGAAGAAAAGGAGGCGAGAGGGGCTGTGGGCCCCCTCCTCACAGGGCGGCGCGGCCAGGCCTTGGGCCGCGCCGGCCTATGGGGTGGGCCCACCTCGGGTCCCCTCTTCTCCCCCTTCTGGCTCCCTTCGTCATCTGGAAAAATAGGATTTTTCATATAATTTCCGTCAACTGTTGATCTTCCGAAATATTGCATTCTGACGGTGCTTTTTCCAGCAGAGAATCCTGGCTCCGGTGCGCGATCCTCCAATAATCATGAAACATGCAAAATAGATGAAATAACATAAGTATCATCTCCAAATATGAAATATATCAATGAATAACAGCAAATTATGATATAAAATAGTGATGCAAATTGGACGTATCACCTACCATGGCTATAGAACACTTTGATAATCCTGTGGAGGATGACAATGAAGCTCCCAAAAGGAGCAAGAGACAGAGAACTGCAAAGTCCTTTGGTCATGATTTCATTGTGTACCTCGTGGATGATACTCCCACTTCTATTTCAGAAGCCTATGCATCTCAGGATGCTGACTACTGGAAGGAAGCTGTCCGTAGCGAGATGGATTCCATCTTAGATAATGGAACTTGGGAGGTTACTGATCGTCCTTATGGGTGCAAACCTGTAGGATGCAAGTGGGTGTTCAAGAAAAAGCTTAGGCCCGATGCTACTATTGAAAAGTACAAGGCACGACTTGTGGCCAAAGGTTATACTCAGAAAGAAGGCGAAGACTTCTTTGATACATACTCACATGTAGCTCGACTAACTACTATTCGAGTACTACTTTCCTTGGCTGCCTCCCATGGTCTTCTCGTTCATCAAATGGATGTTAAGACAGCTTTCGTAAATGGAGAGCTCGATGAGGAAATTTATATGGAGCAGCCTGATGGATTTGTAGTAGATGGTCAAGAAGGAAAGGTGTGTAAGTTGTTGAAGTCTTTGTATGGGCTTAAGCAAGCACCTAAGCAGTGGCATGAGAAGTTTGAAAAAACTTTAACCGCTGAAGGCTTTGTTGTAAACGAAGCTGACAAGTGTGTATACTATCGCCATGGTGGGGGCGAGGGAGTTATTCTTTGTCTCTATGTCGATGACATATTGATATTCGGGACCAACCTTATTGTGATTAAGGAGGTCAAGGAGTTCCTATCTCGTTGTTTTGAGATGAAGGACTTGGGAGTAGCTGATGTGATCTTAAACATCAAGCTGCTGAAGGATGACAATGGTGGGATTACATTGCTTCAGTCCCACTATGTGGAAAAGTTCCTGAGTCGCTTCGGGTATAGCGACTGCAAATTTTCTCCAACGCCTTATGATCCTAGTGTGATAATTCGTAAGAATAAAAGAATTGCTAGAGATCAATTGCGATATTCGCAAATCATTGGCTCGCTTATGTATTTAGTCAGCGCCACGAGGTCTGACATCTCCTTTGCTGTAAGTAAACTCAGCCGTTTTGTGTCTAAACCTGGAGATGTTCATTGGCATGCTCTTGAGAGAGTTCTGCGCTATTTGAAAGGCACTGCGAGTTATGGCATTCACTATACTGGGTATCCAAGGGTACTTGAGGGTTATAGTGATGCAAATTGGATATCTGACGCTGATGAGACTAAGGCCACAAGTGGTTATTTGTTTACACTTGGAGGTGTCGCTGTTTCCTGGAAGTCTTGCAAGCAGATCATCATTACGAGGTCAACTATGGAAGCAGAACTCACAGCATTAGACACAACCACTGTTGAAGCAGAGTGGCTTCGTGAGCTCTTGATGGACTTTCCTGTGGTTGAGAAACCAATACCCGCTATTCCTATGAACTGTGATAATCAAACTGTGATCGTCAAAGTAAACAGTTCTAAGGATAATATGAAGTCATCAAGGCATGTGAAGAGGATAGTGAAAACTGTCAGGAAAATGAGAAACTCCGGAGTTATAGCGTTGGATTATATCCATACGTCTAGAAACCTGGCAGACCCCTTCACAAAGGGACTATCACGAAATGTGATAGAAAATGCATCGAGGGAGATGGGTATGAGACCCACACTATGAGCTGCCCACGGTGGTAACCCACTCTATGTGATCGGAGATCCCATGAATTAGAGCTGGGAGACAAGTTGTTGGTCAGCTGGGAGGAGAGTATATATCCCTATAGCAATTTTACCACTCCGTAAGATGCAATACTCTCCTAATCTGCATGGCAGGTTGATAATTATGTTAATGTGTTCTGGCTTATTTTAGCAGAGATGTTGTCCTGCAGAACATCTTTTGAAGAACACACCTATATGAGTCTGATTGTTAAACGTCGCAATCTATGAGAGTTGGGTGCTCTCTAGTAAACTCATGAAAGGCCCTGGAGTATGACGTATAAGCTCCAAACCGCGAGGAAGCCTCGCGGCAGCCTAGTATCGGTCTCTAGGCTTTGTATGAAGCTAGTGTGCAGAAAACTTGTAGTTCAAGGCATAGTCCACTATCCAAGTTGCAATCTAGTGTAATATGAAGCTTTAAGTGGAAGTTCAACTTAACGGTCTCCATGATATATCGGTATATAAAACAATGTTCTGGAAACTTATTGATGAGATGTGCCAATGAGAGTTTGTGGGGGATTGCTGGAATTTGGGGCATTTGGCCTTTGGCCCATGGCCCATTATCAAATTTTGAAACTCACATGGCCCATTCCAAAAATCAGTGGCAGCACTAGTGGGGGCTAAAGTTTAGTCCCACATTGCTAGTTGGGAGAGAATTGGAGTGGTATATAAGGTGGGCTGTTCTAGTCCTCGTAAGTGAGTGAGAAGACAGAGAGCCCTCGCACACTCCTCCTCCTCCGCCGCCCGCCTCGCCACGCCACGCCTCGCATCGTCACGACACGTCCCGACGCGCCGCGGGTTGCGGGAATCTCGCCGAGCCGAGCTTATCTTTTTGCTATTTGGGAATTGTGTAATCAATTTTGTGTCATTAACGGATGTGTTACTCAGCCGTTTTGCCTTCCGATTTTTCTGGATCGTGGTTGTGCCGACTCGGACGTGGGCTGCGCCCCACGACCTTCCCGAACCGCACTACATAAGACTCTGCGCAACCCTAGCCGCTGGGACGAGACGCATAGGCGACTACCTGTTTCCAGATCATTGCGCCGCCGCCTTCGTCTTCCTCATCCCGTCCGTCGGCGTGCACCGACTGCCGGGACAGTAGGCCTCTGGAACCCTGTCTCTCGTGAACCAGTACGGGTGAGGGGCAATCAGGTTTTTGGGGAGCGCTCCGACGCGACTACTGGCACCACGACGTCGTCATCGGACGACGAGTTCCTCCACACCGACAACTACTTCCCGGACCTCAGCGACTTCTTCGACAACATCAACATGGGCGACAATGATGCTGCTGCGAAGTATGTGATCTTGTTGTCTCTCCTTCAGTTTCTGTTAGAGTTTCTTCTTCTAGTTTCTGTGGTAGATGCGATCGGGTTGTCTTGTTTATATGTGATCTGTTCATCTACCTTACTAGTCTGCACGATTAGTTTATCTGTTATTTTCATAGTCATGAATTATCAATTACTTGTACGGATTATTTCATATGGATATTTGCTTATATATTCAACACTCATTGCCTTGGCTTTCTTGTTCCTGACGGGCCAGCCAACAACAGCAAGTGTAGGCGTGTCGTTGGGGTCGAACGGCGCGTTGGCCTTGGCTAGGGCAGTCTGGACCTCCTTCCGCTTGTCACACGTCTCGATCCGGGCGAACACATGCACACACTTGAACTTGACGTTGTTGGAGATATGCCCAAGAGAAAATAATAAAGTGATTATTATTATATCTTTGTGTTTATGATAAATGTTTGCATCCCATGCTATAATTGTATTAACCGAAAACATTAATACTTGTGTGTTTTGTAAATATAAAAGAGTCCCTAGTAAGCCTCTTGTTAAACTAACTTGTTGATTAATAGATGATCATAGTTTCATGATCGTGAACATTGAATGTTATTAGTTAGCAGTAAAACGTAACCAGCTAGGAGCCTTCCCAGGGTTTTGACGTCTTGGTCCGTCCGATTAGATCTGCCAACGTCCCAGATCGTCTGCTCGCGTCTTTGGGCCTTTTTACTGCGCCACACACCCGTCTCGATCGTTTCATCGTTAGAGGGCTGCTTCTCCCAAAGTTGACCTGGGCGACCTCTAATTAACTGGGCCAACTAGGCCTTTCGTGCCGGATGTGAGGAGGGTTCGTTTCTGGGTTGCTTTCCTCTTCGTTACCAGACGATGTACGACTGGCGATGTGAGACGGCCGAGGGGGCAGACATGGGAGGCAGCTCGGCCTCCAAACCCTAGACGTGCTCGTGTGGTGACGGGCGGCGGTGGCGGTGGCGGTGAAATTCCTCCTTCTTGGAAGTTAACTCTGAGGCACCACTCAGTCGGTCTCATCTCCCCTCTCCATGTTCCACTTTCAGGGCAGCTGGCGACGGTGAAGCTTCAACTTTGGCAGTACTGATAAGAGAAGGAGGCTGCGTCGGCGGTTTAAGGGGTGGTGCTCGTTAGGGCCATGAGTCCATGACAGCGGGGGAGGAGTTTCTCCCAATCTCTTCACCGCTGGCACCTCTCCACCATCGCAACCACTCATCTTCCACAAGCCCCCATCATGGTGGTGTATATGTTTCTGCACTTGAGTATAGCATGATGGGCAGAGAATCTCCTTTCCGGTTCTATTTTCACATTCAATTTATGAGGATTTCATTTCGTTCCTTGTCCCTCTTTTGCAGTTTCTGTTAGCGCCATCTGAAGATGCAGTTCGAGTGCAATTCCATTTCAGGGAGGGCTGGTAAATATTTTCTCCCTTGTCGCGGGTACTCGATTACAAACAATATAGAGGGCTATTTTTTCAGATGCTATCTCTGTAAATTTTCTTAGTACTACCAATAATTAAATTATACGGAGGGAGTAGCTATAAGTACTTGAGCAAAACATCAAGTTTCACATATGGTTTTTGTGGATTGGCCATGTTCTGAATGTTTAATCAATATAGGGAGAGTATATTCTGTTAAAAAAAAATCATCGTAACCATTTTTCTTGCTACACGATGTGATATTGTTTGTTATATTGTGAAGGTATGAAATACGAGGTACATGTTCATCTGCAGTTTGATTAGTTAATATCCATGTAGTGCTATATTTCTAAGCATAGTAGTAACTTAATCTTGATTTGTTTTTCCTGTCAAAGATTGCTTCTGCGCTTTCCTTGTAATGCAATTGGGAAATGTTTTCCTTGTTCATTTATCAGAAACAGTAGGCAAATGGTTTTTAATCAGAACGCTAGCTTCTTCATGTATAGTATTAGTTTTTGCAATTTTAGTTGCTCAAGTGCTCAATATCTGCTTGTCCACTGTATAATGCAGAACTGTGATAATTCAGGTACTCCCTTAATGCTCGCGATTGACCATGGCAATATGAGGAGTCACCACAGTTGGTGGCCGCCGATTGGGAGCATTCTTCTCTGACTTTTCCCAGCATTGCATCATCAAAGATCTGCAATGCAACGATGATGACTGGTACACCATCACAGACCTATTCCACGTCGCCGCCAGCAGCGAGAGCTCCGGCTACAGTGCGTCCTCCTTCCCCTCCCTCCGACTGCAGGGGCGCTGTTGGTATCATGCTTCTCTGCCTCTCCCCGCCTGTCGGCTCGAACAAAGACCAACTCTATCGCCACGAACCAACTCCAGGACATAGGTGGTATTATTTTCTTGCCCTACTGTCAAATTACTATAACATTCTCATCTTAATTATTTGATTTGGCCTGTAACTGAAATAATGGAGGCCTGTAACTGTAACTGAAGGTTTGAAAAACAAGTTTTTTTAGGCCTGATCAGAAGAAACAGCAAAGAATCTCAAATAGCTTGGTGCATATGATGTGTTCGCGGAAAGATAGCTAGATGTAAATAATGTCAATAGCTTGCTGGTACTACTCTGGAATATGTATTTCCCAGCTTATAATATTTGAAAACTTCCGTTGAATCACCAATCCATCAGTAACATGTATTTGTGTTGTATTCCTTATAGCAGTTCTATTTTGGTTTCTATCATATTAGGGGCTTAGGGTGCTTTACCAGAAGCTGGGCTCGGGGTGCTTTACCAGAAGCTGTGCTAGGATTTAACTGCTTTGGAGGAAACAATTCATCATCGATACTAATGTTCTTAAGGTGGCACTTCTAAAATTGATAAAATTATAATTACAAATGTAATAATTTTATAGCTGTAACCATTCTCTTCGGGCAAGGAGGCATCATGATGACATATTATGGAATGTCCAAGAAACCTGTGATGATTTCTACTTTCTCTGAAAATTTTAACATCAGCACACAATATCTTGCTTATTACAGCACACAGTTCGAGTTGCAATTATATGATTTCCTTTATAATTAAGCAACAATATATGTGTCCATATATAAGATTTCGTAATTTCATACTTTTCCTCAAATATTGAGATCTGTTATGCAGAGGATCTGGTGGAGAGGGAGATGAACTGGCGTGCACCTCTCCCAGGATTGCGCTTCCTCGTCCGCAACCTCGTGCTCTCCCATATCGTCGAGCAGGGCCTCTCCTCCACAACATGCCTCATAGTAGCTGCCTCATACCTATTCTTCTTACTTAAGGGCATACATGTTCCGTTCAGTTAGAGAATAAAAAGATTGATAATGATTTGAAGTTACAAATACAAAGAAGATTGTTGGTGGTCCTTTGTATATTTGTTCTATTTATTTTCATCATAGGATCAGATGTAGGATATCAGATATTTCTATCATGTTGAGTACAGTTCTGAAATCTGCGTTCCATATGTTGCAGATTAGGGAGGCTGGTAAATGTACTTGACCCTTTGTCATCTTGAGTTTAGCTTTTTTTCCTTCTTTGGTAACCTTATTTTAAGGTATAATGGTTGAGCTGTACCTTCTCAAGAACAAGGCCTTGCTTGGTCATTTCGTTCATGAACTCTGTTCTGTCGGATCTGTAGTACTCCTACATGGAGTTTCTCCTAGCCATTTCTTACAGAAATAGTTGCCCTTCTCAACAACAATCGGGAAAAGAAGTTCTTATTACTGTATGCCATTTTGTATATCAAGAATATCAGCATGTTATGGACCTGAAGCTTCCGACGCAATTACTGTTCAAAATTTCTTTCAAATATCTCTATCTGATTCCGGAAAATAAAGGGGGAATATATCATCCTTTTATTGCTGCTAGAGCTTTCTAGGGGTGACACGGGCCATGAAGTGCTAGAGGTTGAGGAACTGTCTTTTATGGCCACTACAGCTCATTGCGTTATTGGCTCTTCACGTGGAGAAATAGCTTCTCATCCATTGGTATTGCTCAAAGAGCGTTAGTGTTGCTAGCTTTTCCTCTGGCATCACACATACATAGGTTTCTTCTCCTTTTAAGATATCACATTCGAGTATTACTAATTGCTAGCTTCCTAACTCTTGAAATTTTGTGAACTGTAAATATCTCTCCCAGACACCAATATTTTTTATTTTCATGTGTTCAACATTGTAGGTACTAATGTACTTGAGAAGGCTGAGCTGAAACCAGCAATCAAAGCTCTCAAAGATATGCTGATATCGAAGATTATTATCATTCCTTCAATTTATTTGCTTCGCCTTTTGTATCCTTACTGCCTCTTAGCTATTTTTGGTCTTCATCTGTTCTGGTAAAAAATATTAGCCTTATTTATGCAGGCTAAAGAAAATGTAGAGAAAGCTTTGTGAATCATTAACAACTAGGCTTGACGCCAAACAGTTGGATTTTTTCATGAAAAATGCTTCCTCATGGTCAGGTATGTAGCCTTCCCCTCTCCAATTCAATGAATATATCGTACATTCAAAAAAATTGGATATACAAAAAAATTTCTTCAAAAAACACTACATTGTATTCTTCTTATGCACACTGGTGAGGTGAAGGAAACCACACACTGAAGGACCTGCAAAAGGTAAGAACTGGGAACACCTGCCTATGATTGTTCCTTACATGAGCAACATCGCTGCCTTTAATTAGTCTCCGACTTTCCGTCGCTGGCATGGTGTTTCTGTGACTAATATGATATGTAACACTGTTATTCTCCAGAGTTTACTTCACCCAAAACAGCTTCAGCCAGTAGGAAGGCAGTGGGATCATCAGGCATCCATACACAGCGAAAAGCTAACTCGACTCCATTGGAGTCGATGATGACAATGCGAGAAATTTTTGTCTTCTCGTGGAGGAAGCATGACTGAAGAATAACCAGGGACATCAAGTTGGCATGTCAAGGCATTTTTGAAGCCACGCAAACAGGATGTCTACTACTACCCTAATAGACTTTCTGATGGTTTATAAATGTCTTGCCATTGACGACGTGGGCTTAGCCTAGTGGTTGAGGTCGCAGTGACGCACCCCAACAACCAGAGTTCAATTCCTGTCAGGGACGAATTTCGAAATTATCACGCCAAATCCCGCTTCTACTATATCAAAAAGTGTCTTGTTCGGTTTCATTTTTTTTATAATGTCTTGCCATTGTAGTGATGAAGCGTGACAAAGAGTTGTATGTACTTGAGGAATCATTCTTCTATGTGTTGATCATATCAATAATCTAGAAAAGTTAGAGATTATATTTTTTAGGAATGCAATAATTGAGCATAATACTGTCTACAATTAGAATGGTATGTTATACTCCTAAAATCATATTGTGTGCTCACATATTAGGTGATACGTTTAATTATATATTGTCAATGCATCATGAACTATGATGTTACCATAGTTGTGGGGTAATTATGTTCACATTTTCTTTACAGATCCTTATCATCCTGATTACTAAAAAATTGCACATCTACCTTCTTGAGGATGGACGGGTGCGGCAACGCGCACTTACATGGGTCTAGTTAATAGTAAGATCATATCATTAGGTGAATGATATGATGGACATACACTCATATTAAACGTAGCATATGATCAAGTCATTAAGTTCGTTTTGCTTCAAGCTTTAAGATACATAGTAACCTAATCCTTTGACCTGCAAAAGTTGTTCGCCAGAGCTGTAACTGGGTATCGGTGGTGCTACAAAGGTTGTTCGCTGGAGCTGCAAATGGGCACCGACGGTGGTGCCAACCATCAGCAGCGGTGCTGCAAATTGGCATCGGCGATGCTGCAAATGTGCATGCATCGGCAGTGCTGCAAATGGCCAGCAGAGGTGGTGCAAATGTTTCGTTGTTCTGCTACTTTAGTATAAATTTTTATGCTACAATGTCTCTGGCGAGTAGTGGATGATGATATGATAGTACTTTTTTTTTTCTGCAAATGTTCTACTGACTTGCTACTTTAGTACAAAATTATTGCTACCGGGTCTCCGGTGAGACTCCGGCAAGGTCTGTTTCCAGCGAGTCTTTTCATTTCTTTTCTTTCCTAAGGTCTGGGAAGATATCTAGAGTGGAAGATCGAACTTGTTCCATGATCTCTGTATCCTTCTTGCCCGTGTGCTTTGTGCATCATTTTTCTAATTCTTTTAAGTAGTATTGTTTCACACCTAGCGGCAAAAGGAAAATATGCTCCAAAACAAGTCCATTTCCAGGGCCATGTCTGTATCTTAACTATAATTTATATGAATTCGTACCAGCACCATGATATAGCAAATAAACTTTATTATATAAACTTATCTTTTTACTGCACTTTACTTCTTTGTCACCATGATATTGCAAAAAATACTTACATAAACTATTATACCATGAAGAAGGGAGGGGGTGTTGGGCGAGCAGGACCTTGCCGAAGACGCGGGAAAGAAAGGAGGACAGTGTTGGGCGACCAGGACCTTGCCGAAGACTCCGTGAAGAAAAGAGGTGGTGCTGGGCAAGCAAGACCTTGCTGGCGAAGTGGAGAAGAAGAGGGGCGGTGCTGGGCAAGCTGGACCCCACCAGCGAGGTGTGCTGCTGGGGCTGGCAGCGAGCAGGAAGCATTGGCCCAGGTTTGAATACATGTATTGTTGTGGTATGTACATCTATACCAAGTTTGAATACATGTCTGAGACCGTGTAACTACTCCCTCCTACCATGTTTAATTGACGCAGAACTGTGCCTAAGTGCATGTTGGCGTGGCCAACGATCCGAGGTATTAGTAATTTGTAGTGGTTCTAGGTTTGAATACATGTATTGTTGTGGTATGTACATGTGTACCAAGTTTGAATACATTTCTGGTATCATTGGATTATGTGCATGCACTACTGTTTACATCACCTATATTGGTATATCTAGTTGTGCTCTTCTTTTCTATCTCTTTCAGATCTTGGCATCAACCACATATTCAACTTAACAATAAGTCAATTGCTTTGGTAGTGTATATTTGCTATGTCTTCATTTGTTTAGGGAAGTTATGTATTAACTGGGGACACCAAGAACTGAAGAACATTAGGAAGGAAGGTGATATCAATGGGGACAGAACGATCTCGATTAGTTCTTTTGTTGGGGTGTCCTAATTTAATTAAGTACCATCTTACTCCTGGTAAATCAATGGATGCATTTATTGGTACCTCCACAAAAGACGAGATACCAGCACCTCCTGGTACCCCAAGCACTTATAAAAGCTCTAAGTAAAATACCATTTTCATAGATAATTTGTGATTTTAGTTGAAGCTTAGCTGAACAAGATCCTCTTCTACTGCAATAATGTTTTTATTTTAGGTTCTTACCTTTTTCGATAAAGTTTAGGTTCTTACCTACAACTTCTTCAACAAGCAATTGGTGCACAGACGAGTCTAGTTCCCTTTCTATATCTTCTTAGCAACCGCATTTCTTTCAGCTCAGTTATTGCACAGAAAGATGAAGTATCTGAAGAGAGACAGAACACAGAGAAAGGTTTCAACACACTTTGTTATTCAGTCGGGGTACAGCTTATATACAGTTCCTCCACGACCGATGGTTATCGTGTGATGCCATGATCTCCTCTAACCTGCTCTCTAACTGCTGAACATGCGAGGTGGGGTGCGTGGCGTGTTGACTAGGTACAGTAGAATACACACACGCCACGGTACACTATACAGTATATCCTAACACCCCCCGCAGTCGTGACGTCGGCTGTCGAGACGCAAAGACTGGATCGGAACTCTTGGAAAATGTCCGTTGGCAAACCTTTGGTCATGACATCTGCAAACTGTTGGCGCGTGGGGACGTGCAGCACGCGAAACTCGCCAAGAGCCACCCGCTCGCGAACGAAGTGGATGTCGAGCTCGACGTGTTTAGTGCGACGATGATGCACCGGGTTGAGACAACGTGAGAAAGATGTGTCTGACGCTCCGCTCCGAGGCGGAATGGGGCGACTCGGATGGTGAGGGTTTCACCACCGTGCTCTCGCGCCGCCGCCGCCGCGCTCGTGCTAAGGCCTACGGGAGGCACGCACGGGGCCGGCGGGAGCTCGCTGAAGAGGTGCGCGCCGCCCGGGAGTCGCCGGTCGTCTCCCGGAGTCCGTGCGTCGCGGTCGCAGATGCCGTGGGGGCAGCTGTGTCGCGCGAGCCCTGGGAGGGCTCCAACCTCTTCCCCACCTGTTCCCTCCAGCCCTTGGAGCTCCCCGTGCCGCGCTCCACGTCTTCTTCCCCGCTTCCGTCGCCGCCGCCGCGTCTCTCTGACCCCAACATCTTCCCTCCGCTCCCCGCGTCGCTGTCACAAAGGGGTGACAGTCCGGCGGCTGTTCTGTCTCCTGGCGAAGCTGTGCCTGGGGAGGTGTCGGTAAGGCCTCCTCCTCCCCTTTCCTCCGCTCGGGCCGTGCAGGTGGGTGGCCTGCTCGTCCCGTTGCCGGGGATCCCGGCGCCGCCGCTCGCCGCGCCGCCGTCTGCCTGGGCGCTAGGGTTTGCCCCGGCCCTGTCCATAGAATGGGCCTTTGGGCAGGCCCATCTGTTGGAGGCCTGTGCGGCCCAGTCCAGCCCGAGCTTTTGCGCCGAGCCGCACGATGGCCGCCACGTGTCAATCTCGTCACATCCTGCGTCTGAGGGTCGGTTGGACGCTCCTGCCCTTCCACCGTCATCCCTTAAATGGTTCTGGCTCCCATCTGGAACCCTAGATCTCGCATTCGCCTTCCCCGCTCCTCCCAGAGACGTCCGCCGCAATATCTCTCGGGCCAAGACTTTTCTTCCTCCTTCAGCCGCGGGCTCCCCCTCCTCGGGCTCGATCCTTGTCCCCATGGACCGGGAGAGGTTTGCCCGGGGCAAGCGCCCCTTCGACGACTTCGGTGGGGACTTCTCGCGCTCTAGGGAGCATGACCTGCGCCAGAAGCTCGACCGGGAGCAGGAGGAGCAGCGCCGCCAGCAGCGCCAACGCGACCTCGACCTCGAGCGGGAGCGTGCGGATTCGGCGGCGCGTCGCAGCGACTCTGGTCGCTCCCGGTCCGATGGGCGCCGCCAGCTCCCTCCTCCCCCTCCGCTCCCTCCGCGGAACCGCGACCAAGACCGTGCTCCGGGCTATCGACACTTTCGCCAGCAACGTGCGCCACAAGGGGTGACCACGGTGCCGCAGGGTTCTGGCTCGTCGGGCCAAGGGGGCTCGGCGGCCACCGCTGCTGATTCCTCCAAGATTACGTGCTATAATTGTGGCAAGCAAGGCCACGTTCAGGTGGAGTGCTCTGAAGATCCCTTCTGTGTGAACTGCAAGAAAACCGGCCATCTTTCCGCCATGTGTGCTCTCTTCAACCGGGCTCCGGATCCGTTCTGGGCTGGTTTCGGGGGAAACCAGCGAGGCTTCTTCTGCTGTGACGTTGCTGAGGAAGAGCTGCAGCGCCCGGTGACCAATGCCGCGGTGGTTGCGCTGTCTGCTGGTGGCCTCTCGGCGAAAGAGGTAGAAGAGGAGTTCAAGGACTTGGTCGACGAAACATGGAACTGGCAGGTCCGGAAGATTAAGGAGGCAGAGTTTGTAGTTACTTTCCCTTCCAAAGAAAGCTTGCGCATGGCGTGTCGTGGCGGTGGCCTCACGCTCCCCACCAGTAAGCTCAAAGCGGTGATTTCTATCCCCATCGGTGACCCTGCGGCTAAGGAGCGTCTGACGGGTATTTGGTTCAAGCTCTTCGATGTGCCCCCTGCTCTACGCCACGCGGATCGTCTGCTGTTGACCACCAGGGAGGTGGGCCGTCCGGTGGCTGTGGACATGGATTCTCTGGCCATGACCACCGGCCCAGTTCGGGTGCTGTTTGGTTGCCGCCAGCCCTTACAGCTGTTGAAATCTGTCACTATTTTCGTCAACATGGAAGGGTTCGAGATCCCGGTTGAGCCCGAACTGGAGTCTGTGGAGTCCCTTTCTGCACCGCGCCCGCCTAAGCCACCCTCTGATGCCCGAGAAGACGATCGTGATGAGGACCCAGAAGAAACAGATGAAGATCGCTGGGATGGGCGCCGGGGTCGCCACAGGTCCAGGGAGCACTCGCCGGCTTCGGCACCGGCAGGAGGTGCAGGGGGCTTTCCGCGCAAATCAGTATCGACACCCCTGGACCTGCCTCTGGATCACCTGCATCCATCCTCTCCGTCTCCAAAGCTACAGAGCTCCCCGCTTGCATCGCCAATGAGCTCTAAGTCACCAGCGAATGAGGTCCAAGACACAAGCGCCGCTCACTCCTCGCCTGTTGTTTCCCCTGGGAGTGCTGGCCTCCACCCCTCGCAGACGCCCTCCGAGGTCTCTGATAATGATCACCCGTCCTTCTCTCCATCCATCAACTCGGCTTCGCCAAGGCCGCCGCGCGCCCAAGGCCCCTCGCCTTCTTCAGGCCAGACCGGGATCATCACGCCAGGCTCTCGCAGCCCGGTGCTTGCGGAGCTGGTCTCAAGGGCTCGTGAACGTAGGAGCAAGAGCAACTGCGACCGTCCAGCTCGTCGCCAAATGAATGAAGAACTGATTGGGACCCAACTTAGTTTCGAGGAAGAAGCTGTCATGGAAATGGATGATGCCTCCCCAAAAATCCTTGGTCTGCACGTGGCCCCTGCGATCCGCCCTGCGGTTGATTCACGCGATGTTGCGCCGGTCATGGCGTTGGCAGCCCTGGTGACCAGGGCTCCGCGCAGCAAGGCCACGCCGGCGGAGGCCGCCCGCAAGAGTGCTCGCGGCAAGGGCGTCTCGGACACACCGATGCTGGAAAGGGCTATCAACCGCACCTCCGCCAAGAATGCCTCTGCCAAAGCGTCATCAACCTCACAGGTCAAACACGCCTCCAAGAAATCATACAAAGGTAATCCTCGGCTCGCCCCTTTTACTGTCCTTTCTGATGCTTCCCCCTCCCACCTCCTCAAAGTGGCCCAGGACAGTTGCATAGTGTTCAGCTCCACCGCGGGCTCGCCTCGCACCCTCATATCTGTGTTGCAAGCTAGAGAAGTCGCCCAGGCGGAACTGGCGTCTGCAAGATTGAAAGCGGAGCAGGATGTGGCGGCGGCAAAAGCCTTGGAGGAAAGCGGGAATCCTCCTCCAGAAGTTCTCGGGCAACCATCTCAGGAAGGGCCTGAGATGCTGGCCGATGCGTCGGTTTCTGCTGCACGGGAGGCACCTGCCAAGCGGAAGAGACTGACCAAGTCGATTCCTGTGGGACACAGGCCTGTTACCCGCCAAGCACGGGCGCTTAGTCGGGTGGTCTAATGCGTTGTCTGTTCTGGAACATTAGGGGGTTCGGACGCAGGGGGCGCCGTACCCTCCTTAAAGAATACCTCCGCCTACATAAGATCGATGTTGTGGTTCTCCAAGAAACTATAAAGCAGGATTTCTCTGATGCTGAGCTCCGTAGCCTGGAAATTGGAGACAGGTTCGTTTGGTGTTGGCTCCCGGCCAATGGGCATTCAGGGGGAATGCTCATTGGTTGCAGGGATAGTTTGTTTGAGGTCGGCGCTGTTGCCACGGGCCTGTTCTTCGTTAGCGCGACTTTACTGCATCGTCCCTCCAAGGCCAAGATGGTGGTCATTGGGGTGTATGGCCCGGCGGACCACGGGCGGTCGCGTGGTTTCCTGGATGAACTCTCCGCTAAGATTGCTGCAACGCCGCTCCCTATTGTCCTGGGAGGGGATTTTAATTTGATTCGCTCAGCTGATGACAAAAGCAACAACAACTTACACTGGCCAATGATAGATCTCTTCAATGCGTACATTGCCTCGTGGGCTCTAAGGGAGATCCCACGTACTGGTGCCCGCTTCACCTGGTCCAACCGCCAGTTAAACCCGGTTCGGTCGGCGTTGGACAGAGTCTTTGTTTCTCCCTCTTTTGAGGCGATTTTTCCTCTCTGCTCCCTGTCGGCCGAAACGAGTCTAGGCTCTGATCATACTCCGATGCTGTTCGACACTGGCGACGGCGCGCCGGTGCGGACGCCTCGGTTCTTCTTCGAAACTGGGTGGTTTGCTCGACGGGATTTCATCCCCATGATCCAGGAACGGTGGCAGAACCTGGCGTCTCGTGTGGGCGGGCGCGACATTCTTGATTGGTGGATGTTCATGTCTGCGGGCCTTCGCCAGCACTTGCGTGGCTGGAACAGGAACCTGGACCACGACAACAGACAAACCAAATCTTCTCTTCTCGAGCAGATCACATCTCTTGACATCCAAGCGGACTCGTCGGGGCTAGACGAGGAAGCTTGGGCGCTTAGATATCACCTGGAGGAAGAGCTGTTGCAAATATACCAGATAGAAGAAGAGCACTGGCGTCAGCGGGGTAGGGTGAAGTGGGCGCTCCAGGGGGATGCGAACACGGCCTATTTTCACGCCATTGCTAATGGAAGACGCCGAAAATGCTTAATCACTGCCCTAAATACCCCAGGGGGGGTTATCTCGGATGCTAAGCTTATCCAGGAGCATGTTTACTCCTTCTACAGAGAGCTGTTGGGCACGACAGCGCAAAGGTTCTGCGCGTTGGCTCCAAATATTTGGGGGGAGGCAGAGGGTGTCTCTGACGGGGATAACGATGCTATCTTGTTGACATATACGGCAGAAGAACTGGAGGAGATTGTTAAAGACATGAAAACCGAAACTGCGCCGGGACCGGATGGTTTCCCGGTAGGCTTTTTCAAGCGTTGTTGGCCGATGGTTAAGCATGGGATCCTACATATCCTGAATGACTTTGTGCTGGGGCGCATTGATATAGCTCGGCTTAACTTTGGCATTTTATCTTTGCTACCCAAGGTTGCCGGGGCAGAGCACATCTCTCAGTATCGTCCCATAGCCCTTATTAATGTTGTCTTCAAGATTATCTCCAAAGCCTACGCCACTAGATTGGATCCTATTGCCAACAAGGTGATCAGCCCATTCCAAACGGCGTTCATCAAAGGCAGAAATATTCTCGATGGCTCTCTTGCGCTAATGGAGATAGTTCACGAGCTGCGGGTCAAAAAGTTGGGAGGTATTCTCCTCAAACTTGACTTTGAGAAAGCGTACGACAGGGTAAATTGGGACTTCTTGGGTGAAGTCCTGCGTCGTAAAGGTTTTAGTGCCGGGTACATTCATCGCATTATTCAGCTGGTTTCAGGGGGACAAACCGCTATTTCCATTAATGGGGAGGTTGGACCGTTTTTCAGAAATAAGCGAGGCGTGCGTCAAGGGGACCCGCTTTCGCCGCTTCTCTTCAACTTCATTGGGGAAGCCCTCTCTGGGATCTTGTCGGCTGCTTCAAGGGCTGGGCACATTCACGGGGTGGTGCCCCACCTGATTGATGGCGGCATTTCTCATCTCCAGTACGCAGACGATACTCTGATCATGATTCAGAATTCAGCTGAGGACATAACTAACCTCAAATTTATTCTCATGTGTTTCGAAGACATGTCCGGTTTAAAAATCAACTATCACAAGAGTGAAGTCATCGCGATGGGACAGTCCAACGAGGAACAGCTCAGAATCGCTAACCTGTTCAACTGCAAGTGTGGAGCATTCCCTTTCACATATTTGGGTCTCCCTATCTCTGACCGCAAACTGTCGCTTGCGCAATGGCTCTTCCTCGTTCGGAAAATGGAAGGAAAGATTGAGCCCTGGCTCAGTAAGTTGCTGTCCTCGGGAGGACGCCTTACGTTGGCCAACTCATGTCTTGATAATCTACCAACATATGCTATGGGCTTGTTCCTCCTCTATGAGGGCATCCACGCCAAATTCGACTCATGCCGTGCTAAATTCTTTTGGGAGGGGTCCGGAAATAAACGAAGATATCACATGGTAAATTGGCCCACGGTGTGTAGACCTAAGGACATGGGGGGCCTAGGCCTGCTGAACACCAAGAAGATGAATATCGCGCTTTTGTTGAAATGGGTTTGGAGGCTATACCAGGGTGATGATGCCATTTGGGCCAAGCTTGTCCGTGCCAAATACACAAACGCCGACAACCTTTTTGCTGGTTCTGGTCAGGGTGGATCTCAGTTTTGGAAAAGCATTCATAAGATCAAGCATTATTTCGCCTTAGGGACGAAGTTCATAGTGCAAAATGGAACCCGTACTCGATTCTGGTTAGATTGGTGGGTTGGGGCTGCTACTCTTAAAGATTGCTTCCCCGCCTTGTTTGCTATTTGTGAAGACCCTGAGATCTTTGTGGCACAGGCTTTCGTCAACAACGAGCTTGCGGTGCGCCTGCGTCGTTCCCTTGATCCGATTGGTATGGAACAGTGGAGGGAGTTAAGTCAGCTGGTGGCTGAGGTGAACTTGGGAGAGGGTCCCGACCAAGTCTCATGGCACCTCAGCGGTTCCGGACATTTTTCGGTAAAATCCATGTACTCTAAACTTTCGCAAGGGGCGACAGTGGTGTATCATAAGGACCTCTGGTCCGCGGCGGTGCCTCTGAAAATTAAGATCTTCTCTTGGCAGCTGGCACTAGATAAGTTACCATCCAGTAGTCAGATCGCGATTAGACAGGGACCTTCAGATGGGTTTTGTGTCCTTTGTGGGGGTCACGAGGATGCATCTCACATTTTCTTCGCTTGCTCGCTTGCCCGCTTTGCCTGGAGCGTGTTAAGACAACTTCTGGGTTGCAATTGGAACCCATCTAACTTTGCGCAGTTTCACCATATTCTATCTAGCTTGGCAGGGGCCTCGCGCAGATGGCTTTGGCTGCTATTTCTTGCACAATCTTGGGCTCTGTGGCAAATCCGTAATAAACTTACGATTGAGAGAAAATTTATCAATCACCCTTCTGCGATTATCTTTAAAACTATGACTTTCTTGCAGCTGTGGAGTATAAACTCCAGGACTAGGGATCAAGCGGGCATCTGCTGGATGATCAACCAACTGCGGGAAATCTATGTCTCGACAAGATGGAGCACTTGATGCTTGTGGAAGATACTCGGGTGGCGGGATCTGGAGCGTTCGGAGGAAGGCCTGCTTCCAGCTGCGCTTCGCCCGACGCTGTCTTTTACCCTTTATCTCTGTTGCTGCGACTGTTAAGGCGGCTTGGTTTCTAGTTGCGTTTGTTTTTCCTTTTGGCTAAGCTGTATGCCGCAGCGGTTGTATTGTTACTGGTGGTTGTGAACCTCCTAGGCTTTATTAATTTAAAGTCGGGCATTGATATGCCTTTTATCTAAAAAAAATGATGCACCGGGTTCACAGACATGTAGACAGCAGATATGTTGTCGCAGTAGACGAGTGTGGCCTTGGAGATGGGACAGCGCAACTCCCCAAGAAGCTGCCGGAGCCAGACGCTTTCAGCGACGGCGTTGGTGACACCGCGGTACTCCGCCTCGGCGCTGGAGCGCGAGACAGTGGCCTGGCGTTTGGACGACCAGGACACCAGCGCATCGCCCAAAAAGATGCAGTAGCCGGAAGTAGAGCGCAGGGTGTCGGGGCACCCGGCCCAATCCGTGTCAGTGTAGACACCAACGTCCAGCTGAGGTGAGGCATGGATATGCAGCCCCATGTCGACGGTGCCGCGGACGTAGCGCAGCGCACGATTGATCAACCCGGCGTGGCACTCACGGGGATCATGCATGTGCAAGCAGATTTGCTGGACGGTGTAGGCCAGCTCCGGTCGCGTGATTGTAAGGTACTGGAGTGCACCGGCGATGCTACGATAGGAGGACGGATCAGCTACGCGCGGACCGTCAGCAGCGCGCAGCTTGGCCTTGGTGTCCACCGGCGTAGGAGCTGAGCGGCAGTTGTCCATGGCGGCACGTTCCAGCACATCTTCGGCGTACTGCTGCTGCGAGAGGACAGAACACAGAGAAAGGTTTCAACACACTTTGTTATTCAGTTGGGGTACAGCTTATATACAGTTCCTCCACGACTGATGGTTATCGTGTGATGCCATGATCTCCTCTAACCTGCTCTCTAACTGCTGAACATGCGAGGTGGGGTGCGTGGCGTGTTGACTAGGTACAGTAGAATACACACACGCCACGGTACACTATACAGTATATCCTAACAGTATCCAACATAATGATAGACCTTGTTGCATGGAACAGTTTAAAGAGTAATAGAATATGTGCACAATGATCTGAAGTGTTGATGAATAAGTATCAAGTATTTAATCCATCGTGAAATTTACATAATTTTGAACATTAAATTTGCTACAGAGGGAATTGACTAGTGGGCAATCTTAAGTCAATTCATGGGAAATGCTTACAAATGATTGAGCTTTACAAAATATGAACATCCTCACTCTAATTCAGTATTGATAGTAGCAATGCTAAAACAAATATATTGCGCGTCCCTTTCCATCAGTCCATACTTTTGGTTTAGTTGGCTAGTGCATCAATTCTATATGGTATCAGAGCTTCATGGCAGATATAAAACAATAAATCTATGCTGCAGATACTGCTAGTCATTATTAACTAGAGACATAATGTTTAAGCCCAATCAAGTACAGAAGGAATCAAGAAGAACATTTAAGTCACCAACTACAGAACTATTGGGGTCAGATACAAAAAACACATCATCATTTTGGAATTGCTTGAGATGTCAACTCTGAATTAGAGGTAAATCTAAGAAATACCCCAAAACACAATTAGGGATAACTCTAAGAAATGCCCCAAAACACAATTAGAGACACTTTGATAAAACACTCCAAAATCCAATTAGATGCAATATAGTAAAATGACTGGTTGTGTTTTGAACACCATTTTGCCTTGAGAAATGAACTGTGAAATGCGCTATCATATCAGTCATTGTGTGGCTTCTGTTCTTGAAATGTTACAATCCACATAGTTGGAGCGTTTACCAGATCGATGGAGTTAGCGTTAGGCCTTAGACATATCCTTATTTAGTTTGGTAGAGATCCCTGCTTGGCTTTAGCGAGGGTAAGAGTTTCAGTTTGATTTTAGAAGGAAAGTAGGTGTCAAGCCTGAGCAGACTCTCATATTTGTGCAGACAATATTGTTATGCACTACACTGGAAAATGTTAGGAGCTCTTAGAACTGGTTGTAGTACCAGGTTTTATTGCTGCACACAGTTCCAAGCAATCGAAGTGCAATTTGTCTAGTATATGCTTTTTGTTGTGTTATATCATATCAGGGTGGTACCTCTTGCTTAACTTGTGGAGTAGTAGCATTGATAGTACAAAGTATAAACAAATCATATATTTTGTCATCCTCATGTTTACTGCATGATCAGGTTGGTTTTATTTGATCGTCCATGAAAGTAGACCTTTTTTCTGCAATTAATTTCTTCTGTTGTTCGTTTGTAGGTCTATTCAACTGGTTAAACGTTTCTGCTCAAGACCTTAATAAGGTATAGCTAACAGTTCTTCTGTAAAGCGTGAGACTTGTTGGCAAGGTAACCAGCTGCTCTCCCACAAAAGAGGAAAAATGCAGGCTAGCAACTGGAGTACTCCAACTCCAGTATTTGAGTACCCAGACGGGAAGCAGGGGGATTGGATTTGGGGTATCCGGTTCATCCTCTGTATACGAACGCCAAGATAGGAAAGTGTGGCAAGCCTCAGAATTTGAGCACAGGACCAACAAAGGAAAGGGGGTGGGAAGCCTCAGAATTTGAGCACATGACCAACCGCCATGGCAATCCCTGTTTCATCGTCCTGAATAATTTCAAGCAAAAGGAGACCACGTGTTTGTGTTGTACTAGTACCTACT